>NC_079347.1:400000-704982 GCF_029582105.1 Oenanthe melanoleuca
GGATGGTGGCTGGCGAGGCGGTGGCGCCTCGTCCCCTTTGTGTCTGCCCTTAAGCCAGGGCCCGCCTTCTCGGCGGGTGCGGCGTTTTCGGTTGTCGCTCTGCTGCGGTGCCCGGCAGCTGGGACTGGACGCGGCCAGGCTTGTGTTGAGCCCGCCGAGGCTTTCCCCGGCCCCTTCCCTGAGAGCCCCGAGCGTGGCTCGCTCGGCCCAGGTGGCTGCGCCTCGTTCCCCCCTGCCGACATGTTTGCCAGAGTGTCCATGTCGGAAGAGCCGCGGGGACGTGCAGTGGGGTGTGTGGCCTCGCCTCGGCTTCGCCCACTCGCCTGTGAGGCTCGGGGATGGGAGTCGCCCCATGCAGTTTGCGGGCCGGGCTGGCGGCATCCCGTCCCCGCCGTGCGTTGTTGAAGGCGTCCCCCTTCTTTGGCCTTAAGCCGGGGACCCGGGAAGGGGGCGGAATTGTTCAGGGCCGGCGTGTCCTTTAGGGGTGTCAACACCAATGCAGCATTAAAAAGCAACATTCTTTATTTGGCTTGACACAAAAGGGGACAGCTCCTCCCAAATCCGTGCATGCCGAGTACACGAAAGTTTCTGTTTTCATTCTATACTTTATTATACTTGTGCAAACTTATTCATTGACTGCCCTTGGACTAAATACACATATGATTATCATTTCCCCATAATCGTTAACATACTTCCCCTTCCTTTTACCCATGTGCTCTTCTGTCCTGGGGATCTCTCTGGTGGTCCCTGGTGGTCGTGGACCTCAATGTTCCAGTCAGTCTGGCTGAGTTGGCAGGACACTGAGGCTGGTTGTTATAGACTGAGAATGAAAACCGAATCAAGTCAGTCCTAATTAATTAGAGTTTATTCAGCAAGCGACAGTAAGCAAAACAGCGCTGGGTGGCCGGGAGGTACTGCTCCACAAACGACGCGCATTTTCCCTCTCCCCCCATGGTCCTTTTATGCAGTTCTAATTCAGCTGACATGTCCTTTCTTGGAGTACTCTGCATCCGCAAGGCCCGTTGCTAGGGGCGGGGTCGTAATCTTGTCTTCTGGTGGTCGCAGCAGGGGAGAGGCGTCGCGTTCTTTTCTTGTTTATTCCTCCTAGCCTAGGGGAAAATCCTTAAAAACTGGTTAACAGCCACTAATTTCAGCATAAGTTATGCATACCATGCTCAGTGATTTGAAACTATGTGGTCAAAGTCTAACCCGTCTCACTTCTGCTGAAATTCATTATTCCTTACTAGGAGTTTTAATGAACGAAGTATTTATACTGTATCACACTGTTGAATCCCATTTGCCCTTCTTACAGAACAGGCATTGTGTGGTTTCCAGAGGCCAGTGGTTTTGGAGAACAAGTATTGTGTCAGCTCACCTGGGGTAGGCAATTTATCATCTGGGAACGTGAGGTCACAGAGTCTGCTATGACATCAGAGAGTGGGTTATGCCAGGGTTATTCAGCATCACAGGCTATTCAAGTGACATCACAGAGCTGACTGTGACATCACAGGGCAGAGGTCTGACATCACAGGAGGGCTGTGTGACATCCCAGCAGGGCTGTGTGAGGTCACTGGGTTGGTCACTCTGCCCCAGCCCCCCCTCACAGTTTCCCCAGGGAATCCAATGCTGTTCATGCCCAGCAGAGTCCCCTGTCCCTCTGTATCCCCCTGCTCCACCTGGAGCCACAGCCTTCCCCAAGGACATTCCACAAATCAACCTGAGCCTGACACGGGGACAAGGGGCCAGGGCTGTGTGACCAGGACATCAAGGACGTGGATTATCCAGGTCACTGGGGCTTGGTTTGGGTTCCCCAGAGCAGGAAAGATGTCTGGCAGCTGGAGCAGCATTAGGGAAGGGCCTCCAAGGTGGGGCTGGAGCCCTTTGGCTGTGAGGAGAGGCTGAGAGAGCTGGGCTTGTCCAGCCTGGAGCAGGGAAGGCTGAGGGGCTCCTCATCCCAGCCTAGCACTGCCAGCCAGGAGCTGATGGAGAAAACAGAGCCAGGCTCTTCACTGGGGGGCTGGGGAGGAGACAAAACACCATGGGTTGAAGGGGCAAGAAAGGAGATCAGACATGACAGGAGGAGTTAAAATGAGTCAGGCTGGTTTCCTCAGCATTTCCTCAGCATCCAAAGTAGGCTGACCCCTCAATATACCACTGACAGCTTTGAAAACACAGAATTGTTTGAGGTGTTTAACCCCCACCCCAAGCACAGCATCCTATACAACACTTGAACAGCGTTTCTATCTGCCACAGAATTATCTTTGTCTAAAATTGGTTTTGCACATAAATCCCTTGTGAGTGGCAGACTCATCAGATCCTGCTGGGACGTCACACAGAGCTGAGGGAAGAGCTGTGATGGTTATTAAATTGTATTATGTTCAACTTTTGTTTGTTGGCAGAGAAGAGAAACCTTCCTGTGCCTCTGAGTCTCACCAGTTCCTGACCCCAAAGGACACAAACCTCATGAGCTGTGGTTCCCAGTGCAGGGGTGGCACTTGCACCTCCCTCTATCCCCACAGCAGAGCTCCCTTGTCCCAGAAAGTCCCTGGCAATGCAGGGATGAAGGAAACAGGACAGGCTGTGGGGATCAGGGGCAGGACATGGCCAGGAATTTGGGGTGGTTGTGAGCCCAGGGCAGAAGCTGGCCCTTGGCCTTGGTTAACCTCATCCAATTGTCCTGGGCCCATGGCTCCAGCCTGTGCAGATCCCTCTGCAGAGCTTCCTGCCCTGCAGCACAGCCACACTCCCAGCCAGCCTGGGCTCACCTGGCAACTGACTGAGGGTGCCTTCGATGGCCTCATCCAGATCAGCAAGAAAGAGATTGAACTGCCCTGGCCCCAGTCCTGAGCCCTGGGGACACCCCTGGATGTAGCTCCATTCCCCACCACTCCTTGGGCTGGACTTCTCTTATTTATGGAGCTGTGTCTTCCCTTGTTGGCTGACAATAAATGAACATCCCTCTGTGTCTCGGGCAGCTCCTTCTTCAAGGAAAGCAGGTGGGAGTTGGTGCCAAGGAGCTGAAAGCTGCAGGCACAGCCTGGGGTGGAGGGAGCTCAGATTTGCATAAGGCTGCTCTGAGTGCCAGGGGTTGGATGGGGAAAGGGTGGGGTGGAGGTAGGGACAGAGTCTGATTGATTGTCAGCCATCAGGGGTCTTGATTTTCATATCTATTCAAACTGCATTAGGAGGTTCTTGGATTCAGTGTCAACTACACAGATTGAACATATCAATGTATTAAAAGGGAAAAAACCTAAACAGGACCTAAAAAAAGTTTTCTCACTGTCTTTGTAAAAACAATACATCCACTTTGAAGATATTTCTGAAATCTGCCTAATTAACCAAAACAGATATGAAAACCTAAATCAAATTATTTCCAGAGGCATAGCTTGTTAAGGTGTTCTGAATGTTAATGGCCCTGGGGCACTGAGCTGAAGACTGAACAAGCCTCTGGAGCAGTAAAATTCTGCAGCAGCCTCTGAGTTGCTGAGGATGTCAGCAGCCCCCACTGAGGCCATCCCTGTCCAGAGACCGTGGGGGAATGGGCAGATAAGGAGAGTGTCCCTGGGGCTGGGGAAGCAGAATTCAGAGGCACCAGCAGCTCCAGGTAGAAATGGAGTGTGGAATGTGGCTGTGAAAGCTCTGCCTGGGCTTTGCCAAGCAGGACAGACAAGCTCTGACTCCCATCCCCTTGACAACTCTGTCAAGGAGACATTTAAATGCAATTACAACTGTTTGTGTACTCAGAGTTGGATGTACTGGAGAAATACTGACAAGAGATCCTCAATAAGTCAAAACAATAGAACAGCCTTCAGTTGCAAGTTTAGAAAATCAGAGAAACTCTCAAAAGTTTTAATAGGACATTCAGTCAATAAAAAAACACTTCTCAAAGCATTAACGTGGCCCATTCAACTTCACAAACTCTTTGCTCATTCAGTTTTAAGTTACTCAAATTTAGCAAGAGGAGTAAATTAGAAGACATAGAGAGAAAGACAAAAAAGATACAGAGAAGCACATACTTAGCTACCAACTCCTGGATTCCAGTGGTATGCAGATGGAAATTCCAAGAGGAGGTAGGGTCAAGATGTGTGCGGGGCTACTGTGTATTTGGGCACAGGGAGGAGGTGCGGGAACACTGCCGGCTCCTCTCGGGGAGCGGTTGGAGAAGCGGGTTGCGGGCAGGCTATCAGCGGAGCGGGCTGGGGCTGGGGCTAGGGCAGCGGCAGGCGAAGCTCGGCAGTGGCTGCTGGGGCATGGAGGCGGCAGGGCCAGCGGCTTAGGCTGGGAGGGAAAGTCGGCCGCCTTAACGTAGCGGCTTTGGGGGAGGAGGAAGAGCAGGCGTGAGCAGGAGTGTGAGCGGGGCCTGTGGGATGTGCAGGCCCCGTGGTGAAGGCATGCTCGGCGGGCGGGCCAGGGCAAGGGTGCCGCTCGTCCGATGGACGAGATGCAGTGCCACCACCCAGCGGTAAGGGGGGCCGAGGGCAAGAAGGCTACCCCGCCGTTAGCCGCCAGAGACTGAGCGGCAGAGGGTAATAGGTCTATCCAGCAAGCGGTCTTCAGTGATCGACCAGATGACGGCAATAGGTCTACCCAGCTATCGACCGGCAAGGATTTAGGTAGGCGGAGGGCAACCGGTCTACCCCACAGCAGGCCGGCAAGGACCGAGACCGGCGCAAGGCAACAGGTCTACCCGCAATTAGGCCGGTACCGGACCAGGGCAGCGGAAGGCAACTGGTCTGCCCGGAAATCGGCCACCAGACTGACCAGCGGAAGGAAACAGGTGAGAGGAATGTTACATTTGTCTTTACAAATAAATTGTAGATCTGTTGGTAAATAAAGTTAGCACCTAGAGATAAAAGAAACAATGGGAGGGATTACACTGATTGATGAATGGAAAAAGAGATTTGCCTTTACAAACAAACTGTAGGTTTGCTGGTAAATGAAATTGGGTAACAGAAGATGAAAGAAGCAACAGGGGAGGAAACTATGAATTCTATAAGAATTAAAAATTAAAAGGAAGGGTTATACATTAGAGGGGAATCTCAGGTGTCAGGCGTTCCGGGAAGTCTGTGCCTCTCAAGTACCTCAGCCAGTGGGGAAAGAGAGAGGGAAAAGCGGCCGGGAAATTGGGATAAAAGGAGGCTGCGTCCTCCAAAAATTTGAGAGATCCCAGGGGAATGCCCCATGGCCTCTCCCTTTATTCGAATAAAGTAAAAAGGACTCCTCTGTCTCCTTTTTGGACATAAACCTCTGGTGTTTGTTTGGATTAATTTTCCTTACACAGGTCTAACCAGCTATCGGCCGGCAAGGACTGAGGTAAGCGGCGGGCAACTGGTTTACCCCACAGCAGGCCGGCAAAGATTAAGACCGGCCAACGGCAACAGGTCTACCCGGTTTCCTCTCTTTAGGCGGCCAAGTCCTTCGAGGAGGTCCGGTCTACCCAGCACCCGCCTGCACGGGGAGGCACTGGACGGGACACCACGCGCGTCCCTCTTGCTCTCCCAGGCGCCGAGCACCACGCATGCAGACGCACTGCCGCGGGAGCCACGCACACACGCCCGCTCACCCAGCACCGCCCGGCGCCGAGAGGCAGCAGGTGTACCTTCCTGCCCGGAGACAGCGGCGAACGGATCCCCTCCACACCGCGCACGCGCGCAGTGAAAGGAAAATCCGCCACCGCCGCCGCCCATGGTTGCGCAGCCAAGGCCCCGCCCCGTGCATCGGGCCTGGGACCCGCGCGGAGGAGAGCGCAAAGGCGGACGGTGCTAGCGAGGGAACCCTGTCGGCCCCGACCGCCGAGAGAGGCCTCAGAGGAGGAGGAGGAGGAGGAAGCGCCGCCGCACCCGCGCGGCGGAGCTCCGGGCCGGCCGTTCCTTTGAGCGACGAAAGCTTGTGTCGAGGGGCTGATTCTCAATAGATCGCAGCGAGGGAGCAGCTCTGCTACGTACAAAAGCCTGACCCAGAATCAGGTCGTCTACGGATGATTTAGCGCCGGGTGCCCCTACGATCATGCGGTACGCGACGGGGGAGAGGCGGCGCCGCATCTGTCCGCCCCTCCGGTGCCGATCACGAGCGGCGCTCCGCACCGTGCCCGCCCGCAGACGGGCTGGCGGCTATCGTGAGCCCATCGAGGCGCCGGCAGCGCCGCCTTGTCTTCCGTGGCCCGCGGCCCTTGGCCAGCGCGCTGCTCGGTGCCGCACCTCAGGGTGGCGACAATAAAAAGAGCGGAGGCCGGGCGGGCACCCCCACACTGCGGCCCGCACACCGGCACGCCTGGAAAAGCGGAGCCGCTCGCAGCTCAGCCCGCTGGCCGCCACGGCAGCTGGGGCAGGCCAGAGCCCACGGGCCGCCCGGCACGGTGGCTCGATGGCGCCAGCCAGCACCGAAAAAGGTGAAGGCGCCGCCGCTTCGGGCACGTAATTGCCGGGGGCTCTCTCTCGGGTTGCGGCCACCGCGGCCGCCGCCGGCACTAAACAATTCCGCCCCCTTCCCGGGTCCCCGGCTTAAGGCCAAGGAAGGGGGACGCCTTCAACAACGCACGGCGGGGACGGGATGCCGCCAGCCCGGCCCGCAAACTGCATGGGGCGACTCCCATCCCCGAGCCCCACAGGCGAGTGGGCGAAGCCGAGGCGAGGCCACACACCCCACTGCACGTCCCCGCGGCTCTTCCGACATGGACACTCTGGCAAACATGTCAGCAGCGGGGAACGAGGCGCAGCCACCTGGGCCGAGCGAGCCACGCTCGGGGCTCTCAGGGAAGGGGCCGGGGAAAGCCTCGGCGGGCTCAACACAAGCCTGGCCGCGTCCAGTCCCAGCTGCCGGGCACCGCAGCAGAGCGACAACCGAAAACGCCGCACCCGCCGAGAAGGCGGGCCCTGGCTTAAGGGCAGACACAAAGGGGACGAGGCGCCACCGCCTCGCCAGCCACCATCCCTGGGCAGCGAGCGAGCGCCCGCCCCCCTTCACGGAGCCGGCAGCAGCCGGGCCGGAGCGGGACACGCTCGCGGTTTCTCTCTGTCCCCGCCTCACCTCGCCTGGGCCGGGAGCGGCTCTCGCATCACCTTCCCACTCGCCTGTCCCAGTGAGCTGGGCACTGTAGGAACCCGGACAAAGCCACATGACTCGCCCCACATAGGCTGTACTTTTTTGCCCCGCTAACCGCACGCAGAGCCACCGTTCTCCGCCTTGGACACAGGCTTGGTAAGATTTTGCGCATCACCCACTCTTATAATACAGACAGACGAGCCCCACGCTACGGACACCTCGAGGAGAACCGATCGTACCTGATCAAGGGGGCGCACCGGCACAGTTTGCCTCCTATAATGACGCAGCTAGAGGCAGCCAGAAACAGTGACCTCTTGGTGAAATGCCGGCACCGGGAAGGTGAGGTGGGGGGAGACACAAACAAAATTTACCCGTCCCACCAGGGCGGGGTAGATCTGTCCACTCTGGGACAGCCTGCCGCCATGGCACCCGCTCTTGGCAGCTGGCGGACACCGCCGGCCCCAGTATCAGGTAGAGCCTCTTCCCATGGCCGCCCCCGAGAGGGGTAGACCTGCTCGCCCCGCTGCCGCCCACTGCTGCGGCGCCATCTCAGGAGGCGGCTGGCGGGTGACGCCGGCCCCGGAGCTGGGTAGACCTGGCCTTCAGGGGCCACCCGGAGAGGGGCAGACCTTCTCACTCCGGGGCCGCCCACCGCTGTGGCGCCATCTCCGGCGGAGGCTGGCGGATGCCGCTGGCCCCGGAGCCGGGTAGACGAGGTGTCGTCGTACCATCCTGGAGTCAGGCGGACCCCACAGCCCCGTAACGCCCTGGAGCTGGATGGTTCTAGCAGCCCTGTCCCATCCAGTGAGGCCGATTTCAAGACCAATAAATATTTTCGGCAACCTTTTTTTTTTGTTTGTTTGATTTTTTAAAATATTTTATTTCATTTCTCTTTTATTTCATTTCTATTTTATTTTATTTTATTATATTTTATTTTATTATATTTTATTTTATTTCATTTCATTTCATTTCATTTCATTTCATTTCATTTCATTTCATTTCATTTTATCCTTTGTTGAATGAATGGCTCTTGTATTTGCTTGGAACAAAAAAATTTTTCGGAAAATAAAATTCTTAGCAGATTTCATTTGTTTTTCCTTTTTTCCCAGACCATTCCTAGCTGAGCCAACGGGCAGCCTGTGCCCTGCGCTTGGCCTGCTGACAAACTAACCCATCAAAACTGCATCCCCACATCCCTCCCCCATCCCTCAGAGGCCCTACACAGCCCCCCATAATATAAGACCTCACAAGGCACAGTGGCAAGTGGGAGCACCTGCATGCGGCAGAACTCAGCACAAAGCCGCTGGTCCCCGTTACAACTCGCCCCGCCCCATCCCACTCAACAGAGGAGGCTGCGGCGGGATGGCCGGCGCTGCCACCGGCAATGGGGTGGCCGCTTTTGGGCCGCTTCCGTGGAAAGTCTGCAGAGTTCTGTGACCTCGGCGCAGGTCTGGGGGGCCGTGAGGGCTCGGTGCCGAGTCCTCTGGGCTTGGCATGAAGCCGCCGGCCCTTGGCCCACATTCACACAAAGAGAGAGAGAGACACAGTGAAACACACCGATTCCACTCACTCACACCCTGATGCC
Source organism: Oenanthe melanoleuca (assembly GCF_029582105.1). Lineage (NCBI taxonomy): Eukaryota > Metazoa > Chordata > Aves > Passeriformes > Muscicapidae > Oenanthe > Oenanthe melanoleuca. Next base: position 408,627 of record NC_079347.1, read on the forward strand.
ACCCCTCAGACCGCCACACCACCACACTGTCACACCACCGCACACTCACACACACACACACACACACACACAGAGGGACATCCCCCACCTTCTCTAATGCCCTCTCCCAGTCCCTGCCACCCCCTTCCCCGCCTGTCTTTGCCAGCGGCGGCAGGGAGAGGAGGAGGCTCATGCCAAGGCGAGCAGGTGGAGCGCCTGGTGCAGAAGCAGGACTGGCGGCAGGCTGCGAGTGGTGGTAGGAGGATTGGAGTCCTTCTGTTCCTTTTCAATGAAACTTTCTGTTCAGCTCTCTCTGAGCCTTTTGGTCTGTGTAACAGAGTATGTGTAAGACTTTGCTAATCAAATATTGCTAAATTAGAGAACACAGCCAAAAGACCACTGAAACTTCCTTAAGCTAGATTATGTTTTAAATAACCACAAATATCCTGTATGTGTAAGGCTTTGCTAATCAAACATTGCTAAATTAGAGAACACGGCCAAAAGACCACTGAAACTTGCTTAAGCTAGCAGAAAGATTATGTCTCAAATAACCACAAACATCCTGTATGTGCCCAGTTTGTGGATGCTTGCAAAAAAGATAGGAAGAAGTCAACTAACGGCTAAGAGAAGAAGACTATGGCCTTCCCCCCAACGACTACCGGGAGCCAGGAGAAGACCCCCTAGCAACTGGTTGTGCAGATGCAGAAAGAACATGAGAAGATGCTGAAAGGCACGTACATGGAAGAAGATGAAAATAAAAGACGGACTGACACGGAGTGGGGTGCATGCCGTTGGTGGAGCGCAGACTCCCCAGACGCCCAGCGCTGATTTGCTTGCTGCTGCTTGCGCAATAAATTTTCTATCTCCATCTATTGGAGTTGATCAATTTATTACAGATAAATTTATAACAAATTTGGTGCCGTGACTCGGATAGAAACTCTTTGGCCTGGAACCCTTGCAGGGGAGGCGCCCCGCTGAAAAGCGGTTAAGGTGCTCCTATGGCAAAACCTTTACTGATGAACCTAAAATTAGGCAGCTAAGCAAATAAAACTGGTAAAGCCCCATAATCTTTGTGCACAGTCCGGACGAAGATGCAGGACGTGTGAGTATAGGCTGGTTATCTGTTCGGTTGGGGTTGGGTTTTCTGAGGTGTGCCTGTGTGAGATGCACCAGGGAGGGCGACGCGAGTGTGGACCCTCAGTAGTGCGGTTCTCAAACTCCGCAAGGAGCTGGGCCATGAACCAGGGGAAGTGCGTGTGTGAGTGAAATAAGGCACCTCAGAAGATGGGACAGAGGAAAAGCAAGCCCTCTGATCCCATGGATTTGGAAGTGAAGGCTAGACTTCCACAAATATCACCGGATAACCCATTAGGACTAATGATAAAATTTTGGGATATGTACCCTTCTAGGCAGGGTAAGAATAAAACAAAAATAGTTCATTATTGTATGGAAGTTAGGGGGGAAGGCAGATTAGGGAAGATCATCTTTTCTGGCTAGTGTTTAGAGCCTTTGAGGACTGGATATGCCAGGCCCTAAATATTTATGTAAACTCAAAGAAGCCCTTTAGTTTAGAAGAGAGTGAATATACTTCTCTGTGGATAGGCTCCAAAACTCGAGCACTTTTATTTCTATTGAAAGAAAAAGTGGGGGGGAAGGAGGAAGAAAACTAGGAATGAGGAAGATATACTAACCTCTCCCCCTCCATATGTCCCTCTGCCTCCTCCCCCTCTGCTGCCTCCAGCTGTCCCATCTGCCCCTCAGGAGGCAGAGGAGTCGGAATCCTGGGGTCGGTTCGGGAGTGTCTGAAGGGGAGTCGGAATCCTCTGCCTCCAGCTGTCCCATCTGCCCCTCAGGAGGCAGAGGATTCCGACTCCCCTTCAGACACTCCCGAACCGACCCCAGGAATTACCAGAAGTAGAGCCAGAAAGCAGGAGGCAGGGAACGTCTTGTATCCTCTTAGGGAAGTAGCAATGGTGGGGGGGGGGCAGAACCAGTAATGGAGTATGTCTCTGTTCCTCTGAACTCTGGGGATGTTAGAAATTTTAAGAAAGAAATCGGGAGTTTATTGGAGGATCCCTTGGGGGTGGCAGAACGGGTAGATCAATTCTTGGGCCCTAACATATACACCTGGGAGGAATTACAGGCCGTATTAGGAATCTCATTCACGGCAGAGGAGCAAGATATGATCTGGAGGGTAGGAATGAGGCTTTGGGATCAACAACGTCAACAGAGGCCTGCAGCAGATATCAAATGGCCCCTACAGAGGCCACCCTGGAATAATCAGAATAATGCTGACAGGGGACATATGCAGGATTTAAGGACCACCATTATCCAGCGGATTAGGGAGTCTGTCCCTAGAGGACAAAATATCAATAAGGCCTTTAACATACAGCGAAAGAAAAATGAGACTCCCGTGATTGGCTGGAAAGACTTAGAAAGAACTTGCAATTATATTCCGGGTTGGATCCTTCCACCCCAGTGGGGCAGGCTTTACAGATACGCACAGGAAACAACAGTTGAGGTGGACAGTGTTGCCCTAAGGATTCACAGAGTCTCCAAACCTGTTTGGCCAGGCACTGGAACAAATTTTGAGGGAGTATGAATTGGATGAAGGCATAATTTTAGTCCAATATGTGGATGATTTACTACTAGCTGGACAGGATGAGGAAAAAGTGAGGCAAGAAAGTATCAAACTATTAAAATATTTGAGTTTACAGGAACTCAAAGTGTCACTGTAAAAATTGCAATTTGTAGAAAGAGAAGTAAAATATCTGGGGCACAGGTTGAGCAGAGGAACTAAGACCTTAGACCCTGATAGGGTCAATGGTATTTTATCACTACCAACTCCTCGAAATAAAACACAAGTGAGACAAGTGTTAGGCCCGTTGGGATATTGTAGGCAATGGATTCAGGATTACAGTAAAAAGGTTAAATTTTTATATAGTAAAGTTACAAAGGGAGAGTTAGTGGAGTGGTTAGAAGAAGATGACAAACAATTAGAAATTCTTAAGACAGATCTGGTAAACGCACCTGTGTTAAGTTTACCAGATGTCCAGAAACCCTTTTACTTATTCATAAACATAGATGAAGGAACTGCATTTGGTGTATTAGCACAGGATTGGGCTGGGAAAAAGAAACCTATAAGATATTTTTCTAAACTTTTAGATCCTGTAAGAAGAGGCTGGCCCACATGTCTACAAGCCAGGGTGGCCGCAACTCTCCTGGTTGGAGAAGCACAGAAAATAACTTTTGGAGGAGAACTGAAAGTATTGTCCCCCCATGACATTAGGGGAATTTACAACAAAAAGCAGACAAATGGATTACCAACGCTAGACTTTTAAAGTATGAAGGGATCTTAATCTCTTCACCTTGATTAGAGCTTGAGGTAACCAGTTTACAAAATCTGGCCCAATTTTTGTATGGGAAACCAACCGAATCTATTACACATGATTGTTTAGAGAACATTGAAGAGCAAACCAAAATTAGACCAGATCTTGAGGAAGAGGAATTAGAAACTGGAGAAAATCTTTTTGTAAACGGGTCACCCCAGGTAGCTGAGGGTAAGAGGAAATCAGGATATGACATAATTAATGGGAAAACTTTTGTGGTAATTGAGTCAGGCCCACTAAGTCCTAGCTGGTCAGCACAGACTTGTGAACTATATGAAGTTTTAAGAGCACTCAAGTTGTTAGAAGGAAAAGTGGGAACCACCTATAAAGGTTCTAAATATGCTTTTGGCATAGTACATACCTTTAGGAAAATCTGGGAAGAAAAGGGATTAATAAACTCACAGGGAAAAGGATTGATACACCAGGAATTAATAATTCAGATTTTACAGGCCTTGTGAGGGCCTGAAGGAATAGCAGTAGTTAATTTAAGAGGGCACCAAAAGGGACTAACTCAACTAGTTAGGGCAAATAATCTAGCAGATCAGGAAGCTAAAAAAAGAGGCTTTGCTGCTAATAAGAGAAAAAGAAAATGAAGAAGAATGGACACAAGAAAAATGCCTAACTTGTAGACTAGATTTATTTGAACCTCCCTGCTATGAATGTTGGGATGATTTTAAAAGTGAAGCTTTACACTGTAGTTGTTATGATACTACACATAAATTTTGTTGCTTACATGGGAAAAAATATTATTTGTTCACCTTCACAGTCCAGAAAAAAGACAAGTTAGCACAAATGGGAGCAAAAGAGGCTGAAGCAGGAAAATGGGAGCTTCCCAACGGCCGAGAAGTAGTCCCTAAGGCAACTGCTATAGGCATTAAGATAATAAAGAAGGCCTTTGCTGCCCTGGGAACTAAATGGGAATATTATACCCCTTGGCATCCACAGAGCTCGGGAAAAGTGGAAAGGATTAACGGGGATATAAAGAAACAGCTAACCAAATTAACCATGAAATCTAAGATGTTTTGGGTAAAGTTTCTCCCATTAGCCTTATTAAATATCAGGACTCAACCTCGTACTGATGTAGAAATTTCCCCTTTCAAAATGCTATATGGAATGCCATATGATCTAGATATTCCCAGGGACCATCCCATACTTGAAAATCACCAGCTCCAACAGCATGTTACACAACTCATGGCTCAACAAGGTCGGTTGTTAAACAAGAGCCTCGTAGTGCAAAGATCTCCACTTGAAATTGCAATCCATGACATAAAACCAGGGGATAGAGTTTTAATTAGAACATGGAAAGAGATCTCACTCGTTGGGAGGGACCTTGTCTTGCTCACCACAGAAAGTGCCATTCGAACTGCTGAGCAGGGGTGGATGCACGCCAGTCGAGTAAAAGGACCTCTCCCTGAGGAACAGTGGGAATGCTGGGGAAACCCAGAGACACTGAAACTTAAACTGCATAAAAGAGCACTAATGAATCAAGTTGATACCATATTATGTCCTGAAAAAGATTGTATATGTTATCCTTTTGCATGCACAAGGTGTAAAATTTGTAAGGAAAACTGGTGGACTCATTGCAGGTATAAATACATCCCATCTGACCACTGTGTACAATGTTATAGGAACCACCCCCCCCAAAAAAAACCCAAACAAACAAACAACAAAAAACAACAACAACAACAAAAACAACCAAAAAAAAAAAACCAAACCTAACTGAACAGACCTTAAAGCAATTGGTTGCCACTGGTCAGGTGATTCCAGATACTCTGCTTTAGTGGAACATTTTTGTCCGGGGAATAAATCCTGAAAAAGGATGTTTGCATAAAAATGAACCTCGGATATCCCATCCAGAAATTGTGCAAATAATTTGTAGGACTGCTGTGCCTAAAATCCCTTGTAATGCCTATCAGGTAAAAGCTAAGAACTGGGAGGCTTATGTACGGCGCAATGAGAGACGGGGCAAGCTCCTGAAGAATGCACCTGCAGCCGGGAAGATGGTACACCTCACTGCACTAAGCAAAAGTGTAGGCGAAGGAGGCAGAGATGTAAGGAAGTGGAGAATGCTGGAAAGCCCCAGGAGTCAGCATAAACACATCCTATGGACCCCAACTGCAAAATCCCCCAGTCTTTCACCTAAGGGAGGCACAGAAACCGAGGTCAAAATTATAGCATTACGGGAACCAGCAGGGGGAATTTTAATTCAGAGAATGAATGCACCACTTTTCTTTTATTTCATGTATTTGATAATCATTTTAAGCTGCATATAGGGAAAAAGGAGTGCGGACAGAAGGTAACCTCCATCAGCCATTTAAGTCGTCCTTAATTAGATGGGAAGATCAACATGTGATACAGACTATTACAACTCCTGGAGCACCTAGATTCACAATCACTCTGTGTCAAATAGTGCCCATATACCCTTGCTCAAATCTGAAAGGATGCTATTTCTGTCCTAGCTCCAACCCCGAACGAGGGTATTGTAATAGCCTTGGACACTATTATTTGCACACTAGGGATGTAAAATGATTGCATCAGACTGGAATCCAGGAGCAGGAAGAGATAAATTTCTTAGTGTAGAATGGGGACCAAAAGGATGTACACCTCCCAAGAGAGAATACAGTGGGGGAATAATCCAAACAGAAAGTTGTCATTATATATATATAAATGTATCTCAGCCAACAGATACTAGTTGGGTAATTGGGAAAACATAGGGTATGAGATACTGGGAACCCAGAACCGATAGGGGGGTATTGATAGTGATCAAAAAGGACCCTGTAACACATGAACCCCAAGCAGTTGGGCCTAATCCAGTCATTAATCAGGATTCATCCGAAATACTAGAAAACCAAACTACTACTAATAGTTCACTTAACAATAGCACTGGTGACATATGAGAATCTGAAGTGAATCCCTTATGGAAGCTCTTGAATACCACTTACCAGGTATTGAACTTCACCAATCCAAATGTAACGGCACATTGTTGGCTTTCCTATGACATCAAACTTCCCTTTTATGAGGCAGTAAGAATACCTTCAAAGGCGAAAAGAGTAAGTGGATGTAACCCATCGCAGTGTTTGTGGGATTCTGAAAATGGTAGGAAACAAGGGGTAACAAAGAAACATGTGTAGGGAAAAGGGAGATGTATTGGCAATATACCCCCAGAAAAGGACCATCTATGTCAAGTAAAGGCCTCTCTGGGAGGAAAGCCGAAGGCTGACTGGCTGGTCCCTGCCAAGAATACTAAGTGGATATGTTCAGAAACTGGAGTCACTCCATGTTTATACCCCAAATTGTTTAATGAAAGTATTGCATACAAGTGATGATTGTTCCCAGAATCATATACCACCCTGAAGAATTTGTGTATGATTATCAGAACTTTCCAAACCATCATTTACATAAACAAGAACCATTTACAGCTTTGACCATAGCCACCCTGATGGCTGTAGGAGTTGCAGGTGCAGGGACAGGGATAACCTCACATGTGCAGCAGAACCAAAGTTTCAATCACTCAGAATAGCTGTAGATGAGGACTTAATTGAAAAATTGAAAAATCAATCAATGCATTAGAAAAATCGTTAAGATCACTGTCAGAAGTAGTATTGCAAAACTGTAGGGGACTTGATCTTATGTTTTTACAACAAGGAGGATTATGTGCTGCACTAGGGGAACAGTGTTGTGTTTATGCAGACCATACTGGAGTCGTTAGGGATACCACGACTAAACTCCAGGAGGGCCTAGAGAAACGAAAACAAGAAAGAGAACTACAGCAGAGCTGGTATGAGTCCTGGTTTAACCATTCTCCGTGGCTAACTACCCTACTGTCCACTATTGCCGGACCCCTAATTTTGGTGATTTTAGTGTTGGACCTTTGGACCATGTATTTTCAACAATATCATTACAATGGTCAAAAGTAGGCTGGAAGCTGCGCACTTAATGATGGTAAGAGCACAGTATGAGCCTATGCAGGATGAAGGGTTAGAACTGAGCCACGCAGAATTGCAAAGATTTGATCAGCAAAAATGATAAAAATAAAAAGGGGGAATTGTAACAGAGTGTGTGTAAGACTTTGTTAATCAAACATTGCTAAATTAGGGAACACGGCCAAAAGACCACTGAAACTTGCTTAAGCTAGCAGAAAGATTATGTCTCAAATAACCACAAACATCCTGTATGTGCCCAGTTTGTGGATGTTTGCAAAAAGATAGGAAAAAGTCAACCAACGGCTAAGAGAAGAAGACTATGGTCTTCCCCCCCCACAACCACCAGGAGCCAGGAGAAGACCCCCTAGCAACTGGTTGCGCAAACGCAGAAGGAACATGAGAAGATGCTGAAAGGCACGTACACGGAAGAAGATGAAAATAAAAGACGGACTGACACGGAGTGGGGTGCATGCCGTTGGTGGAGCGCAGACTCCCCAGACGCCCAGCGCTGATTTGCTTTCTGCGACTTGCTCAATAAATTCTTTATTGATTCCATTTATTGCAGTTAATAATTTTATTACTGATAAATTTATAACACAGGGAGGCACTTGGAGGTCAGGGAGGGGAATCTGGGACCCTTCGGGGGTCCAGGAGGGCACTTGGAGGCCTCTAACGGGGCCCTCTGGGCACGGGGGATGATGGGAATTGTATGCACGGGTATAATATGTTTTAATAGAGCTGTGGAGCATCATGGGAATTATGGGCACAGCTACAATGTCTCTCGATAGGGCGTAGTGCATGATGGGAGATGAAGTCATAGCTCGAAAAACTTTATGGGGGAACCCGGAGCATGATGGGAGCTGTAGTCCCAGAAATTCCTGAGAGGGGGCATTTCGGGTCGGGGAAGGCACTTCGGGGACACTTTTGCGTCGGAGTCCTGACTTGAGGTTCTCGACAGAAAACGTGTAAGGTTCGGGAGCACTTGGGGGAAGCTCGGGAAGCTCTAACCGGGCTCTTCAGGGCACGGTGCACGACAGGAGTTTTAGGCACAGAACTGGGTTATCAGAGCATCTATGGTGAAGTAAATAGTCTCAGTTAAGAAATGTTAAAAGCTGTTAGAAGAGTTAAAGAAATTGTTGTTACCTTATTGTTTTATCCACTTGTTGGTTCACTAGTTCTCTGGTCAAGTTGCTGTGTTGTTTTCCCCAGTTGAATGAACAGTCCCTATATACTTCAAACCCCAGTTTATTGTATTTCCTATCCCAGGTTCCCATTTCCGCCCTTCCACCTACCATGTCCGCCCTTTCCCTTACCTCACTTCCGGCTTGCTGCTGCCTGCCTATCAAGTTAAGCAACACCTTATATGTAAATCTCAAGGAGTTACCCAGTACCAACATTACCAGAAGTCGTCTTCAAGAAGAGAATTCACGAGGGTAGTCAACTAACACTGAACTCAAGTCCACAGATTACATCCATCAACAAGCTAAGTCACCTGCAATGTGCCCTTTGTAACTGTTTAATCACCGCGACCTCAAGAGCAGTTAAGAAGGATGACACCCCCAGACCAATGAGCCACCAGTGAGTTCTGGACGTGCCTGTGAGGTTGGAACTCCCAGTTCTGCCCTCGGACAGGACTGCACGAGAACCTCCTCTCCGCGTTGGATTGGCAGCAGCAGCAGCAGGCGTCGGGCCTCCCTACGACCCCCATTGAATAAAAGAGCTGGCATTTAATAAAGGCTTTGGCCCGCGCCTGTTTATTTCATATGGGGCTGGGAGAATTCCAGGAATCACGAGTCGCTTTTGCGGGGGGTCCCGATTTCTGGCCCTCTGCCCAGAAATGCCGAGTTCCAGACGCGAGTCGGGGAGGTGTCCCGGGAAGCCTCGCTCCTGTGCACTGCTGGTCGGTTCCAGGAACCTCCGAATCGATTTTAGACAAATTGCTTTTGGGTAAGATGGTTCAGATTTCAGACACACTATAGGAACACTATAGGCATAGCTCTCAGCCAGGAACAGCTCACTTTACTATCCACTTTAAAACGTTTAGCTTCTGTTCATCCTGTCTCTGTCACAAAGCAGGAATTCAGAGATTTACTTATGTGGGTGAAGCTTCATTACTCACAGGCAGAAACAAATGTGCTATTTACAGAAGGGTTCTAGCAAGAAGTTAATTGTGATTTATATTAGTCTGCAACTCTGAGAGATAAAGGAGCGAAGGATTCTCACCTAGCCATGAGCTGGGTGAGGGAACTTCTTGGCAGAAAGCAATCAAAGTCCCTTAGAGACTGGGGAAGGATTCTCACCTAGCCATGAGCTGGGGAAGTTTATGGCTCCCTTGCCAGCAGCAAGGTTGGGAAAAATTAAGTTAGAAATATTTCCAAGTGAGTTAGAGAACTTAGATTTTTACTTCTTCACCCCTTCAGAAACCTGACCCCAGGAGGCGGGAGGGCGCTACAGGTGACTCCCCGGGCTGTGGGAGACAGAGGGGAGGGGGATGGGACTGCGAAAATAGCGGGGAAAAAACGGGGGCCCGTGACTCCGGTTCGATCGCGGTAACACAAGGCAGTGTGGCCGCGGCGACTGTGCCGGGAACCCCAGAAGCGTGGAAGAACCGCACGGAGGATTCGCGATCAGCGAGGGAAAACCGCGCGGAGAATTCACGGGGGGCGCGGGAAAACCGCGCAGGGGATTCGCGGGAAACGCGGAATCCGAAAATAGCGAGGGGTGCATGCACGGTGCGCCCAAAACGCAATGGGCATGCGCGGGAACAGCATGCAGGGAACACAAAACCCGGAAGTGTCAGCAATAGGGACTCAGAGCCCAGACACAGAGGGAAAATTGCCCTGTTTTGGGGAAAGACAAATTCAAAAGGGGAGAAATTCATGCTTTGTAAAGTCAAAGGAGAAAAATTTAACAACTTGTAAGCAATTGCAGGCATCTGCCCGGACGGAGTCGATCCAAAGAAAACCCGGGCACAGCAGCGTGAGGTCACCAGCCCAGGCCTCACCGAGGCTCCAGCAGCACCCATGCTGCTCTCCCCTGTCATGTACGAGACCAGTGCTGCAGAGGGGAGGGAGAATGGGGGATGGAGAGACACCAAGAGCTGCTTTTATCTATTTTGTGGAGGACAAACAGAGCAAGGGAACATGATAAGAGACTCAGTTTTATTTTCAGTTCTTGTATGTTAAACTAAAGGTGTTTGTTTTGTATTGTAGTTAAAAAGATGCTGAAATTTTTAAGAGTGGTGAAAGTATTTTAATGGTATTAGGTATTTTAATAATTGAAGGTATAATAAAGTATTTTGCATTTTATTTGAATACATATCATCTATATTTAGTGATTTATTATTGCTCAAATATAAGTGGACATTTAGCCAAATGTCAACATTGAGTTTTAATTTTCCTATAATTAATTATTTTAAAGAAACCAGTTTCTAAGTATTTGCAGTATTGTCAATATATATTAATAGATTTCAAAGTCTTATAAGGAAGAAGCTTGCAAATTTATGTTTTGCAGATTTAATATCAATATTTTAATTTTCCCTTTAAACTAAATTGCAATGAATTTTAGTCTACATTTTTTAAATTATCTGTGAAATGCTGTGTGAAGACAAATCAAGACCGCTTCTAGGATCATCATTTGAATTGTAAAATTTAATCTGAATCAAAATTTTCTTTATATATATTAGAAAAGCAGTATTTATCTATTAGTTCGATTTTTAAGATTTAAATTTAGTTTCTGTATTTAATTTTAAAAAACACTGTAATAAGATTGTATGAATTCCATATCACAGAACGATTTTGTTTTCTGTTTCATTGTTTAATCTGAAGTCTTTCAACATTTTAAGTAAGTTTTGTAAAGCGTCCAGACGTGTCCTTGAATCAAAAATGTAAAGATAATCACCTAAATTGTGAACTTAACGTTTCTTTGTTTTCCTTTTATTAATTCTCTCTTTTATTTTGGCAGGTCTTTTGTGACCTGGCCCTGTGCTGTCTTAAAGTTTTGAATATTTTGCAGAATTCCAGAAAATTATTTGAGCTTCATTCACAGAATGAATTTCTAGTATTATGGTTTTCCTGAGTTGGTATCACAGAAGCACTGCAGCGGCTTGCCATGTTCAAAGCATCTCACCCTAAAGAAGAATTTTAGAGAAAACAAGTTTCTAGAGGAATTTGATTTCTTTTTGAAATGTTTAATTGTAGCTTTGTTGTTCAGAGTTGTGGGTTTTTTTTTTTCTTTAATACGAAGATGTCAGGGAGTTCTCTTCCAAGTAGAATTTAGGCTCTGGCCAAGCTTTGATTCTAACTGAAAAAGAAATTGTGTAAATCCAGGTGTTTTCTGCATCAAAATAGTATTCCAGTAATTTGGATTGGTAATTTGACCTTATCAATATGGCAGCTGAAGCTGACTTTGAAGTGAATTTGGTGTTCATTTTCCAGAGATGACCATCTCATCCCTCATTGAATCAAGGCTTGTCAGCTGTTTGCAGATCCTGAGATGATGACACAGTTTTTTAATGTTGGTGATTATCTAATCTTGTAAATGCATGCCTGTTGTTTAAAGCATTGTTGATTATTGTATTGTGTTTTACCTGCAAAAAATTGTAAACTTTGGGTTTGTTTTTTTTAATAGTATTGTGGTATTGTAAATTCTTGTTAGATAACAGTGGAAAGAAAATTCTCCAATTTTGATCAAAAATCTAGAGACAAAGAAAATTGAAAGGTTTTCAAAGTAAGCATTTGAGGGAAGGGTTCTGCTTGTGTCTCCACAGAGAAAGGATGGGGATGGGAGCCAGTGAGATACGTGAGGCAGTGTCTGGCCAAGATGCAGGCAGTTGCCAGCCCTGAAAGTGAAGGGGTGAGTGCACAGATTGAATCAGAAACAAAGATTATGAACTCTTCTCCGGACAGGTGACTTGGAAAACCGATAAACCTCTTTGGGTGGATCAGTGGGCTTTGGAAAAGAAGAAATTGAGTGCTTTGAAGAATTTAGTCAAAGAACAGTTGCAAAAAAGGACACATCAAACCAATAAATAATCCCTGGAATTTTTCAATGCTTGTCATTCGGAAGAAGACCTCTGGTCCATGGAAATTGCTACATGATCTCAGAGAGCTGAATGAGATTGTAAAGCCTCAGAAAATAGAAATCAGCTCAAAGGTCAACAATTTGCAAGACTTACAACAACTTCTTAGAGAAATAAACTGGATGAGACTGATTCTAGAAATCACAAATGAAGACCTTTCATTTTTATTTAACTTTCTGAAAGGAACAGCGATATCAAATTTCCTAGAACTCTCACACCGTAAGCACAAAGAGCTTTGGAAAAAAGCTGCAGAAATTACACAGCAGAGACAAGCATATTGTTATGTAGATTCAGTGCTTTTGTTTAGTGGTGTTGGGAGAAGGAACACAGTCAAATGGTTTAATTTTTCAATAGGACGAGTCTTAAAAAGACCCACTTTTAATTACAGAGTGGATTTTTCTATTTTACCAATCCCCAAAAACAATTTTTACAGATTTAAAAATCATAGCTCAGATCATAATAAAGGGAAAAACGAGGCTGATGACAATGACAGGCAGAGATTTTTTATAATATATTTACCCTTGAAAAAGCAATGTTTTGATTTGGCACACCAAAATCACAGGATTTGGCAATTGCATTGTTAGATTATACAGGTATTTGTACAATTCTTTACTCGAGTCACAGGTTGTTAAAGCAAAATTAAGTTTCAGAGAAAAATCAAAAATGAGTGAGGAACCATTGGATGGGATCACAGTACTCACTGATGGTTCAGAGAAAACTGAAAAATCAGTAATTACATGGCAGAATTCAATTTCCCACGAAAATGGGAGTCAGATGTGGAAAGAGTGCAAGATTCACCACAAATTGTGGAATTGGCAGCAATGGTCAGAGTTTTTGAATTGTTCCAGCAACCCCTCGATTTAATCACAGATTCGGCGTATGTGACCAATGTAGTTAAAAGATTGGAAGGGTCACTTTTAAAGGAAACAAGCAATGACTTTCTATATTCATATTTATCATGTATGAAAACATTGCTGGAAAACAGGACACATATATATTTTATTACACATATTAGAGCACACTCATCAGTCCCAGAAATTTTAGTAGAAGGAAACGTGCAAGCAGACAAATTGACCATGTCTGTTTTGCAAATCTTGCCAGGTATCTTTGAGCAGGCAAAATTAAGCCATGCATTTTTTCATCAAAATGCACAAGCATTGATTGAATCTTTTCTCAATTCGAAAAGCCAAGCAAAAGAAATTATTCAATCCTGTCCAGATTGTCAAATGGTACAGCCACCAGTCTCTATGGGAGCAGTCAGCCCTAGGGGATTGCAAAGTCTTCAACTGTAGCAGACAGATGTGACAAAATACTCACCTATTAGAAAACTGAAAAACATTCACATTTCAGTTGACACTTTTTCAGGAGCAATTTTAGAAAAATAAAAAAAGGTGGAGGCAGAGGCTATGCCTCACATGCGGTTGAACAGAAGCTTTATATGTATTAAACTTTTTTAATGGTTCTTTTTTTAGAGTGAACTCCACCAATTATAAGACATTTTACAAATGATACAAGGGCAAAGCTAAAAGAAAATCCATTGGTTTTGATCAGAAATTTAGAAACAGGTAAAACTGAGAGGCCTTTCAAACTAATCATGTAGGGAAAAGGTTGTGCTTGTGTTTCCACAGATAGGGGATTAAAGTGGGTTCCTGTAAAATACGTGAAACCATATCAAGGCCAAACACAAGTAGAAGCCAATCCTGGAAGTGAAGAAGGGAGCTTGCAGACTGAATCAAAGACAAAGGAGGTGAACTCCTTTTCAAACAAGACATAAAAGACTCAAAGACTGAAAGTGAAACATGTTTGTTTATACAGTGTCTTAGGTAATGAAGCGGATTTACCAGTGATGCAGCCAAGGGAGAATGTTTGTGAAAATCTAGCACAGGCAGAGGGGTTGGACACAATTTGTTTGATGTATTCTAGGCCAGAAAAGCCATTTTCAACATATCTGGTGGGATTGCCAGTGAAGGAATGGCCCATTCCAGAGGGCATCCCTCCATGGGCATTGCAAGTTGTGACAACTTCTGTGGACGGATGGCATGTGTGGGTTCAATTTCCCCCTGTGGCCTCTTTCGAACCAGAAGAATTGGAAATTTTTGGTTCGACAAGAATGGACTTTTGCATTGAATTTAATGTTTCAGGAGTGACAAAGAACCAAACAATGGCTGTTACTCTGATTCATGATGTATAGAGAAATGATTCGTTGTGGTGTAACTATACTGTAGTCTCAAACAAACCATCCTTCCGAGCTCCTGCACAGTTACCGCAGGGAACATATTTCATTTTTGGAGACAGAATTTGGTCTGCTATCCCTGCAAACATCAGAGGTGGTCCATGCAGCATTGGGAGATTTTCATTGTTAACCCCAGATTTAACAATTTTGGGAAAACTAAAACGCAGAGAAAAGAGAGCAATCAAACAATACAATCTGAATTGTGATGATAATTTCTATACATGGAACAAGGCAAAGAGAATTGAGGTAGCTCTGTTCTCACCTCAAGTGGCATCAGGGGTGGCCTTGACTCAACTGGATTGTGTGGGTTGTTGGTTGCGCAAAAATGCCAAAGCTGTCCGCACTAAGTGACATGTTAACTGATGTCAACAGTGTGAGAAAGGCCACTCTTCAAAACAGAGCAGCGATTGATTACTTATTGCTGACTCATGGACATGGGTGTGAAGAATTTCAAGGAATGTCCTTCATGAACTTGTCTTATCATTCAAGATCAATTCATGGGAACATAAAACAGTTGCAGGAAGGTGTGACAAAACTTGGAGAAGTTACCGGATCGTGGTTGGATGGTCTGTTTGATCTTTTTGATCTCTCACCTTTGTGGAAAGAAATTTTGAAAGAAGGATTTTATATATTAGTGGGGCTTGTAGTTCTTCTTGTCATTTTGCCATGCATCATTCAATGCATTCGGCATGCCATGGAGAAAACTGTGAAAGAGGTGTTTTTAGTGCAAACAGTGGGGGGAGATTCAGTATTCCTCTGGCTTCCCTTGGAGCCTCAAAACCCCCCTAGCGGAGTCCCCAAAGACCCTCAAATGAGACCCAAGTGTCTCAGGGGCTGGATTTAGCTCCTTGGAACAATTTACCAACATTTAGAGAAGAAATGCAAGCTGCAAAAATAAATAGAGTGCAAGTTAGATTGTTAGAATGTAGAATAAGCAGATTTCTAGAATCTTTATAGTAAGGGGCTTGTGGTTAAGATGGAGGATTTGGGGCGTGGTATGGTTTTTCCTCCTTAATTCCATCCATGTTGGAGTGCCACCTTGGCATCCTTCGATTGGATGGGGACAAAATTAGACATTGCAATAAGAATGTGGTGTATTGGAAATTAATTGTAAATATCTAGTGCATAATTTAGAGTATAAAAGATAAGTCCTGCCTTTGCCAGGCAGATTCTGCCCTGGACGTCTGGCTAGACAGATCGCTGTTAGCTGGACAAATAATTCCTGAGATAAGAAACAATAAAGAACCTTGAAACCTCTGAGAACAGCCTCCTGCAGTCTCTCATTGGCAGGCAACGGGAAAACCATGAATTCTAGACCACCTTTATGTCCACCTGAGGTGATCTCAAGCATAAAGAGAAACCTCGGGCTGTGACAGCGGCTCACCGGAAAATCGTGTGAAGGCGTGCTCCTGGAGGAAGGTGCCGCAGCCGAAGTAGAGGAGCTTCATCTCGCCTCTCTCCGGCTCCACTAGGAGGATCTCCAGCTTGATATCACAGTGCAGGACGCCGGAGGTGCTGCAGTGCCACACAGCCTCCAGCACCTGGCGGAAAAGCCAGCATGCCACCTCCTCGCACAGGAACTCGTGCTCCAACAGGAGCTGCAGGAGATCCCGAGATGCCTCCGGGCGCTCCACCACCAGCAGGAAGCTGTCCGGCAGCTCAAACCAGTCGAGGAGCTGGATGATGGAGCGGCAGCCAGAGCCCACCTTCTCCATGAGCACGATCTACATGGGAACACGGGTGCCGTCGGGCTGTGAGTAGGAGACAATGCCTGCAGCGGGCCTGATGCTGCCCTGTGGCTGCTGCGCTGCCCCCTGCCTGGGATGCCCCAGCGCCCCTCCGGGCAGCCTCCCTGCTGCTTGGGCTTCCTACCCGGCCCCAGGGGATGCTCGGCAGGTGCCCCCTGCCCAGCCCCACCACGGGTCTGTGGCATCCCCAGCCCTGCCATGCCTCGGCTCGCTGCTGAGCCCACCCCCGCTCCCCCCGCCGTCCCCCGCCCGCCATTGCCAGGGCACTGGGCTGATCCCTGCCCGCCTAGCCCCGCCCTGTCCCGCTGGCCCCGCTCATGCACCAGCTCGTCCCACTGCAGAACGCTCTCCCGGGCCACGCGTTTGATGGTCACCTGCAAGCCATGGAGAGAGTGGGGCTGAGCTCAAGCCCTGCCCCTCCCCGCCCCCACCCTCCTCCCACGCCCGTGACCACTCACCGGGCTTCGGTCTGAGGGGCGGATGGCTGAGAAAACGGTGCCGAAGCCGCCGCTCCCCAGCTGAGGGCCCAGCTGGTACAGCTCCTGAGGCTGCTTCTTTTGCCCTGCGGCCCAGAGTGAGCCATCAGCCTTGCACCCAGGGCCCCCTCCCCTGTGCCTGCCAGTCAGGCGGGCCGGGCCACTGCCGGCCACCTTGCCCTCACCTGCTTCCTGCTGCGCGCCAGGCAGCGGCCACCGCCCCGCAGCCATCGGGCTGGCCAGCGGCCAGAGGTGGCTGCAGGAGCCGCGGGACAGTATGGCAGGGTGGCACCGTCGCTGTCCCCGGGGTAGTGGCCTGCACTCTGCTGTCGAGGACGGCCGGGGCTACAGCCCGAGGCTTGGCACAGGGGAGTGCCAGGAGAAGCTGCAAAGCAGACAGTGCTTTTTGAAGCTCTTTGAAGCAGCCAGGGGCTAGGCTGCTCTCAGGGGCCCTGGCCTGGCCTGGGGATGCCCCTCAAGAGCCCCGGGGCAGCCTCACACAGCTCCTGGCCAGATCTCACCTGCTCTTAGAGAGGCCTTCGTGCTGCTCGAGGGCCGTGTTGGGGCAGCTTCCTGGAGATGGAGGAACCCCCTTGGTGTCTCGAGGGTCGGCTCCACCAGCAGGCTGGGGCTGTTGCCAGCTGGTACAACTGGCACAGCGCCCTGGCCGCTGTGGGCCGGCAACTGCTGGCTCCAGGATGCTTGCTTCTCCGCCAGCTGCTCCTGACAAGGCTCCCCTGCCTCGGGCTGAGCTCCCGTTTGGACTTCTGGGCTTTCCCTGGCACATCAATGGTCAGGCTTGTGCCCGTGAGTCCAAGGGAGCTAGGAGACCTGTCCACGGGCTCTGTACCTCCCGCAGGCTGACAGGTCTCACTGAGCCTCTGCCAGGGATGGAGGCTGTCAGAGATAGCAGAGCTCCTGGCAGGATGGCGGTTCTCTGACAGCCTGACGCTCTGCATGGATGGCGGCTCTCTGCTGCTGTGCCATCCTTGCAGGGGTTGAGGCTCTCCCAGGGGTGGAGCAAGGCCTCTCCAAGGGATGGGAGCCCCCGGTGGAGCCGAATGAGCCACAGTGGGGCAGGTGGCCTCGCTTCACCAGCTCCTTCAGTTCCCTCCAGAACGCCTGCCACATCCCAGAGAAGAGCGGTGCCATCCAGCCATCCTTGCCATCCCAGAGCAGCAGCATCAGATGCTGCAGCTCCTGGGCCACAGCCACCAAGGGGCTGCAGCTGCAGGGGCTGCCCAGGGGGCTGGCGGGAGCATGTGGCCTCTTGCGGGGGCCGCCCGAGGCCTGCAGGGCCCGGGAGCCACAGGGGATCCAGGCTTCCTCCAGAGCCTCTGGGCCGGACTGCGGGGCGCTTGCTGCTCTTTGTTGTCCCTGTCTGCTGCCCCTGTGGCCCAGCAGTCACGGGGTGGTGTAAGAGTCGGTCCGAAGTTTCTCTGATCTGCCTCACGACCATCATCAGAGACTGGGACCCCAGGATCCCACCACTTGCCTGAGTTCTGGCCTGGCCTAGGTGGACGCTTGCCAAGGACTCTTTTAGGTGTGCCTGGTGCTTGCCATGGTACGCTGCGCTCGAGCAGGGTACTGGCTGTAGCGTCCTGTTCCACCTGTTTCTTGGAGCAACAATCTCCACATACAATAGTCCATAAATCTTCCCACCTTTTGGCCAGAAGCCACCCGCTTCGGAAAAAGACTATAAAAAGTGACTTTCCCCAAAAGACTTGGAGATCTCTGTCTCCCCAACGGATTGAGGACATGTCTCGTCAGACGACCACGAGGATGAGTCCCGTCTGTTGGAAGGTATATCCCATCCTTTCGCTGTCTCTCTCTCACCCTCTCTCTCTCTGGCACTCAATAAACTGCATTATTTCTTCCTGCTAAACAAACCTAAGTCTCTTGCCTTTTGTCTTTTGCACCCTGGGGTCGAACGAACCATCACGACTCCCACTTGGGTTGAGCAGATCATGACGGGGGACCCCTCACCCTGGGCTCAGGGGCTCTCAAGCCCCACAGATTTGCTCTTCCTGCCTGCAGCACCAGCATGGGAGGCCCCACTGAGCATGCACTGAAGGCAACGCAGCAGCAGCCAGGGCTCCACAGCGAGGGAAGCCCCTGCGCCTGCCCACACATCCTCTGCTCAAATCCTCTGCCTGGGCACCCTCCTTTGGCATCTCCAGCCACTGGGGCCACTCCTTGCTGCCACTGCTGCAGCTTTGCTGCTTTCTGTGCCTGCATTCCCTGCTGGGGAACACAATGGCACAATTCCACTCTTGCTCTCAGTTACACACTTGGCTGGCTGGGATTCGAGTGTTGGAAAATATATCTAGTTTAAATTTTTTAAAATTTGTTTCTCTACTTATGCTTGGCTTGCCTTTGCCTTGGGAAATTAAAGGGATTTTCAAGGGGTTTTACACCACTCAACAGAGATGAGTTTAACATCTCAAAAGACTGGGAATAGACCAAAAGATACTCACAAAGATAACAACCATCAACAAAACATCAACAACCTTCAGGAAACATCAAGGAATACCCACCTCAGAGACAGTTTCGGGAAGTGCTGGAGACACCTGGTCTGGAAAAGACTGAGAAGGAAAATCAGGAGTGTGACCTAATTAACATCAGGACAGAATCAGAGGTAAAGAAATCCGGGTCCAATATGAAACCAAATATTAAGAACTACACAATTTGGAAGTAATCCACACCAATCCAGTGGATTTCAATGGATTCTGACTGTATGAAATTTAAGAAAAATCTAGTACAAGTCCCGTGTCATGGAATGATTTCCTCTGCACACTCGGCCTATGTGTGGATGAAATGATTACTGCTGCACATATTGGCAAGAATCAAGTAATGTCTTGACTCTCTAACATTAAAGATATCAAATAAAAAGCAGATTGTGGGGGTGCACATGTGATTCACATGATAGCTGCCATGGAAGATTACCATTGGTTTTTGGCAGCCAGGAGAGGAGCTTTAGAAATGCAAATTAACACTGCTGCGGCAAAGAACCCACTTACCATTTGAATTACTGGATTATATTACAAGATGTCCTCGAAATAATAATCAATCAGACAAATCCAGCTCCCGACCTTCCTACCAACCCAACCAAGCCAAGGAAGAAGGCACCATTTGCGGAAAATTAAATGACTCAAACTGCTGCTTCTAATTAGATGATAACTGAAAAGTGGTGGAAATAAGGAAGTTGCTGATATTCAGGTCCAAATGTGGAAGGGATGGGAATGGGACACGTTTTCGTGATTCCCTAGCAGACCATGCCTTAAACGAATGCTGTTCCTCCTCTGATGTGCTACAGCAACTCTCATCTTTTTCCCATGCACGACACCTTGCTGAGTTCAGCTCATTCAGCAGGTGAGCAAGGGGATGCAGGTGGCAGCCAGGCCTCCTGATCCAGAAACGGCTACAAAAGGACAGGGAGTGAGGGCACTGAGAATAATCCCAAACCTAAGAGGATATAGGAAGAAGAAACAGGGTCAATGAGTGAATCTGCTTGGAGATAGGGCCAGGGACTTGTACATGAGAAAGCAATGGGAGAAATCCTCAGAAAATGTTACTGATTGACACGGACTGCTGCAAAGCCAAAATCCTGCTAGATTCCTGAACTTAGACTTAAGAGAGCCATGAAAACTGGATGTTATAGTAAAGGAGGAGTGCATATTAAGGGAGACATGCAGCAGGCAGATCGGAAAGTTTGAACCTTCCAATTACATTTCCTTTTTTTCAGGAAAGGGAGAAGGAGATGCAGCCGGGAAAACGAGGATTAAAATAAGGCTGCGTTTTAGACACCGCATGGCAAATGCCGCATGGCGTCTCTCTTTGTTCATCAATAAAGTCACTTTTACAGGACTCCTCTGTCTCCTTTGGGAACACAAAACTATGGTGACGTGAATTTTCCCGCACAGCCATGGGGCCTCTCTCAAATATCCTTTGCCTGCCTCGGGCTCCTGCCGGGGCTCCATGTGGGTCCCGGCTCCATCCCGGACTCACCCCCAGCTCCCACCGGCCTCAGCTCCAGTTCACTGCAAGCTCCTGCCGATTCAGGGCAGCAGCGGTTCCTTGGCCCGATGCCCGGGCCGGGCCCAAAGCGGGAGCCGCTCTCCAGGAGAGGTTTTCGAGAAATGGCGGAGCTCGGGGAAAGGGAGGGGAGACTGTGCAGTGTGCAGAGCCCGCCCCTCGCTGCGATTGGCTGATTCTGCCATCACTCCTCGATATCGAGCGCTGATTGGGCAGAATGGGGACAAGCCCCGCCCCGGGGCCAAAGGTGCCATTTTCGGAGTTTCTGTGTGGGCCCTGGAGTGGCGGCAGTGGCCAGAGCACTGTGAAGCGGCGGCGGAGCTCGGAGGCGGACCCAGCCCAGGTGGGAGCCACGCACGGTTCTGCAGGGGCTCAGGGCTCGCTGCAGGCGGAGGGGGAGGCAGGGGGCTCTGGCGGGTTCGTTGTGCCGTGCCCGGCCTGTGTTCCCCTGGGCTGAGGGCACTTCAGGAGCAGCTGCCCATGGTCTCCTTTCTGCGGGGGCCTCGACAGGAGCCGCTGCCAGAGCAGCGCTGGCTCGTCCCGGTTCCTGTGGGTAGCTCAGAGGTGGCTGCCCTGTGCCCGGGACGCTGCGTTAGTGCCGCCTCTGAGCTCCGCTGCCGGAGCAGCGACTCACAGGCTCCGATTGGTGCCGCTCCCAGGCCCATACCGCCGCTCTGGCTGCGGCACGATCACCATGGGGGCGGCACGAGGACCGGGCTTGTCTCCGGTCTGCCCAATCAGTGCGCGAGATCGTGGAGTGACAGCAGAATCAGCCAATAGCAGTGAGGGGCGGGCTCTGCACACGGCGCGCTCTCCCCTCTCTTTCCCTGAGCTCCGCCACTTCTCGGAAACCTCTCCTGGAGAGCGGCTCCCGCTTTGGGCCCGGCCCGGGCATCGGGCCAAGGAACCGCTGCTGCCCTGAATCGGCAGGAGCTTGCAGTGAACTGGAGCTGAGGCCGGTGGGAGCTGGGGGTGAGTCCGGGATGGAGCCGGGACCCACATGGAGCCCTGGCAGGAGCCCTGGCCGGAGCAAAGGATGCCTGTGAGAGGTCAAAATCTCTCTGTCACTTCCCTCGTCACCCTGGGTGGGGAACAGAACAGATAAGGAAAGGTTCGAGGGTCTGGATAAAGGTAGGGACAGTTGGTCACGGGCGCAACACTTGACTTTGGGAAATTAATTTACTTTATCATCAGACAAATCAGAGGACGACAATCGCAGGTGTTATAAATGAGAAACAAAAAGTCCTGATATTCAGCAAAATTTTGATTGCTTTATATTGTAGAGACAGAGCAATCAGCGCTGGGAAACGTGAGGGGTCACCGCCCACTCCACGCTCCATTGGTTTGCAGCGTCTTCTTATAGCATGGTCTCTTGTTGTAATAATTTTTGGGTTTTTTGCCGTCATAATTTTGCCAGGTAAGCCGTGGTGGTCGAATAAACATCTGTAAAGTGTGTGGGCGATAGTCAGTCTCATAGATAACCATCTGGTCTTGGTAGATAAAACCGGCAAAAATCGGGAAGTCTGCCCTTTGTAGATAGGCAGCATTGATTAAACAATGGCAGGAAGTCTCAGCTTGCAGAATCTATCAGACTATTGGAAAGTCTGATTTTGCAAACTGGTAGTAGATACAACTTATTTAGAAAATGTAATATTTGTAACGGGATTTAAAACAGAATGATTTAGTCTTCTTTTTTTTTTTTCTATCTAGTGTCTATGCTTCACTTGTGACCTTAGTATTCTGGTTTATACAAACCCCAATACTTTTATGATTAATACCAATCTTCTATCAATTATCACAATTTCCCCACTTCTTTTTTTTTTTTTATCCCTTTGGTTAGTATTCGGGCTTCAAATTTTTTCAGTATTTCTTGTGCTAGATTTAATTAATTCACTGCCATTAGTTTTGTTGTTGACTCTGGATCCATTGGTATTGTAGCAACTTGCATTCCTTGAACTACTGATTGGATTAGTCGAATGAAGCATAGAACAAGACAAGGGATAAAGAGTAGTCCTAATAATACACATGTTAACATAAAGCCTTATTTCTTCCACCAAGGTCTCTCTAACAGGTTATTTCACCAATTATCACGAAGCATAGAACTCCAGGTTTGTACAGGTACATGGGGTATTCGTTTTATTTCTTCTGCAACTTTAGCAATTGCTTCACCATTATTATCAATTTCTAAGCAGCATTCAGAATTGTTGAACTTCCCACACACTTCTTCTTCAGCTAATAGATAATCTAGGGCTGCTTGATTTTGGTATACTGCTGCTCTAGCTTGTTTAGCTATGAATTCCATTGCTCAGGCTGTTCGGTTGGAAGTAATTTCTACTATGGCTTGTAGTCTGATAATTCTATTTAGCAGATAGATTGGAGTGTGTTAGCCCCAGCTCCCATCTTGAACCCAGGTCTCGTCCATAATACTCGATAATTCGTTTTGGGGGCCATTCATTATCCTTTGAGATTTGTGTTCCTGTTGTGGCGGGGCTGCTTTTGTTTTGATACAAAGTTTTATACGAGGGAACTCCTAACACTCTATTACCTTTTTCTTTCGGTATTGTAAAAAACGCAGGCTGGATAATCCCTAGAGTACATGTCCCTCTCCATCTTTCTGGTAGGGTATTATAAGCTGTTTTCCCACAGATCCAAAATATTTTGTCTGGGTCTTTCCAGCTTAGTTTAACTGATTTAGGTTGTTGCCTATAGATTTTTACACTTTTTACTTCTTTGTATGGGTTAGCTCTATTCTTATTATACCAGCATAGTCCTGTAAATTTGTTCTTTATACAATTAACCTTACTTGACTTTCCCCAATATCCTTTTGGAGCTTTGGGCCACAAAGACTGACTGCATGTATTTGTAATCAGGATAGTCATAGAGGGGATGTGCCTCACATATTGGGTAAAGTTAGTTCCCTGATGTGTTATACATACTTCTCCTATTACCTCATGATTTAGAACTCACCCTTCCGGTCTGTTGACTCCCCTCGATATTTCCGTTTGATTCCACTGCAATAACTGCTCTGGGTCTAATCCCTCCCCACTCCGTGGCCATTGTTCAGTCATCTGCATTTCTCCACAGATCCAACAGTCAGTTCAATAGTAATTTCTTTCAGTAATTCCACAAATATATTCTTTCCTGAGATGGATAAGTCCTGTTCACTGAGTTGTGTTTCAATTTCTCATACACGTTAAAACTTCCCTCAGAGTTTGTCCTTTTCCCCTTGAACACTTCAGTTATATTCTTTATCAATTCGTCCTTGTAGTGATCTTGCACTCCTCCCTGATCTGAATATCCTCACATACCTTCTCTTGTGAAGCAGAGTTGTGCTTCTCCTACAACTTTGCTATGCCGATGGAGCCCACCCTCCTTTTCCCAAATTGGTGGCTACCCACTAACTTTTTCCCATGATAGTGCAGTTTTCTAAGTTGTGCTTGTTATAGCAGGTCCAATTAATGTGCATGTGGAAGGCAAGGGTGGATACCATGTGTCTGCTGTACCTCATTGTCTGGTAACACTTGGAATAAGCATTAGCACTGTTTCTTTTTATCATAATTAGCAATAGGATGAGTCCCATGACTATTTTCATCCCTCTGCCTCCCTCAAGGCGTACGGGGTTGCTACCAGTAGCTGAGGTTTGTTTAATCTTCTCGACTGCAGAGAGTATGTCCTGGGATCTCCCACTTTGTCTTCCTCTTTTGGTATAGTTTCTTAATTTTGTCTCAGCCTTTAGCTTTAACATTCCAGTATGAGATACAGCAGTAACAGCACAGTATATGCAACCCTTTCCAGTGCTCTTTTGCCAGTACCTCTGCTTTGGTTTCCTCTTTTTTTTTCTTGTTCTATTCTCAAATAACTCCCACCAGTTATGATCATTATTTTTTTTCTTTTTTTTTTTTCCTTTGTGCTGATAGGGTACTAAGTATCCTAACAGTTTCCTTATATTAATTTCTTTTACATTGGACACATAATGAAAATAGGAGATACCCACCATAGGAATGACACCACCACAACTCAGTACAATATGGATACACTTTTTGCTAATTTTCAGGTAAATTATCTTTGACACTTCTCAGCTGTAGATTTTTACAGTTTCTTAGGTATTCTCCATTCAACAGGCACTAGAATTTCCCATTTTCAAAGCAGAATTATTATATAAGTTACAGAATATGAGAACTTTCTGACTGAAACAATTCTAATCTTCTTGTTTGAAGAGGAAGTATCTTTCCTCAGATGCAAAAGCTTAAAGTCAGCTGCTGGTCTTTTTTTTTCTTGTACACATAACAAGCAGGCTGCCCAAGCACTGAGGCTAAAGAAATTTGAAATAGTAAATAAATACATATAAAACAACATTAAAAATGAGAATTTAGCAGCACTAATTGTTTAAAATTTTAACTACCGTAGAAAAGCTGCTCAAGTGGCTTTCTTTTAAATTAGCCATCACAGTTTATATGTAGCAGGTGTGTTATGCTAATACAGCATCTCCTATTTCTTATTTTCTTACACACTGCCAGGAGCAAGACATTTCAGAGACTTTTCTTAGTTTTAACTGCTGTTTGTTTTTTTGTTTTTTTTAATTCTTCTTATAATGGTTTATTCTACGCAGCCTCACTTGGGACAGCTGCTGCTGACTTTTGTTTCAGCATTGTCTTGTTTATTGCATTAATTTGGTTTTCAGGATAAGCCAAATCAGTTTGATGTGCTTACAGGGCATTAGATGCTACTGTGCTCTACACACACTCCCCTGCAAACATTAAAACATTTCAAGGAATCAGA
The DNA here is from genome assembly GCF_029582105.1 of Oenanthe melanoleuca. Classification (NCBI taxonomy): domain Eukaryota; kingdom Metazoa; phylum Chordata; class Aves; order Passeriformes; family Muscicapidae; genus Oenanthe; species Oenanthe melanoleuca. Next base: position 434,269 of record NC_079347.1, read on the forward strand.
GAATTTCAGAATGTGGCAGGTTGAAAGGAACCACAGTGGGTTATTTGGTCTTATCTCCCTGCTCAGGGAGGGTGTCCTTAGAACATATGGCACAGCACATTTATTTACTTTTATCTGTGGCGTTGCACTCACAGAAGACTTAGCAAATCATTGCAAACCTTACACAAAAGCCAGGACTGTTTTAGTCATAAAGCTGAAAGAGTTTAAAACCTCAGGAGAGGTTAGGTTGGATATCAGGAAAATGTTTTCTACCCAGAGGGTAGTTGGACACTGAACAGGCTCCTTAGGGAAACGGTCACAGCACCCAGCCTGACAGAGTTTATGAAGTTTGCACAATTCCTTCAGCATGTGGTGGGAATGTTGGGGTGTCCTGTACAGAGACACAAGTTGGACTCACTTTGATGTGTCCCTTCCAACTTGGCACATTCTGTTCTCCTGTGATTTTTATGATTTACGATGTGCAGCACACTCCAGGTGCTGGCTGGGCAGTTACGATTTCAGCATTTGAGAAGCACAACTATACAGACGCATTTGATCATCACTCAAAATTATGGTGTATTTCTTACAACTGACAGACTGTAAAGAATTATTTCTTTTCTAGACGTTTGATCCCAGCTCTTTAACTATTTGCACACATAATTTCACATCTAGCATTTACACTTTTTACTATATTGTATACAATGTCAGTAGGTACTACCCTATTATTTTTTTTCCTGGCTTGTACACATTCCAGACTTTTCACTTAGTGAGTTAAATGGTCCACTACTATTAATAAAACCTAATATGTTATTACTTATTTTAGAAACCAGGTAGCTTGCTCTTGGCATCACGACTATATTAAGCCCTCACTCCCTCTCCTCATCTCTAAAACACGAATGTTTAGAGAGGGATCGAGATTTGGTTTTCCAAAGTGGAGGAGTCAGAGGCGGAGCCCGGCACCGGAACCGCCAAAGAGCTTTTTGTTAGAACTTACATCAGTGCACAGTCTGGGCACATGCAGCTCATGGTGCCCAGGGCCCTGGTGCCTGGCAGGGACTGGGGACAGGGAGGGGAACAGCATGAGTTGTGTTAGCACGGGCAGGGAAGCCAGGGCAGCTGGGCCACGGCCAGAGCAACCGGTGCAAAAGCTGCAGCAGCCGGGATTGAGGAGCCGCTGGAGGTTCCGTGCCCTGACTGAGGGAAGCCCCTGGGCTGGGGAAACCCGATGCTAATGGGGTAGGCAATATTTTTAGAGAGTCTCATCCCCTCCCCCCCGCTTTTTTTTTTTCTTGTTCTGTCTCTAGGGGTTCTGGTATTTTAAAACCTTTTACCCTTAGGGGTTCTGTGTTTCCTGCCCCACACGTGGCATACTCCCCGTTCTCTGGATTACTTGTTTTTTCTGAATTTACAAATTAATTTAAGGGCTGGCAAATTTAAGCCTCCCAGGGAATATCTGCTCGTTCATTTATCCCTGGCCTTTGCTTCCTTTTCACTAGTTTCTTTGGTATTTTAAACATCACATACCCTCTCCCACAGCACAGAAAACTTTGCTAACAATACAATTTACCTTCTCTGAAAATCAAGTCAAACTTTAAGTTAACAATACATATACATTCATTAATTCACATTCACTCTATTTTATTTATTTATGAATGACAGGAACTTGTGATATATCTGGTTGTTGCTTGGGGTGAAGGCGAGTAAAGGAGCAGGAAAGGCCTTTGTAAGGGTTTTACGGAGATGTTTATTTCAGCCACAGATCTGCGTTGTCCAGAGTCCAGAAAACAAATGCAAGGCGCCTCTGGGGGGGGTTCAGTTTTGGTACATGGGATCAGCAGGCGTAGAAAACTTTAGGGACCAATTACCAGGGGACAGGGGGTGTTCAAGGGTGGCTTTAGAGCAAAAAGGCCAACAGGGGAACAGAGTGGGAGTGACTGAAAGGCTGACGGACAGGGAGAGAGGCACAGGGTTGACCCAGGGAATAGAACAGGAGTTGCTTTCCCTAATTGGGAATGCCATTGGTCTCCACAAACTTGGACCCTTTTTTGGGTCATTTGGACTTAAAACCTATTTTTACCTCAAGGGACCATGTTGAGCTATTTGTGCTCCACTTGTGTTCTGTCTGAATCCTGCCTCTCCCTGGGTCAGGATGGGAATGAACTTCAGCGTCTTCCTGGGCTTGGAATGGGAAAAAGCAGCTTTTTCCCTTTTCCCCCTGTGACTACTGTGTTGCTCTCCGCTTTCCCCCCCACCCCGGGTCCCACCTCTGCCTGGGCTGGGATGGGAAAAGAACCTAGCTTCTACCTGGGCTAGGATGGGAAAAGCAGCCTCCCCTCACTCACTTTGTCCCTTCACTGGCCGGGTCCCTCACAGGATACCGGAACCGTGGGTAGAAGGACTCTGCTCTTGCTTCATGGCAAAATCCACGTCTCATTCAGGCAAGCACACAGTCATCCTCGCCAAACCAGACAATTACTTACAGCTTCCATGCTCCTGTCTGGGTCTTTGTGCACAAGAATTACAGGTGATTTTGCTGCGGTCTTCTGGGGAGCTCTTTCCTTCCTCAGTCTCTATCGTGAGGTACATCATTGGGTCCCGAGAACCACTGATGAACCAGGGCCACAAAAGAGGGGCGCCTCCCCGAAATTGCAGTGCCTCTCAGGGCTCCAAGGATGTCCTGGGTTTCGGCACCAAATTGTTATAAATGAGAAACAAGAAGTCCTGATATTCAGCAAAATTTAGATTGCTTTATTTTTAAATAGATGGAGCAAGCAGCACTGAGGAACGTGAGGGGTCACTGCCCGCTCCATGCTCCATCAAACCTTGGTTTGCAGCCTCTTCTTATAGTAATTGTAATCAATAATTTTTTTGCTGTCATAATTTTGCCAGATAAGTAGCAGTGGTTGAACTAAACATGCGTAAAATCTCTGGGTGATAGTCTCATAGGTAATCATCTGGTCTTGGTACATAAAAACCAGCAAAAATCAAGAAGTCTGGTATTTGTACATAGGCAGCATTGGTAAAACAAAGACAGGGAGTCTCATTTTGCAAAATCTATCGGGCCATCGGAAAGTCTGATTTTGCAAACTGGTAGGAGATACAACCTATTTAGAAAACATAATATTCATAACAGGGGGATTTAAGACAGAATGATTTAACAATATCTTTTCCTCTAGCTAGTGTTTGTGCTTCACTTCTGACCTTAGTATTCTGGTTTATACAAACCCTAATACTTTTGTGATTAACACAAATCTTCTATCAATTATCACACAAGTTAGCCAAATCTTAAGAAAAGATCTTTCCCCCCTTCTCTCCCTTCTTCCCAGGCTTAACTTTATCCCAAATTCTCTCCCCCTTCCCCACCCAGAGGCACAGGGGATGGGTGTCACGGTCAGGTCATGTCACAGCTTCCCCCTTAGGGACAGGAATCCTTGTCCTGTTTCAGTCCGGGGTCCCTCCCACCGAGCACAGTCCCTAAGGAACAGGCTGCTCCACCGGGATCCCCCACAGGCTCAGAAGTCCCGCCAGGAGCCACTTCCATGGCCCTGCAGGGGCTTCTGCAGACTCGGGGCATCTCTTAGGCATCCCATGCTCCGGCCCGGGCTTCTGCCAGGACTGGTGGGTCCCTGCTCCATCCAGGCCTCAGCCGCCGCTCCCAGCGCCTTCAGCTCCAGCTCCCGCCAAACTCCCGGCGGTTCAGGGCAGCAGCGGCTCCTCGGCCTCAGCATGGCCTGGGCCCTGCCAGAGTCTGGAAGCGCCAACAGCCCGAGAGAGCCCACCCCTCACTGCAATTGGCTGATTCTTCCGTCACTCCTCGCTCTCGCGCTCTGATTGGGCAGAGCGGGGACAAGCCCAGCCCTGGGGCCAAAGGTGCTTTGTGGCAGCGTCTCTGTGGGCCTGGAAGCGGCGGCAGTGGCCGGAGCTCAGTGAGGCGGCGATGGAGCTTGGAGGCTGGCCCCAGCGCAGGTGGAAGTCTCCAAGATGATTCTGCCGCTGATGCTGCAGAGTCGGGGGTTCTGTCCTCGCGGGTGTTCCCAGGAACTCATGTTGGCTCACGTTGTCCAGGGAGTCACTCTGCTGCACTGCTTTTTAGGTGTTAGTGGATTGTCGGAGACTGTTCCCAGTAGCTGGAGGTTTCTGCATGCTCACTGGTACCACTCATATTCTTTTATCTGGTGCTTGCTTGTTGTTTTTGGTGGTTTGTCATCTTGGTTGAACTTCCGCCCAGAGCCATGCTTTATGGGAGTCTTCTGATTTGCCTATAGCTGGGCTGGGCTAACAGTTTGAAGGACAGGCGGGGAACAGCAGCAACCTAACCGGAAGAAGGGGGGAGGGAACAAGCACACAGAAGCGACAGGACCGGAAATGGCGAACTGAGGTAGGGAATACAACAAACTGGATGGGAAATGAACTAGGGAATACACATTACACATTTGGCCCGAACTGACAGTAACATTCGTAAGTAACTACATTCAATGTTTTAACAACCTTATCCCTAACTCACAGTTGAGGAGCATTTACTTCAATCCCCCCTTTAATTCTTTGATCGGTCTTTTGACCGCATCAATCCGCAGTTTCGGGGCTTTCAGAATACTCAGCATATGTTTTTCTGATTCTTTGGAACTGGTTATAAATTTTCCTAGCAGATCTTAGAGTTTCCTCCTGAGACTCTAAAGTTAATATAGTGGACTGCTCTTGTTTCGTAAAGAGTGGGATTTGGAAATTAGCTTGCACAGTAGAGGTTATTATCCGAATTAAACAGGGGAGTAAGCATGAGAGGAGTAAAATACTGACGAGAGCGCTTAGGGCTATAAACCCCACCCTCTTCCACCATGCTCCTTTGAAGGACCAAAAATTATCCCACCAATCGGTATTAATTAATGGCTTCCACTCTTGAGTGCCTACATATGCAACTTTTCGGATTTCCTTTGATATATTTCTGATGACTTCACTTTTGTCATCGATTTCTAGGCAACACTCAGAGGAATTAAATTTTCCGCAAATGCCACCCTCATTTGCCAATAGATAATCCACAGCCAATCGAACTTGATAGACCACTGCCCGTGTTTGTGCCAATTGATCACTAATGTGGTCTAAAGCTAAAGCCGTTTTGTTAGAAATTATTTCGAGAACCGCTTGTAGCCTAATAATTCGATTTAACATGTATATTGGTGTCCAATATCCCCACGACCCATCTTGAGCCCAGGTGGCAGGCCCATATGTTTTTACTATCTCTTCCGGAGTCCAAATTTTTCCCTTCCATTTCTGAGTGCTGCCTAGATCAATGATGGTCCTTTTCTTTCGTTTGTTTTTCCTCAGATTGTCATACAACGGTACTCCTAGGTAGGTTTCTGTTTTCTTTGGAAGTAGGAAGAAAGCCGGTTTTATAACTCCTATCGTTCAAACACCACTCCAGTCTCCCGGTAAATGGGTATATGCTTTGTTCCCACAAATCCAAAAAAGGTGTTGTGGGGCCTTCCAGGAGTGGGGTTGCGTGTCAAACGGGTACTCCCAATACTTAGAAATGGACCTTAACCCCCAGAATGGGTTCATTCCACGATCTGCACATTCATACAAATTATATCCCTCATGATAAGTACATCCCGTTTCTTTTCTGCCAATTGACCAATATGTTTCAGGTTCTCTTGGTATCCACTCTCGCTCTCCTCCTTGTATTAGTAAGTACCTTTTGCAGGCCATAGACCCCACGAAGTTTTTAAATCTCACTCCAGATCTCTTTATACATTCCTCTCCTATTACCTTTGATTTAAGACTCCACTGCTCTCTTCTGTGCCTTTCTATGCTGGGAGGTTCCTGTTTTAACAATTTCCATCTTAAAATATCCAAAGGTGCAAGACTAGTTCCTTCCCAGGGCCATACTTCTGACATTTGGGTACTCCCGCAGACCCAACAATTAGTTATATTCAATTCTTGGCTTATTTTTTCTATCATGTCTATAAATAAATTTTTATTGAGGGGTTCATCTTCAGTCTCCTTTTTACTCATTAGAGCTTTTTCCATTACTAGATCTGCTGCTCCTTCTAAATAGTCTAAGTTTTCCATACAGAACCATTCTCTGATAGGACATTCTCCGGTCAAGCGCTGCCGAAACATAGCGGCATTCTGAGCTAGCCAATATTTTTTCCCATCTTCTTGACAGGTGGTTACTTGTGCAAGGTCAAAACAGGTGGGCTTTACGTGGGTGTGCACTCTTATAAGAGATTGCAAATTCTCCCCATCATAGATGGGGGAGTAACATTTTGCGCATGCCCCATCAACAGATTTGCTCACACTTATTATTGTCAATAGTCCTCCCAGAAGTCCGGTACGAACCAGCTCTTGGAACATTTTTCCTTTGGGTCTCGCCCGGCCTTGCCTTCTGGGTGTTTGCATGCCAAAATTTTTACCCACTTCACCACCTTTAGGTTAATTTTAATGCACTTTCCCCGAGTATGTCCTGTGAGAGAACTACTTTCTGTCAATGTTGTTGTACCTTTTTCTTTCTTTTTCCTTGCAACAAACTTTTAACCAACTCGTTAACACAGGATACAATAACCAGGACAACTTTTTAACTGAACTTTGTAACTATGACAACTTTTTGTTGGGATACTATAACAACAACTTTAAACTTCCCTGGCGCTTATAGATACTTTAACTATAATGCAGGCTTGACTAGGTACCGACTATCGTCTTTAGCTTTTCTTTTCAGGGTAACTTTAAGAGTACTTGGGTCTTGAGAGACTGTCCATTCTTCCGAGGTTCTTGTTTTATTTGGCAGAGAGTCTGGGTACGGGCCTGGAGGTGGCAATGGTCCTTTAACTCGCGAGATGTGGGTCCGGCCTTTTTCTTGGGTCCTTACTGCTGTGTGGGTAGTGAGGAGAACCTGAAACGGACCTTCAAATTTGGGAGTTAGTGGGGCACTATTCCATGATTTTATTAAGACCCAGTCCCCAGGTTTTATCTGGTGAACTTCAGTGTCCAAAGGAGAGGTTTGAGGAAGATACCCTTTTTTCCTTAAATCTGCCAATGTTGTTCCAATTGTTCTTATATAATTTTTGGTAGCTGCCTCCCCTTCCAAGTAATCCCCACAACTGAAAGGGGTTAAAAGGAAAGGGAGTCCAAACATTACTTCATATGGGGAGGCCCCTATATCTGATCTTGGCTGAGTTCTAATTTGGAGGAGGGCCAGGGGAAGACATTTGAGCCAATTCATCCCTGTTTCCATGATCAACTTGGTTAATACATTTTTAAGGGTTTTATTCATCCTCTCAACCCTTCCTGAACTTTGGGGGTGCCACGGGGTATGGAGCCTCCACTTTATCCCTAAAGCTTCGGTTATATTTTGTAACACTTGTGCGGTGAAGTGTGGTCCTCTGTCTGAATCTATGTGGTTCACAAGCCCATATCTGGGTATAATTTGTTCTAACAATATCTTGGCTACTACCTGAGCCGTTTCCCTTTTAGTAGGGAATGCCTTGACCCAATGAGTCAGGTGGTCTACAAGGACTAATAGGTGTTTGTATCCCTGCACTGGGGGCATTTCTGTGAAGTCTACTTGAAGACTCTGGAAGGGTCTCAATGCTATTTCCCTTCCTCCTGGTGTAGCTCTCCTCATTTGTTTTTGGTTTGCCTTTTGACAGGTTAAACACCCTTCTGCGATGGCTTTGGCTAAACTGTACACCCCCACACATACGTGGTCCTTTAAGAAGTGATCACATACCCCTTGGACCCCCCAATGGGTTAGATCATGTATTTCCTTTAGAATTTCTTGAGCCAGCGCCTTATTTATAAACTTTCTTCCATCCGGTGTTAACCATTCTCCGTGTTTTCCTTGATGTAGCCCTAACTTTTTCATTTCTTTTATTTCCTTATCACTGAATATTGGTTCTTTTATTTCGTTTGGTGGTGTCCCATCTAGCTTCAACACTTTTATGGGTTTTTCCCCATTTTGAGCAGCTGTCTTGGCCACCTGGTCAGCTGCCTGATTCCCTCTTTTTTCAAATGAGTCCCCTTTCTGATGTCCCTTTACATGTACCACTGCAATTTCCTTTGGCTTCATGAGAGAGTCCAATACGGATATTATTAACTCTTTATGGGTTATGTTCTTTCCTTTTGAGTTAAGGAAGCCTCTCTCTTCCCAGATCTTTCCAAACGTGTGCACTATCCCATAAGCATATTTAGAATCGGTATATATTGTACCATGATCTTTCTCTAGCAGATCCAATCCTCTTTTCAAAGCATACACCTCGCTACATTGCGCTGACCAATGGGCAGGCAACTTCCCTTGCTCAAGAACTTTTAAAGCATTATTTGTCATTCCCTCGATTACCGCATACCCTGACATCCTTTTTCCCTCAACCACTCGGGATGACCCATCAGTAAACAACACCCTCCCATAGGGTAGTGGTAAATCTTCTAAATCTTCTCTTAATCTGGTTTGTAGATTTATAATTTCTAGACAATTATGTTCTAATTTAGCTGTTGGTTCGCCCATCAGGAATTGCGCTGGGTTTAAACTTTTGGAGGTGGTTAATTCTAGTTCACCAGTATTCATTAGAATGGCTTCATATTTAAGCATTCTAGGGTCTGTTAACCATCGCTGTGCTTTTTGACTCAGTACCGTCCCTAAGTCGTGGGGGGTGTGCACTATGATCTTTCCCTGTAATGTTAGTTTTTGTGCCTCTTCCACTAAGGTTGCTGTAGCTGCCAAGGCCTGAATGCAAGTTGGCCATCCCCTTGCCACTGGGTCAAGGAGTTTCGACAGGTACGCAACTGGCTTTCTATGTCCTCCCCACTCCTGAGTTAATACTCCATAGGCAATTCCCCTTTCTGCATTTACAAACAAATCGAACTTCTTCTTAAGGTCAGGAAGGCTTAAAACTGGAGCGGTTGATAATTTGGTCTTTAGATTATTCAATTGTTCCTCATCTTTGCTTGTCCATGTTATTGGATCAGGCTGTACTAATTTTTCATATAAAAATTTAACACTTTGCGAATATTCTTCAATCCATAATTTACAGTAACCAAATAAACCTAACAATTTCCTTATATCTCTTTTTGTTTTTGGGGAGGGGATTGCTAATATTCCAGATATTCTTTCGGGATTAAGTTTTTTATACCCTTCCCCTATGATGTGTCCAAGGTAAGTAACTTGGGGTTCCACAAATTGTAATTTCGTTTTTGATACTTTTAAGCCTTTCTGTCCTAAAAAGTTTAGAAGATCGATGCTGGTTTCCCTAACTTCTTCCTGTTCCTTTCCAGATAACAATATGTCATCTACATATTGTAGAACTTGTATTTCATCCTTTGGGGTAAATTGCCTCAATAACTCTTCCAACGTTTGCCCAAATAGGTTTGGGGATTCTGCAAATCCCTGGGGAAGTCTGGTCCACCTTACTTGCTGCCTTTTCTTGCTCTCTGGGCATTCCCACTCAAACGTGAACCAATTTCTACTCTCCTCTGCCAAAGGGCAGGCCCAGAATGCATCCTTTAGATCTATTACCGTGAACCATGCATGATTGTGAGGTATCCTGCTTAACAATGTGTATGGATTAGTTACTATGGCATACCTGGTGATGGTCCTTTTATTTACTTCCCTTAAATCTTGTACAGGCCGGTATTTATTTTCCGCCTTTTTTATGGCTAGAATAGGGGTATTATGGGGAGACATGCAAGGCTCAAGAATTCCTTCTGCTAACAGATGTTTTATGATTGATCCCAATCCTTCTTTATTTTTTTCAGACATAGGGTATTGCTTAACTCGGATAGGAGGTCCTTCTTTTTGTATTTCTACCTTTATGGGCATTATATCCAGGTAACCATACTTTCCTTCCTCTGCCCATACTTCTGGATTTATCTCATTTATATCCTTTGTTGTTAAACTCATCATATGAACCACCATTTTACCTTCCTTTGGGATAACCCCTATTCCTAGCAGTACTTGCAAATCTCTCCCCAATAAATTACCCTCTAGCCAGGGTAGATAAATAAAATCTGCAGTGCATTGCCTGAAGTTACCTCTCACTTCTATGTCATTTATGATGCTAGCCCTGAAGGGTTTCCCCCCTGCACCTAACACTTCGCATGTCCTGTTTCCAATGTTGGCACCTAGGGGTAATTGACGTAAACTTGATCGATCTGCACCTGTATCCACCACAAATTTAAGTTCTTCTCGATGGGGACCCACCTCTAGATTTACAATGGGCTCTTCCTGATGTTTCTTTGGGTCCCCTAATGAATAGATCCCATGACACCCCTATTCATCATCCCCTTCCCCTCTCAACAATTTTTCAAGGGTCTCCTGCTCCCTAGCAATGGCCTCGTCAAAAGCGATTTTGCGGCAAAACTTCTTTACATGGCCCACCTCCCCACAATAAAAACATTTTGGTGGTTCCCTTGGTTTCTGGGGAGTAACCCAGGGCTGGTTAGTCTTCTTTCTGCCTCCCTCTACTGCAGGTGGAGGATTTTCCTTTCCTTGGGGGTTTCCAGCCGCTCCTACACTCTCCCGAGCTACTGCGACCATTATCCTTGCCTTTGATCTGTTTTTCTCCTCTTCTCTTCTTAAGTAGACCCGTAAGGCTTCCCTGAGTAGTTCATTAATACTCTTTTCTTGCCAATCCTCTAATTTTTCCAATTTCCTCCTTATATCTGGCCAAGATTTGGTGACAAATTGCAATTTCAAAAATACTTGGCCTTCAGGACTATCAGGGTCTAAGCTGGAATACTGTTGGAAATTCCTTCTGAGTCTACTTAACCAAGTAGCGGGAGTTTAATCTTTTTCTTGTGCCGCATCAAACGCCAATTTGGTATTGTTGCTACGAGGGACCGATTCTCTAATTCCTCTTATCATCAGGCTTCTAAAATCCTCCATGTTCCTTCTATCTTCTTCCCGATTTAGTTGCCAACCTGGGTCCACTATGGGCAATTTGTGATCTCCTGGGGGTCCCACCCGATTTTCTCTTTCCCAAATTTTTATACCTGCTGTTCTGATTAATCGTACTTCTTCAGGATTAAATAATATTTTTAAAATAGAATTCAATTCCCCCCAAGTATAGATATTTGGCCCTAAGAATTGGTCCACTTGGTTGGCAACACCTATGGGATCCTCCACTAGGCTTCCCAACTCCTTTTTGAAACTTCTCACTTCTGGTGCTGTAAGGGGAGCATTCACAAACCCTACTCCTCCATCTATACCACCCATAGGGACTTCCCTTAAAGGAAAAAGTTTTGCCTTTGAGCGAGTATAATACGGGGGTCCTTCGGGGGCTTCAACAGACTGTGGTGATATTGCAGGGAGAGAGGCTCTCTGACTCATAGGGGAAGGATTTGTATGTGTGGTTGATAGACCCTGCCCCCAACTTGGGGGAGGTGCTGGAACTGCTGTAGGCAAGGGGGAAGGGCTGGGATCAGGATACTGTGGTGGTGGTAATAGGGTTTGGGCATAGAAGGGATTAGACTTGGACAGGGTTGACGGGGGTATAGGGACTTCAGGCTGGGCAGACGTATGGATTGGGGTTTGGGGAAACATGGGGTTTGTAGGTTGGGGAGACGTAGGGACCGTAGGTTGTTGGGAGGGAGGTTGGGGTATCACTGGGTACACTGGAGGAGGGGGCAGATGCTCAAGGGGATCCCATTTGTGTTCTCTTCTTTCCTCTCCTTCCCTTTTCTCTTTCTGATTCTCCTGCCCTTTGAGCTTACACACTTTCACCTTCTCACTTCTTGTTTCTTGTTTCTCCCAACAAGCAGCATATTGCAACTCTTCTTGATTAAAACTCCCTTGGGCTCTTAGGTGTTGATTTAGTTTTGAGCACATCCAAGGGTCTCTAGTTCCACACCATGGCCACCTCTCGGGGAGATTTAGATTTGGCCAAACTTCTACACAAAAATGTATCATTTTGATCTTACTTAAACATTTGGTGTTTTCTTCCATTTCCCAGTTTTCTAGGGCATCTGCCCTAATGGGCTATCTGGGGGAATATTTTTCACATCCTTACTCTTCCCCTCAGACCTTCTTCCCTTACTCATGCACTTTCCCATCTTTGTCTTTGGTCTTTGGCCTTCAACAAAAACTTTAAGGTGCCTCTACCCGAACTGATAGCAACTGACAGGCAACAAAACTTCTTAAGTAAACTAAACTTCCTTCTTTCGGCCTTTTCTTAATTATATTTCAAATTCTTTAACCAAACAATAAGGCGCCCCTACTCGAACGGAAATTACCGACGGGCAACTTAACTTCTAACCTTATACTGCTTTAACAATCAACCGTTAGGCCCAGCTGGGTTCATTGACGTGGCTCACCCCAGCCTAACGACTAATAGTTGGGCCTAGCAGGGTTTTCCAACTTAACAACAACTAAGAGTTAGGCCTAGCAGGGCTTGCCGACACTGCACGCCCCAGCCTGACAACGACCAAGGGCTAGGCCTAGCAGGGCTTTGGCGTGCCCCAGCCCAACACCTACCGGCTGGGCCTAGCAGGGTTCACCTACACGGATTACCCCCAGCCCAACCGAAAGTTAGGCCTAGCAGAGTTCCCCTAACCTAACAGCCAATAGCTAGGTCTACCAGGGTTCCCCAGCCCAACTTTAACCAAGAGTTAGGCCTAGTAGGACGTTTACGCCCCAGCCTAACAACGACCGAGGGTTAGGCCTAGCAGGGCTTTGGCGCGCCCCAGCCCAACACCTACCGGCTGGGCCTAGCAGGGTTCACCTACACGGATTACCCCAGCCCAACCGAAAGTTAGGCCTACCAGAGTTCCCCAACCTAACAGCCAATAGCTAGGTCTACCAGGGTTCCCCAGCCTAACTTTCCCACACGCTTGAGTATACCTATACCGGGGTACCGGTACCACCCTCACTCTAATTTTTCTAGCACACTTAGGGGAGGAGCTTAATATCCCCTGGAGACGCCTCTTTCTCACTTCTGGCCTTGGTAGGCCGCTCTCGCTTCCCCCTGTTCCCGGCCGGCCCCCTCGCGGGAGTCCAGAACCGCGGTACTAAGGGGTCCACACTCACTTCGAGAGTCCGAGCTGCCGGCCCTCGTCTCACTCACTCCACAATCACTCGCCTCCACACCCGCCACCGGTCACATACCAGTTCTCCTCAGTGGTGCTCTGGTCCCACGCTGTCCTCTGGGTCCGCGATGGCCAGCTATTCCGGAGGGCCTCTTCTGGGCGGCGCCTTCCCGTCCGAGGTCCTCTGTGGGCATGGCCGATCCCGGAGGAGCCCCCAGGCTGTTAAGAACAAGGCCAGGAGACGTATCTCCCTTTTTGAAGCCTTTATTGAACAGCTCTTTTAGGACAGCTATGGGAGGGGACCCGTCACTGCTGCTCCCGCCAGTTCCAACGCTGAGGAGGAGGCTCCAAGACGTTTCTGCTGCTGATGCTGCAGAGTCGGGGGTTCCGTCCTCACGGGCGTTCCCAGGAACTCATGTTGGCTCACGTTGTCCAGGGAGTCACTCTGCTGCACTGCTTTTTAGGTGTTAGTGGATTGTCGGAGACTGTTCCCAGTAGCTGGAGGTTTCTGCATGCTCACTGGTACCACTCATATTCTTTTATCTGGTGCTTGCTTGTTGTTTTTGGTGGTTTGTCATCTTGGTTGAACTTCCGCCCAGAGCCATGCTTTATGGGAGTCTTCTGATTTGCCTATAGCTGGGATGGGCTAACAGTTTGAAGGACAGGCGGGGAACAGCAGCAACCTAACCGGAAGAAGGGGGGAGGGAACAAGCACACAGAAGCGACAGGACCGGAAATGGCGAACTGAGGTAGGGAATACAACAAACTGGATGGGAAATGAACTAGGGAATACACATTACACATTTGGCCCGAACTGACAGTAACATTCGTAAGTAACTACATTCAATGTTTTAACAACCTTATCCCTAACTCACAGTCGAGGAGCATTTACTTCACTGTGGGTAGCACAGTGGTGGCTGCACTGTGCCTGGGATGCTGCGTTAGGGTCGCCTCTGAGCCTTTGCTGCACCAAGAATGCCCTAGCACCGGGGCCAGGCTTTTGCCAGTATTACCCAATCAGCGCGCAAGGATGATTAGTGACAGCAGAATCAGCCAATCGCAGCGAGGGGCGGGCTCTGCACCCAGCACGGACTCCCTTCTCTTTCCCCGAACTCCGCCATTTTTCGGAAACCTCGCCTGAGGAGCGGCTCCTGCACTGGGCCTGGCCCGGGCATTGGGCCAAGGAACCGCTGCTGCCCTGAACCGGCAGGAGCTTGCAGTGAACTGGAGCTGAGGCCGGTGGGAGCTGGGGGTGAGTCCGGGATGGAGCCGGGACCCACATGGAGCCCCAGCAGGAGCCCGAGGCAGGCAAAGGATATTTGAGAGAGGCCCCATGGCTGTGCTGGAAAATTCACATCGCCAGAGATTTGTGTTCCCAAAGGAGACAGGAGTCCTGTAAAAGTGACTTTATTGATGAACAAAGAGAGACGCCATGCGGCATTTGCCATGCGGTGTCTAAAACGTAGCCTCCTTTTATCCTCATTTTCCCGGCTGCATCTCCCTCTCCCTTTCCCGAAAAAAAGGAAAGGTACTTGGAAGGTTCAGATTTCCTCATCTGCCTTCTGCATGTCTTCCTTAATATGCACCCCTCCTTTAGTATTGCATCCGATTTTCACGGCTTTGATAAGTGTTTCTACTTCTCGAAGTTCAGGAACTGAGCAGGATCTTGGGTGAGCAGCAGTCCATGTCAATCAGTAACATTTTCTGAAAGTGAAGATTTCTCCCATTGCTTTCTCATGTACAAGTCCCTGGCCCTATCTCCAAGCAGATTCACTCTGTGACCCTGTATTTTTCTTCCTGGGTCCTCTTTGGTTTTGGGATTATTCTCAGTGACCTCACTCCCTATCCTTTTATAGCCATTTCTGGATCAGGAGGCCTGGCTGCCACTTGCATCCCCTTGCTCACCTGCTGAATGATCTGCACTCAGCATGGGAAAAAGATGAGAGTTGCTGCAGCACATCAGAGGAGGAACAGCATTCGATTAAGCCATGGTCTACCAGGGAACCACGAAAACATGTCCCATTCCCATCCTTTCCCCGTTTGGACTGGTTCATGGTCTACTTTCTTGTTTCCTTTTCAGTTATCTTGTTTTTTCTAAACAGCAGTTTCTGTCATTTAATTTTTCACAAACTCCTCCTCCTCCTCTTAATAGGCAATCTGATCCCATCCCATGGTGAAATGTCATGTTCTTCATTTCTCTGGATTGGTCTGCAGAAAGGTCAGGTGCTGGAGGCGGCCAATTGATTGTTATTTCGAGTACTGATAATATATTCTTTAGCACAACATACTACTACTACTACTACTACTAATAATAATAATAACAAGTAAAATAGTAATAGTATGAATATTAATCATAATTCTAATAATGAGAATAATATTTGGTTTTTAATGTAATTATGCTACTCAAAATATTGGTGGATGTTCTTTCTCCTCATATTAATTAATTAAGGGTCCCAGGGGCTGGTCCATGGATTTGGAGGATTTGTTCTGGTTTCTGTTCGTCTTTTCCTTACTTTTGGGCACTCCCTCCAGCCAGGGCTGCGTCAATTGACCACTTTTATCTAATTAAATCATCACATTTAATTATATTCGCAACTGATTTCTCTGGACTAGCAAAAACACCTCAGTGCTCTAATACACCCTATATAAGCTAGAATATGTAGAATGGGGAGAGTGTGGAGAGTTAGGGACAGGCGTGCGGAAGACACCAGGCTGTACGGTCAGTCAGAATCTCCCTCCCCCTCGCAGGCAGACCCTTGCTCTGGACCTGGCCGCACCCAGCCAGACGTGAGCAAAGGGAAGTGACACTGACTGCCCAAGCTTTAAAGACCATTGTGATCCCTCAATAAACACCATTTTCTGCCCACCACGTTGATGTCCTGGAGCATATGGACCGAGTGGCTCGGGGTTAGGGCCGCCGTGCCGGGCTTGAACCAGGTCATCATGCAACACGAGAGGGATGATTCCCCTCCAGTTTTTTTAGTAAAGTTTTCACAATGTTTCCCATTTCCTGTTTCCCTTTAAAACTTAACCAATTTCTGTTGCAGTCAGATATCCTCACTATGGGCTCTGCCTTTAGCTGTGCACATTCCATCTGTGCAAGCAGGCAGAGCTTGGGGTGAGGGCCAGAGGGAATCAGCCCAATTCCTCCCCCAGGCAAGAAGACTCTGACCACACCTGGCCCTGGCAGTGTCAATTTGCATTTCTAAAGCTCCTCTCCTGGCTGTCTGGAACCCCAGCTTCTCTTCCAGAGCAGCCATTGGATGACACATATGTGCCCCCTCACAATCTGCTTTTTTTCTTCCTTAATAACAATATTCTATTAACATTTTATCTGTTCAAGTGTTACCTTTAAAGCTCTTCCAGTTTTGCAAAATCCATCCTAAAGGTGAATATCAAAAAACCCATAGTGAAGTTTTGCCATCACTTAGAGTCACCCACATATATAGACAAAAAATTCCAATGCAAATGGTCAAATGCTGCACGTGGGAGGAAAAGGTGGGATTGTGCAGGAGAAGGAGGAATAACAGGAGGAAGAGGAATGTGAGGAAGAGTAGGGACACAGGAGGAGGAGGAGCAGAAACAGGAAGAAGCACAAGGTTTAACCCCTCCCTGTATCTGCAGCCTCTCCCCAGCCCCAGGAGCAGTGTACCGATCACATGCAGCAGGTGACTGGAGAGGGGGATCTGTGATTTTCACAAGGGTCTATCTTGCTGTTTATGAGCTTTATTGGGATAAATGTTGGTGGTTTGGTTTTTTTTCAGGGGCTGAATCTTTCCTTTTTAGAGGGGGATTTGGCCAGTCTTGCTGTTTGGTGGGTTTTACAAATTTCTTTTTTATCTTGATAGGACAAAGGCTGATAACTACTCTTGTTATTTCTCCTACTAATACAAATGACAGGGGCTACTGATGGTAAATCTTCCTCTTCCGGTTATGACTTCTAGGAGATGCTCCTGTGCTTGCACCCACCTGGGAGCTAGGAGGCAATCTACCTTCCACCCCGCAGGGTCTGGGGAGGGGCTGGTCTCCCCCCCCATTGTGGGGTCTGGGGCATGTCACCCCTGCTCGGCAATCCGGAGGGAGAATCCCTCTTTCCCCTGCCTCAGCTTTGCAGGGACTGGAAGGCAAGCCACCCTTTCCCCTGCCTCAACCCGTAGGGGCTGTGAGAGGGGACATCCCCACCCCCATCTGCACCAACGCTGGAGCCTGCAGAGGGTCTACCCCCCTCCCCGCTCCCACAGCAGCTCAGAGAGCAGGCCCCTTCCTCCCTGCTCCCGTTCCCATGTCAACTCTGAGGGCAGGCATGAGAAACTGGAGAAGGGGAGAGGGCAGAGCTGCTCGGGTGGGAGGGGCAACTGTGGGAACCAAGATTGCAACACATAGGGGCAGAGTTACAGGGTGATGTCATGCAGGGTGGGCACTTGCAGGAGGGAGGGGGGGCAGCCAGGGGCAGGAAGGGTTGGGGGAGGGGAAAGGGTTGAGAGCAGGGATGAGAGGGTAGAAGGGATTATGGGATGAAGACAGGAAGCTCAGGGGTCCCAACATGTGGCTGACACCACTGTAAATCCCCTCCACGTGACTTGTGACTGTCAGGGGATTTGCGACATGGTTGACGCCATCCTGGGCTTTAGCTGCATGGTTCCCATCCTCCTCATTGCTGACCATGTGGCAGCTGCTCTGAGAGGGGGGAATAACTTTCAAAGCCACCAGCAGACTGTTCTTCGGGGAAAACAACTGGGATGTGGGGATATAGGGAAATTTTTCTAACAATTTGTGCAAAATTGTCAGAGCCAGGGTACTGGGGGAGGCTGGAGGACCCAGAACAGCTATGGGCAAGCCGGGTGCTCTGTACTTCCAGGGCTGGTCCGCGGGTCTCTTTTAGTTTAAGGACAGAAAGGCTCAAGGAAAGGACGAGGGGAAGTTGAAATACTTTGCTCCTTTTGTTGTCTGTTGTGGTCTGTCTTAAGTAATTGTTTGCGAATTTGTAAAAATATTGGAATAAATAGGGACACTGTATCATCCCTCTTTTCCACTTTTAATGTTAATAATTCTCCTGTTTTATCCCAGAATGTTACTGACTCTATATTCTGCAGGTTAAAGTCTGAAATCTCTACAGACAACCAGCAAAGTATTTCAATTGTTTTTTAGAAACTATAACATCTTGACCACTCAAGATTTCCCTAAGTCGTGAAAATATTCTCCTTTGCTGAACAGAAAGCTGCGCGCCCATTCTGATGTTTTAAAAGCAATCTGCACAGGCTATCTAATTCTTTCTGCAGTAAAAAAACAAACACATGGAATTTTTCCTCTCCCCCCAACCCCAGGCTGGCAGGAAGAGGCAACGTGGCAGCCTCGCTGCGCTGATGACTCTGCGTTGCCGCAGCTCAGAATGTCAATGGTCTGGCACCGCGCTGGCGCTGCTTGCGGTGCCACAGCTCAAATCAGGCACCGCTTTAAAATGCAGGCGCGTGAAATCACAGCTTTGGTGCTGTTGCCATGGCGCTGCCACTGTGTGGGTCACCGCTGCTGGCTCAGTGTGCTGCGCCATCGCTTCTTGCGGCTACACAGTACATTGCCGGTCAGGGCTGCCTACTCAGCTCAGCATGCACTGCTGCGATCACACGCTGCCGCTTTTCTGAGCTGAGCGCCACCACGAGTCTCACTGTGTCCCCGTGCCTCTGCACACAACTATATGCAACCCGCCCTGCGCTGCTGCTGTGGCCACCATGTGGTCGGGCCGGTTCCCCCCACTGTGCTGCTGCAAGGGCAGCTCGTGCTCAACCCCTGTAACTGGAGGTTTTTCCGGGGTCCCCACCTGCAGCTAGGGTTACTCATTCCTTTTCTGGGGGTCTTGGCCGTGTGGTGCTGCGAAAAAGTACTGCAAAAAAAGCCTTTGTCCAGAACCGACCTGCCTTGGGCAAGGCAGGCTGCCAGTTCGTCCCTCTCAGCAGGAGCTGTGCAAAAAACAGCTCCCTCCTGGCAGGGTAGGTGAGCAGTCCAAAAGGCTTTTAATCCAGTCAATATGTGGGGTCTCACCCCGTGGGAGGCCTTCACAATAGGCACCACCTGTTGAGATCCCCCCCACTCTCTGACCTTTCTTCTGGCTAGCTCTAGGTCAGAGATGGAGGGGATTCAGCATGGACAAAGCAAAAGACCAAAGGAGGCTGCGTTTCCTGGGTAATTCAAGGTTTATTCCTAAATGGGGTCCAGGGAAAAGAGAGGGAGAGCATGGAATGGTGGGAATTTTTCAAACCTCGAATGAGGGGAAACCGAGCTGCAGCCAATGGGGTTGCACCGGTGGGGAGGAGCTAGGGGAGGGCTAAACCAATTTCACAGAACAAACCATTTTTCTCAGTGCAATATAAACCAAATTAGGGAAATACAGCAGCATAGAGTACTGGATGGAAGAAGCAGAAGCAGCAGCAGCAGCAGCAGCAGCAGCCTGGTATATCTTCCAGGTGGTGATGAAGATGGTGGTCTCTCACCCCAGTACAGGGGACTTTATTTGTAAATCATCCAATGAGCTATAAACACGAATCCAAAACCTTCCTTCTAAACCTACCAGAATCTTAGTTTCAGACTACAAAACTAGTGTCATAATTTACGCATATAGTGCTATCTATTCCTGTAAATGCTTCTATCTGGTCTATCTAGAAAATGGAAGAAATGTTCTTAGTATGTTTTCATTATGTCTTTGTACTGGTTTGAAAGCAAAACCAGTGGGAGACTCCCAAGTCAGAAAAACAATTTAATAGGAAAAAGAAAAAAAAAAAATACATAAGTTGCCTTGTTGAAGTAGTGATCTGTAGAAAGGTCTGGTAGCTCTTGTCCTCTGGAAACCAGTGGGTAAGGGCTGCCTTGGTGTTCCAAATCTTAGTTTTTATCTAAGTAGAAATAGCTTGGCTCCTCCCCCTGGGTGGAGCAACTCACAATGGGATGATGTAGTTTTATCAGTCACGCAGTGGGACTCAATGGTCCATTAACAGAAGATACCTTCCTGGAGGAAGGATGGGTTGTAGAAAGGATAAAGAACACTGCCTCACCAGGTTTTTAACTGATGGCCCATTAGTACAGGATATCCCCCATGGAGGTAAGGAACATCGCCCAATTTGGTTTCCACAGTTCATGAAGATGGTGATAGAATACATACTTTTGGACACATTTTTATATTACAACCTAGGGCAGCCTGGGGCTAAGTTTCTGAACTATTAACTAGATTTTAGGGCTTTTAACTCTCTTAAGACATTTATAGTATATTCTTACTTAAAACTAAAACTTCTACTTCATATCTATGTGATGTAATAATATCCCTACTTACTTAAAACTAAAACTTACACTTCATATACACTACACATCATGTCTGTGTGGCCTAATACATTTTACTTTCTCTATAAGTTTTAATTCAATCCTTGCGTTCTCCTCTCTTTCTGCAGGACTCACAGAGGCTTCTATTTTACACACTCTAACAGGCACTGACACTGGAGTGGGGCCCCACAGGGAAGGACGTGGGGAGCCCATATTAGGGAAAATCCTGCTGCTTTCAGCCAGTTTTATGGGGTTATAAATGGCTTTGGGGGATTTCCCGGTTAGTTTATGGGTGGAGGTGACCCCTTTTTTGGGACAATCCTGATGCTTTCTGCCAGTTTCTAGGGTTCTAAATGGCTTGTGGTGGACTCACTTCTGTGGGTTCTGATGCCACCTGCCCATGCTTTGAACTGGTCCGGACTGGTGCTCCCAGTGCTGCATGGGGTGGGGCAGGAGGGACCCCCCCCATGGCACAGCATGCCTGCTCAGGGCTGGTGGCACCACCCAGTGCTGGGGATGGGGCATGTCGGGGAGCTGGGGCTGTACTGGTGGTACTTGTGGTGCTGGGAGCTCACCTGTCTGAGGGCCAAGAGGGACTTGGGTGAATGTGTGAGCTCCCCCCAGGGACCCGCAGCCCGGTGTCACTCTGTCCCCGAATGGCTGCTCCCAGTATTCCCAATAAAGCTTTCCAGTTTGTCTGGTCTTGTTGTTGGGGGCCAGTGGGGAATGAGTTGGAGGGACCCCACGGGGAAACCATGATCAGAGGGGGGCAGAATGGGCTCCGGCACAGATTGGGAATGGGGACCCCCAGGAAAGGTCGTGTCTGCCCATTCTCACCCTGCTCTAGGGGACCTTGGGAGGAACCTGAACCCCAACACGGCACCACAACCACCCCAAAGGTGCTGGCAAACCCCCTAAGCCTCCAAGGGAATTTGAGGAGGGGGCACATGGGGGGGTGCCCAGGCCTGGCCAAGAGCCCAGTGCTGCCCCAGCCAAACCTGCCCTGGGGTTCCATCCCACCTCCTTCCATGGGATGAGACATTATTAGTAAAATGAAAGGGACAAGGGTGGGTGCTAGACTCAGGTGGAGCAAGAGAAGGGATGGAGGATGAGGAGGGGGGCAAAGGAAGGAGCAGAAGGGCCAGAAAGAATAGGAAGAAGAGGCAGGACTAGAAAGGAGGAGGAGTGGGACACCTACCAATGCAATTTGGGAGTCCCAGTCCCCTCCCCCACTCCTTGGAGGTCCCAGCTCCTCTTTTCCCCCACTCTTCCACCACTTCTCTGGTGCCTCCCAATCCACCACCTCTGTCCCACATGCTTTGTTTTGGGGGTTCCAGGCCCCTCCTGCTCACTCTGGGGGTCCAATCCTCCCTTTCCCTCAATTCAGGCACCTCATTGCCACTTTTTTCTGGGAGGAAGGCCTGAGAATTGGGATTTTGAGATGCAGTTTTGGAATGGGACAGTTCTGTCTGGCTTTCCCCTCCCTGTTGGGGCCTCTCAGCTGCCCCTGACACCCTGGGAGTGCTGGGATTTCCTTCCTGGGGACAAGGGCATTCATTCCCTTCTAGGAGCCCAATGCCTGGCTGGGACTCCAGGGCAGGGGGTCCTTGAGCAGCTGCCCCAAAACCTCCGCCAGGGTCTCCCAACGCAGCTGGAGCCGCTCGACCTGGGGTCCCCAAAGCCCTCAGCAAGCCCCAAGTGTCTCCCAGGAACCCTCAACTCCCTCAAACCCAGCATCCCCCTCAGCCCATGGATGTTCCCCCCATGACACCGGCCGTGGCCATGTCCCCACATGTCACTGGCCATGTCCCACCATGTCCTCACCTGTGGCTGTGTCCCCACCATGTTTCCATTCCTGTCATTGTCCCTCACATCTCCATTCATGCCCATGTCCTTCACATTCCCACGAATGGCCATGTCCCCGTCCATGTCCATGTGTCCCCATAACCCCCTCCCTGTGTCCCACCAGGTTGATGTCCCCCCATGTCCCCACCCATGTCTCAGTTCAGTGTCTTTAATTTTATCCCAGTGTTGGATGTTTTAAAGGGATGAAGAAAAATGAAAAGCAAATCACGTCCAGAAGAAAAGGATTTCTGTGTCTGTGCCAGCTGTCCACATGCTTGGGGGGGAGGGAAGAAGATTTTTTGAATGGGTTCCACCTCACTGTCTCCAAAATCTTGGTCTTTCCCCAGTCTGTCACCATTTTCCTGTGGAAGACAACATTTAGTAAAATCAAAATGGTGCAATCACTGAGGCTGGAAAAGACCTCCAAGAACATTCAGTATTCCTGGATGCCACCAGAAGACAGGACTGAACACAGAAGATTTTCTGGGGTTGAAAGTCAACAAATCCACTCTACACAAGAAATTCCCAATGTTGGTTTGCATCCCAATGGATGTTCCCGCCCCTGCCTTCATCGAGGTGCCCACAGGGAGACAGGATGATATAGAGCCCCCCCAGCCAGGAGTCTTCCCAACAGGGATCACCAGGGACACGGATCACCAGGGTTCTGCCCAACAGGGGTCACTGGGGATCATCCAACACCGATCCTCCCATGGGGGATGGAGCTGGAGCAGAGCACGAAGCTCTTCCCACACTCGGGGCACTCACAGGGTTTTCCTTAGTGGAGCCTCCGTTGGTGTCGGGTCAAGTGAGAACTGCTGAAGAAGCTCTTCCCGCACTCCCCACACCCATAGGGCCTCTCACCGCTGTGGATGCGCCGGTGGGCAGTGAGATGGGAGTTGCGTTTGAATCCCTTCCCGCAGTCGGGGCAGCGGAAGGGCCTCTCGTCTGTGTGAATCCGCTCATGTTTGAGGCAATCGGAGCTGGTCTGAAACCTCTTCCCACACACAGGACACTCGTAGGGCCTCTCCCCAGTGTGGATGCACTGGTGTTTTCTCAGGGTGGAGCTGTCCTGAAAGCTCTTCCCACATTCCAAGCAGGTGTAGGGCCGTTCCCCTGTGTGGATCACCTGGTGCCGCATCAGATCAGATATTGTCCTGAAACTCTTCCCACATTTCCCACACTTGTAGGGACGTTCCCCAGTGTGAATCATCTGGTGTTGGCTCAGGCTGGAGCTCCAGCTGAAGCTCTTCCCACATTCCTCACATTCGTAGGGCCGTTCCCTAGTATGGATCATCTGGTGCTGGCTCAGATTTGAGCTACGGCTGAATCCCTTCCCACATTTCCCACACTCATAGGGCTTCTCCCCAGTGTGGATCCTCTGGTGCTCAATCAGATGGGAGCTCCATCTGAAACCCTTCCCACATTCCAAGCACTTGTGGGGCTTCTCCCCTCCATGAGGCTTCTCCACCAGCTCTGAGCTCCGCCTGGATCTCTGGCTGCTTTCCTCGCTCAGGGAGGGTCTTTCCTCCTCACAGCTCCTTGGGCTGGGTTTGCAGCCCTTCCTTATGAAGGATCTCTGGGGCTTTTGTTCGTCCTCCATCCACCCATGCCTTAGGAATGAAAATTCCTGGTATAGGGAAAAAACAAGAGGAGAGCACCTTAGGCTGGGGGGTTCCTCCTTGACAAAGTTCATCTCAGGAAATCATTGGGCATCTTGTGTCTGTAAGAACCACCAAAACACCAACATACAGCCCAAAACTCTTCCAAACATCAAGACACAGACGAAAAACCCTGCAAACAGAGAGATTTAGCCAGCATCCCTTCCAAAACACAAAGATTCAGACCCCACAAAAAGCAAAGCACCAATATTTAGCCCAATAAAGATCAGAAACACCAAAATTTATGTCTGTGACAATCGTAGATCCCCCTCCCCTGTAACCTGCTGCATCTGGGGGAGGCAACGCTCCTGGGACAGCAGGGGAGAGGCTACAAATACAGGGAGGGGTGCAATAGTGTGCTGCTTTCCGTTTCTGCTCCTCCTACTCTGCCTGTATCTCTCCTCTTCCTCCTACTCCTCCACAATCCCACCTTCTCCTCCCACGTGCATAGTTTCATCAGTTTCTTCTTCAACCCTGCTTCTCCTTCCCTTGTCCTGCTGCCCCCAGGCCCAGCACCCACTGCCAGCTCCCTCTTCTGCCCAAACCCACAGAATCCCAGTGCAGGGGCAGGGATGGAGCTGGGGCAGCTCGGGCTGGGCCAACGCTGGGCTCTTGGATGCTCCAGCCCACACTTGGTCCCCACTGCAGCCGCTCCCGCCACGACAGCGCGGGGGGGCTTGGCCTGGGCGCTGCCCCCTC
Source organism: Oenanthe melanoleuca (assembly GCF_029582105.1). Classification (NCBI taxonomy): domain Eukaryota; kingdom Metazoa; phylum Chordata; class Aves; order Passeriformes; family Muscicapidae; genus Oenanthe; species Oenanthe melanoleuca. Next base: position 458,763 of record NC_079347.1, read on the forward strand.
CCACCTCTTCAAATTCCCCTCGCAGGGGGTGCTGGGGCCTGGGGAGGGGGGGCGGGGGGCAGGTGGGGAACGCTGGGAGCTGAGGCTCTGCCTGGATCCCCATGGAAGGAAGAACTGGAAAGTGTCTTTACAAACAGATGCTGGGAATCCGCTTGGAGATAGGGCCAGGGACGTGTACTAGCAGAAGCCATCGGGTTCAGAAAATGTTATTAATGGACCACACAGACTGCTGCTCAGCCACGGTCCTGCTAAATTCATGAAATTCCAGAAGAAGAACAACAAAGAATTAACAGAGCCATGAATATCGTTAGCTATACAAAAGTAGGGTGCATATCAATGTGGGATGCCATCAGTGCATTGGGAACTCTGCACCTCTGTCCTGGTTTAGGACAAATTAGGGGAAAATCTCCAAAAGGAGCCCCCCAGAGAACAAACCCCCACAACTCCTCCCCCCACCACCGGGTTCGGGAAGAATTTCCTCAGAGGAAAAGGGGAAAAAACCTGTTTATTTAGCAAACACACAAGGAAAAAACACTCCCCAACACAAGAAAAAACAGCCACAGATGACAAAAGAAACTCTTTCACCAGTCTGAAAGGATGTACAGACTCAGAACGTCTCAGGCACCGGGGAGGGCAGAACACGTAATGCTTGTCACAAACAGGCAGACTCTGGGGGTTCCTTGATGTTTCCAGGTCAGGTCCGGAGCAGGTTCGGGTGCTATTCCTAGCTAAACTAACTAATAAGAAAAAAACCAAAGCTAAGCAGCGAGCGGCAGTGAAGCAGCTAGCAGCCAGCAGCAGCAGCTAACAGCGAGCAGCCGATGGGGGAGGGGCGCCAACTAACTAGACAAAACAAATCTTCACTTTCAGAGTCAATTCTGAAAGCACCGAACATAATTCTAGGCATGAACACCACACACACAACTGGGGATACAAAGCATTCTAATGTCACCCCAGGACACTGACAAAATACAATTGCATAGTTTTCTAAAATACCTACTTCTTACCACTCCTGTTTATAATGTTTAAAACTAATTAAAGGTCTGTTTTAAAATATAACAGAAAATTTTTGCCTAAAGTCTCAACCCTAGCCACGTTGAGATTTTTACTAAGCAAAAGGAAATGTTTTCCATCAAAGCCTTCTCAGTGTGTTTCAAAGGTGGCCAGATTGAAATTTGACTGACGTGATAATTGATAAAACATTTGTGTTAATCATAAAAGTATTGGGGTTTGTATAAATCAGAATACTTAGGTCTGAAATGAAGCATGACACTAAAGAAAGGAAAATATATGATTAATAATTCTGTTTAACTAACAGTTTGCAAAACAAGGCTTTCATACAGCCCAGTAGATTCTGCAAAATCAGATTTCCTGCCTTTGTGTAATCAAGTGCCGCCATAGACCAGACTTCCTGACTTCTGCCATTTCTTATGTACCAAGACCAGATGGTTATCTATGGGACTTGACAAATTCTTTAGAGATTTCACGTCGTCCAGAGATCCCACAAACCACCACTGCTTCCTAGAATTATGACTTCAAAATAATAACAATTATTAATGACTACAAAGAAACCATGCTATAAAAGCGAGCTGCAAACCAAAATTTGGTGGAGCATGGAGTGGGCAGTGGCCCCCATTCACCCCCAGTGCGCTGCTTGCTGTATCTATATAAAATAAAGCAATATAAATTTTGCTGAATATCGAGACTTTTGTTTCTCATTTATAATAATTTTGGTGCCGAGACCCGAGATGTCTTTGGAGCCCTGAGAGGCACTGCGATTTTGGGGAGGCATCCCACTTATGTGGCCCCGGTTCGTCTGTGGTTCTCGGGACCCAACGACATACCTCACGAAAAAGACTGAGCAAGGAAGGAGCTCCCTGGAAGATTGTGGCAAAATCACCTGTAATTCTTGTGCACAAAGACCCAGACAGGAGCATGGAAGCTGTAAGTAATTGTCTGGTTTGGTGGGGATGACTGTGTGCTTGCCTGAATGAGACGTGGATTTTGCCATGAAGTGAGAGCAGAGTCCTTCTATCCGTGGTTCCGGTATCCTGTGAGGGACAAAGTGAGTGAGGGGAGGCTGCTTTTCCCATCCCAGTCCAGGTAGAAGCTAGGTTCTTCTCCCAATCCCAGCCCAGGCAGAGGTGGGAACCAGGGTGGGGGGGAAAGGAGAGAGCAACACACGAGTCACAGAGGGAAGAGGGAAAGCTGCTTTTCCCATCCCAGCCCAGGTAGAGGCAAAACTTCCCATCCTGACCCAAGCAGACACAGGATCCAGGCGGAACACAAGGGGAGCACAAACACCTCAAGACAGTCCCTTGAAGTAAAAATAGATTTTAAGTCCAAATGACTCACAAAAGGGTCCAAGTTCCTGTCGTCCACAAAGAAATAAAATAGAATGAATGTGAATGAATGAATGTATTTTTTTATTATTAATTATATTATAATTAATAGAATATATATAATAATAATATAATAAAAATTATATAATTAAATTGCTAGTTTAAAGTTTGACTTTACTTTCTGAGAAGGTAGATTGTATTGTTAGAAAAGTTTTCTGTGCTGTGGGGAGGATATGTGATATTCAAATTACCAAAGAAACTAGTGAAAAGGAGGCAAAGGCCAGATATAAATTAACAGGCAGATATTTCCCAGGAGGCTTAAATTTGCCAGCCCTTAAATTGATTTGTAAATTCAGAAAAAAACAAGTAATGCAGAGAACGGGGAATATGCCATGTGTTGGGAAGGAAACACAGAACTCCTAAGGGTAAAAGGTTTTAAAATATCAGAACACCCAGACACAGAACAAGAAAAGAAAAAAAAAACCAAACAAACAGAAAGGGCTGAGACCCTCTAAAAATATTGCTTACCCTGTTAGCATTGGGTTTCCCCAGTCCCAGAACCAAACCTCCTCCCCAGCCGCAATCCCAGGTGCCGCGGCTTTTTCGCCAATTGCTCTGGCCGTGGCCCTGGCTGCCCAGTCGCCCGGGCTGCGCTGGCCTCCCCGCCTGTGCTGGCACAGCCCGTGCCGATTCCCCTGCCCAATCCCCAATCCCTATCCAGCACCTTGGGATGCGTGTGCCCATCCATGCAATGATCTAACAAAAAGCTCTTTGGCGGTTCTGGCACCGTGCCCCACCCCTGACACCTCTATTTTGGAGGATCAAATCTCGATCTCTCTCTAAATATTCATGTTTTAGTGATGAGGAGAGGGACTGAAGGCTTAAAACAGTCGAGATACCAAGAGCAAGCTAAAGATGCCTGTTTCTGCTGTGAAAAAAAGTGTTAAGATTTATAGTAAATAAAAGGATAAAAAGACCTTGTATTACAAAAAGATGTAAGGTGTGTAATAACAATGGCAAAAAAAAAAAAAAAGAATTCAAAGTTTCTATCATTAAAAGTGTAACAATTAAGAATGAAACAAAAGTGTAAAAAAGAAATATCTTGCTGGCTCCTAAAGTAAGTAAAAACGTATTTGGTTTTATTCATAGTATTAAACCATCTGACTTACTAAGTGAAAACTGTGGAATGTGTACAAGCTAAGAAAAAAAATAATAATGTAGTGCTTATTGCCATTATACACAAGGTAATAAAAAGTATAAATGCTAGATGTAAAAAATTATGTGTGCAAACAGTTAAAGAGCTGGGATCAAACTTCTAGAAAAGAAATAATTCTTTACAGCCTGTCAGTTCTAAGAAATACACCATAATTCAAGTAAAGATCAAATGTGTGTGTGTATAGTTGTGTTTCTCAAATGCTGGAATCCTAACTGCCCAGTCAGGACCCGGAATATGCTGCACATCGTAAATCATAAAAATCACAAGAGAACAGAATGCACTGAGTTGGAAGGGACACATCAAAGTTAAGTCAAACTTGTATCTCTGTACAGGACACCCCAACATTCCCACCACATGCTGAAGGAATTGTGCAAACTTCTTAAACTCTGCCAGGCTTGGTGCTGTGACCATTTCCCTAAGGAGCCTGTTCAGTGTCCAACTACCCTCTGGGTAGAAAACGTTTTCCTGATTTCCAACCTAACCTCTCCTGAGGTTTTAACCTCTTTCAGCTTTATGACTAAAACAGTCCTGGCTTTTGTGCAAGGTTTGCAATAATTTGTTAAGTATTCTGGAGTGCAACACCACAGATAAAAGTAAATAAAGGTGCTGTGCCATGTGTTCTAAGGACACCCTCCCTGAGCAGGGAGATAAGACCAAATAACCCACTGTGGTTCCTTCCAACCTGCCACATTCTGAAATTCTCTGATTCCTTGAAATGTTTTAATGTTTACAAAGGAGTGTGTGTAGAGCACAGTAGCATCTAGTGCCCTGTAAGCACATCAAACTGACTTGGCTTATCCTGAAAACCAAATTAATGCAATAAAAAAGAAAATGCTGAAACAAAAGTCAGCAGCAGCTGTCCCAAGTGAGGCTGCATGGAATAAACCGTTATAAGAAGAATTCTGAAAAAAAACAGCAGTTAAAACTAAGAAAGTTCTCTGAAATGTCTTGCTATTGGCAGTGTGTAAGAAAATAAGAAATAGGAGATGCTGTATTAGCATAACACACCTGCTACATATAAACTGTGATGGCTAATTTAAAAGAAAGCCGCTTCAGCAGCTTTTGTACGGTAGTTAAAATTTCAAAAAATTAGTGATGTTAAATTCTCATTTTTAGTGTTTATGTGTATTTATCTACTATTTCAAATTTCTTTAGCCTCAGTGCTTGGGCAGCCTGCCTGTTACATATACAAACAAAAGCACCAGCAGCTGACTTTAAGCTTTTGCATCTGAGTAAAGATACTTCCTCTTCAAACAAGAAGATTAGAATTGTTTCAGTCAGAAAGTTCTCATATTCTGGCCTTAACCTGTAACTTATATAATAATTCTGCTTTGAAAATGGGAAATTCTAGTGCCTGTTGAATGGAAAATACCTAAGAAAGAGTAAAAATCTACAGCTGAGAATTATCAAAGATAATTTACCTGAAAATTAGCAAAAAGTGTATCCATATTGTACTGAGTCGTGATGGTGTCATTCCTATGGTGAGTATCTCCTATTTGCATTATGTGTCCAAGGTAAAAGAAATTAATGTAAGGAAACTGTTAAGGTACTTAAAACCCTATCAGCACAAAGAAAAAAAAAAAAAAAAAAAAAAAAAAAAAAAAAAAAAAATTGAAACTGATGATCATAACTGGTGGGAGTTATTTGAGAACAGAACATGAAAAAAAAGAGGAAGCCAAAGCAGAGGTACTGGCAAAAGAGTGCCAGAAAGGGTTGGGTATACCATGCTGTTACTGCTGTATCTCATTCTAGAATGTTAAAGCTAAAGGCTGAGACAAAACTAAGAAACTATACCAAAAGAGGAAGACAAAGTGGGAGATCCCAGGACATACTCCCTGCTGCCGAGAAGATTAAACAAGCCTCAGCTATTGGTAGCAACCCCATACGCCTTGAGGGAGGCAGAGGGATGAAAATAATCATCGGAGTCATCCTATTGCTAATTACGATAAAAAGAAACAGTGCTAATGCTTATTCCAAGTGTTACCAGGCAATTAGATATGGCAGACCATGGTATCCACCCCTGCCTTCCACACACATCAATTGGACCTGCTATAATAAGCACAACTTAGAAAACAGCACTGTTATGGGAAAAAGTTACTGAGTAGCCACCAATTTGGGAAAAGGAGGGTGGGCTCCATCAGCATAGCGAAGATGTCCAGTAGGAGAAGAACACCTCTGCTTCACAAAAGAAGGTATGTGGGGATATTCAGATCAGGGAGGAGTGCAAGATCACTACAAGGATGAATTGATAAAGAATATTACTAAAGTGTTCAAGGGTAAAAGAACAAACCGTGAGGGAAGTTCTAATGTGTACGAGAAATTGAAACACAACTCAGTGAACGGGACTTATCCATCTCAGGAAAGAATATATTTGTGGAATTACTGAACGAAATTACTACTGAATTACTTACTGAAATTACTGCTGAACTGACTTAACTCACTGTTGGATCTGTGGAGAAATGCAGATGACTGAACAATGGCCACAGAGACGGGAGGGATTAGACCCAGAGCAGTTATTGGAATCAAATGGAAATATTGAGGGGAGTCAACAGACCCGAAGGGTGAGTTCTAAATCATGAGGTAATAGGAGAAGTATGTATAACACATCAGGGAACTAACTTTACCCAATATGTGGGGCACATCCCCTCTATGACTATCCTGATTACAAATACATGCAGTCAGTCTTTGTGGCCCGAAGCTCCAAAAGGATATTGGGGAAAATCAAGTAAGGTTAATTGTATAAAGAACAATTTTACAGGACTATGCTGGTATAGTAAGAATAGAGCCAACCCATACGAAGAAGTATAAAGTGTAAGAATCTATTGGCAACAACCTAAATCAGTTAAACTAAGCTGGAAAGCCCCAGACAAAATATTTTGGATCTGCGGGAAAACAGCTTATAATACCCTACCAGAAAGATGGAGAGGGACATGTACTCTAGGGATTATCCAGCCTGCGTTTTTTACAATACCGAAAGAAAAAGGTAATAGAGTGTTAGGAATTCCCTCGTATAAAATTTGTATCAAAACAAAAGCAGCCCCGCCACAAGGGGAACACAAATCTCAAAGGATAATGAATGGCCCCCAGAACGAATTATCAAGTACTATGGACCAGACCTGGGTTCAAGATGGGAGCTGGGGCTAACACATTCCAATCTATCTGCTAAATAGAATTATCAGACTACAAGCTGTAAGAGAAATTACTTCCAATTGAACAGCCTGAGCAATGGAATTCATAGCTAAACAACTTACCCAAGCTAAAGCAGCAGTATACGAAAATCAACCTAGACTATCTATTAGCTGAAGAAGGAAAAATGTGTAGGAAGTTCAATAATTCTGAATGCTGCTTAGAAATTGATAATAATGGTGAAGTAATTACTAAAATTGCGGAAGAAATTAAACAAACAGCCCATGTACCTATACAAAACTGGAACTCAGTGCTTAATAATGATTAGTGGAATAACCTAATAGGGAGAGCATAGTGAAAAAAACTAAGTTTAATGTTAACGTGTGCATTATTAGTACTGTTCATCCCTTGTCTTGTTCCATGGTCTATTCGACTAATCCAATCAGTGGTTCAAGGAATGCAAGTTGCTACAATACCAATGGATCCTGAGTAGACAACAAACTAATGGCAGTGAATGAATTAAATCTAGTACAGGAAGTACTGAAAAAATTTGAAGCCCAAACACAAATCAATGGGATAAAAAAAAAAGTGGAGAAATTGTGATAATTGATAAAAGATTGGTATTAATCATAAAAGTATTGAGATTTGTACAAACCAGAATACTAAGGTCGGAAGCGAAGCATAGACACTAGATAGAAAAAAAACAAAAAACAACTAAATCATTCTGTTTCAAATCCCCTGGTTATGAATATTACATTTTCTAAGTAAGTTGTACCTACTACCAGTTTGCAAAACAAAACTTTCCAATAGTCTGATAGATTTTGCAAGCTCAGAATTCCTGCCTTTGTTTGATCAATGCTGCCTACAAAGGCCAGACTTTCCGATTTTTGCCGGTTTTATCTACCAAAACCAGACGGTTATCTATGAGCCCAACTATCACCCACACACTTTACAGATGTTTATTCGACCACCACTGCTTACCTGGCAAAATTATGACAGAAAAAAATCCAAAAATTATTGACTACACCGAGAGACCATACAATAAAAAGAGGCTGCAAACCAAGGTTCAATGGAGCGTGGAGTGGGCAGTGATCCCTCACGTTGCCCAGCGCTGATTGCTCCATCTATACAATAAAAAGCAATCTAAATTTTAATGAATACCGGGACTTTTTGTTTCTCATTTTTAACACCTGCGATTGTCGCGCTCTCATTTGTCTGATAAATTAAATTAATTTCCCAAAGTCAAGTGTTGTGCCCGTGATCAACTGTCCCGACACTTACCTAGACCATCCAACTTTTCCTTATGTGTTCTGTTCCCTGCCCAGGGTGAGGAGAGAAGTGACAGAGAGATTTTGACCTCTCACAGGCATCCTTTGCTCCGGCCAGGGCTCCTGCCGGGGCTCCACGTGGGTCCCGGCTCCATCCCGGACTCACCCCCAGCTCCCACCGCTCTCAGCTTCTGCTCACCCCGAGCTCCCGGCGGTTCAGGGCAGCAGCGGTTCCTTGGCCCGATGCCCGGGCCAGGCCCACGCGGGAGCCGCTCCTCAGGCGAGGTTTCCGAGAAATGGCGGAGCTCGGGGAAAGGAAGGGAAGTCTGCTGCCGTGTGCAGAGCCCGCCCCTCACTGCTATTTGCTGATTCTGCTGTCACTCCTCGGTTTCGCGCGCTGACTGGGCAGAGGGGAGACAAGCCCGGTCCTGGTGCCGCGCCCATGGCGATCGTGCCGCAGCAAAGGCGCCATTTCAAGAATGGCGGTGCGGGCCCGGGAGCGGCACCGATCGGAGCCCGGTGAGTTGCTGCTTCGGCAGCGGCTCCTGCCGAGGCCCCGGCGGGAAGGAGACCGCGGGCGGGCGCTCCCGCAGCGCACTCGGCCTAGGGGCAATAAGGGCCGGGAACGGCACAAGGAACCCGCCAGAGGCCCCTGCCGCCCCTTCCGTCCGCAGCGAGCCACGAGCCCCCGCAGAACCAAACTCGGCTCCCACCTGCGCTGGGGCCGCCTCCGAGCTCCGCTGCCGCCTCTCAGGGCTCCCGCCACTGCCGCCGCTCCCGGGTCTGCAGAGAAACTCCGAAAATGGCACCTTTGGCCCCGAGGCCGGGCTTGTCTCCGCTCTGCCCAATAAGCGCGCGAGAACGAGGAGTGACGGCAGAAACACCCAATCGCAGCGAGAGGCGGGCTCTGCATACAGCGCGGTCTCCCCTCCCTTTCCCCGAGCTCCGCCATTTCTCGGAATCCTCGCCTGAGGAGGGGCTCCCGCACTGGGCCCGGCCCGGACATCGGGCCAAGGAACCGCTGCTGCCCTGAACCGCCGGGAGCTCGGGGTGAGCAGAAGCTGAGAGCGGTGGGAGCTGGGGGTGAGTCCGGGATGGAGCCGGGACCCTCGTGGAGCCCCGGCAGGAGATGGAGGCGGCACGGGATGTTTGAGAGAGGCCCCGGGGCTGTGCGGGAAAATTCACGTGGCCAGAAGTTAGTGTGCACAAAGGAGACAGAGGAATCCTTTAACAGTGACTTTATTCATGAACAGAGGGAGAGGCCATGTGGCATTTGCCATGCGGTCTCTAAAACGCAGCCTCCTTTTTATCCTCATTTTCAGGGCTCCATCTCCCTCTCCCCTTTCCCCACTGGCTGAGGAACTTGGAAGGTTCAGACTTCCCGATCCGCTTGCTGCATGCCCTCCTTAATAAGCACCCCTCCTTTGGTATAACATCCAATTTTCACGGCTCTGTTAACTGTTTTTCCTAGATATTCAGGAGTTGAGCAGGATCTTGGCTTCGCAGCTGTCCTTGTCAGTCAGTAACATTTTCTGAAACTGAAGATTTCTGCTATTGCTTTCTCGTGTACAAGTCCCTGGCCCTATCTCCAAGCGGATTCACTCATTGATTCTGGTTTTTTCTTCCTGGTTCCTCTTTGGTTTTGGGATTATTCTCAGTGCCCTCACTCCCTGTCCTTTTGTAGCCGTTTCTGGATCAGGAGGCCTGGCTGCCACCTGCATCCCCTTGCTCACCTGCTGAATGAGCTGCAAGGTGTTGTGCATGGGAAAAAGATGAGAGTTGCTGCAGCACATCAGAGGAGGAACAGCATTCGATTAAGCCATGGTCTGCCAGGGAATCGTGAATACGTGTCCCATTCCCACCCCTTCTCCGTTTGGACTAGTACATTATCTACTTTCTTCTTTTCTTTGTGACCTGTTTCACCACTTTTCAGTTATCCTCTATTTGCAAACAGCAGTTTGAGTAATTTAATTTTCCACAAACTCCTCCTCCTTCTGTTGATAGGTAATGTGATCCCATCCCACAGTGAAATGTCTCCTTCATTTCTGTGGATTGCTTGGCAGGAGGGTCAGGAGCTGGAGGCGGCCAATTTATTGTTATTTGGAGGACTGATAATATATTCTTTAGTACATAATAATACCAGTAATAATAATAATGGCAACAACAACAATAATAATAGTGTGAATATTAATCATAACAGTAATAAAGATGATAATATTTAATTCGTTTTTAATCTTATTATGCTACTCAAAATATTGGTGGATTTTCTGTCTCCTCATATGAATTTTTTAAGGTACCCAGTAGCTGGTCTGGCGTCTTTCTATCTTTCCCCCATTTTTGGGCACTCCCTCCAGCCAGGGCTGCATCAATTGACCACTTTTCTCTAAATCCTCAGATACTTATATTCCCAACTGATTTCTTCTTCAAATCACCCCAGTGCTCTAATACATCCAGTGACAGCACATGTTGGAGTGTGGAGAGGGATGATTCCGCCACACTTTTCTTAGTAAAGTTTACCAATGTTCCCCATTTGCTGTTTCCCTTTGAAACTTAACCAATTTCTGTTGCAGTCTGATATCCTCACTATGGGCTCTACCTTTAGCTGTGCAAATTCCATCTGTGCAAGCAGGCAGAGCTTGGGGTGAGGGTCAGAGGGAATCAGCCCAATTCCTCTGCCAAGCGAGAAGACCCTGGCACTTTGTCCACACTTTGCCCCAGGAACGTTAATTTGCATTTCTAAAGCTCGTCTTCTGGCTGTCTGGAACCCCTGCTTTTCTTTCAGAGCAGCCATTGGATGACTCATATGTGCCCCCTGCCCCCCCCCCCCCCCCCCCCCCCCGCCACAATCTGCTTTTTTTTTTTCCCTCTTATTAACAATATTCTATTAACATTTTATCTGTTAAAGTGTCACTTTTAAACCTCTTCCAGTTTTGAAAAATCCATCCTAGTGAACATTGAAAAACCCATACTGAAATTTTGCCATCACTAAGAGTCACCCACGTATATACACAAAAAATTCCAATGTAAATGGTCAAATGCTGCACATGGGAGGAAAAGGTGGGATTGTGCAGGAGAAGGAGGAATAGTAGGAGAAAGAGGAATGTGAGGTAGAGTAGGGACACAGGAGGAGCAGAAACAGGAAGCAGCACAAGATTCATTCCACCCCTCCCTGTATCTGCAGCCTTTCCCCAGCCCCAGGAGTGTTGTCCTCATCACATGCAGCAGGTGACCAAAGAGACGAATCCATGATTTTTACAGGGGTCAATCTTGCTGGTTTTGAGCTTTGTTGGGCTAAATGTTGTGGATATTTTTTATTTTAGAGGGGGTTTTGGCCAAATCTTGTTTTTTGGTGGGTTTTTCATCTGTGTTGTGATGTTTGGAGGATTTTTGGGCTGAATCTTGGTGTTTTGGAGGTTCTTATACACACAATATGCCCAATGTCTTTCTGAGTTAAACTTGGGCAAGGAGGAACCCCCAGCCCAAGGCCCTCTCCTCTTGTTTTTTTTTCCCAAACCAGGCTTTTTCATTCCCAAGGCATTTACAGATGGAGGAGGAGAAAAAGCCCCGGCGATCCCTCACAAGGAGGGGCTGCAAATCCATCCCAGGGAGCTGCAAGGAGGAAAGACCCTCCCTGAGCCAGGAAGGCGGCTGGAGATCCAGGCAGAGCTCAGAGCTGGCGAAGAAGCCTCATGGAGGGGAGAAGCCTCACAAGTGCTTGGAATGTGGGAAGGGTTTCAGCTACAGCTGTGACCTGATCCAGCACTAGGGGATCCACAATGAGGAAAAGCCCTATGGGTGTGGGAAATGTGGGGAGAGCTTCAGACAGAAGGGCCACCTAAAGCAGCACCAGGTGGTCCACAATGGGGAGAAGCCATTTGAGTGTGGGAAATGTGGGAAGGGTTTCAGAAACATCTCCCACCTGATGCAGCACTAGGTGATCCACATAGGGGAACGGCCCTACACCTGTGTGGAATGTGGGAAGAGGTTTGGGGTCATCTCCGATCTGAGAGTCCACCAGCGCATCCACACTGGGGAGAGGCCCTACAAATGTCCCAAGTGTGGGAAGAGGTTTCAGGCAAGCTCCAGTTGCCTCAAACATGAGTGGATTCACACTGGGGAGAGGCCCTTCCGCTGCCCCGACTGCAGGAAGGACTTCAACTGCCCTCACTGTTCACTTGGTGCATCCACAGCGGGGAGAGGCCTTACAAGTGTCCTGAGTGTGGGAAGAGCTTCTCACAGAGCTCAACCTTGACCCGACAGCAATGGAGGCACCACTAAGGGAAGCCTGTGAGTGCCCCAAGTGTGGGAAGAGCTTCGTGCTCTGCTCCAGCTCCATCCCCCATGGGAGGATCGGTGTTGGACGCTCCCCAGTGATCCCTGTTGGGCAGAGCCCTGGTGATCCGTGGTCCTGGTGATCCCTGTTGGGTGGGGGGAAGGGGTTGGAGAGATTTCTCTCCCTTCTCCTTGTCCTGCTGTGATTTGGTTGGTAATAAATTCCCTCCCTGTGCCCAGGCTAGATCTGTTGTTCCTGTGCTGGTGCTTGGGGCGGGATGCCTCCCATTACTTCTCTCAACTCTCAGGCCTCTCCCCCGCCAGTCAGTGAAGGCACTAAAGTAATTGAGCCAGTCAGAAGTTGCTGATGACTCTTCACTGTCCAGGCAGTTCCACAGCTCCCAGAGCTCCTCACCTGGACTCTACCTGTGCCCCACCCTTGCCCCCCTGCACCCTGCACCAGGGGAATTTTGGGAGGGGGGAGGTGTCAGATCCTGCCCGGTGCTGGCCATGGGGCGTATGGTGGCAGCTGGGGCCCTACTCGTGCCACTGGGAGCCCCCCTGGCTGGGGTTGTGGAGCTCTCGGGTGAGTGGGAGGGGTGGGAATGGAAGTGGTGGGAACAGACGGGGAAAAAAAGGGATATAGGGAGGTGGGAGCCCCAAACAGATGTTGTGGGGCTGGCGACTGGGCAGTTGTGGAAAAGGGTGAGGAAAATGCAGAGAAGGCTGTAAAAGAGGAACTGGGACCTCGGGAGGAAGGGTCTCATGGTGGCTGTGGGGCACTGGGCTGCAGAGTCAAGTTTGCCCTGGAGCTTGTGGCTACTGAGGGATTGCAGGGGGGGCATCCCCAGACCTGTTTACTGCACACACAGGGCTGTTCCAGGAGATGGTTGAGTCCAAGTGTCACTTCATTAACGGCACTGACCACGTGAGGTTGGTGGAGAGGAACATCTCCAACCAGGAGCAGTTCCTGCACTTCAGCAGCGATGTGGGGCTGTACGTGGGGACACCTCCTTTGGGGACAAGGTTGCCAGGTACTGGAACAGCAACCCGGAATGGATGGAGCACAGACAGGCTGCAGTGGACAGGCGCTGCCGGCACAACTACGAGTTGTCCAGCCTGTTCCTTGTGGACTGTAGAGCTGAGCATGGGGCAGAGCATGTCCCCTTGGGCCCTGCCCTGGGAATGACCCTGGAGGCCCTCAAAACCTCCCTGGGAATCATCTGATACACGTCATTCCTTCTTGTGCCCATCCCCAGGGCCTCCTATTCCCTCAGCCCAAGTGACTCTGGTGGCTCTTCCAGTCCATCCCAGTCTCCCAGTGTCCTTACATGTCCTGCCATGTGTCACCAGAGTCTCACAATTCTTCTCAGTCCACAGCCATTCCATTGCCAGTCCACTCCCAGTCCTTTTAACTCCACTCACAGACTTCCACCCTCCCTCCCAGAGCCTTCCCAGTCCCTCCCAGTCATTTATTTGTCCTTTTTCAGTCCAGTTCCAGACCACCACCTTCTCCCATTGCCCCAATCCACTCCACTCTTTCCCAGTGTTCCCCCACTCTCCAATTTAATTCTCAGTCCCTGTAAGTGCCGCACCAGCCCTCTCCCATCTCTTGCAGTTCTCCCCAGCTGATCCCAGTGTGTCCTCACTCTCCCAGCTCCCACCAGTTTGTCCATCTCACTGTGGCCCTCGAGCTTCCAGCCCGGCCCTGGCTGCGATGGATTTCTACCCTGTTGAGATCCAGCTGAGGTGGTTTCAAGGCCAGCAGGAACTCTCAGGGCATGGGGGCCACTGAGTATGGTAAAAGGTGAGCGATCAGGGCTGGAGGCATGGGGGAAATCATCATCAGAAGAAGCGCAGGTCACGTTAAATATCCTCCAGCTTATCCTCTCTGTGAGAGATGTCAAGTAGGACCCAGAGGGTTTAAAAAGACTATTAAGATCGGATCAGGAAAAAAGATTTTTTTTTCGGGAGACTCTTATCGCTGCCTTCCCAGCATTTATGTGAGAATTCTTTAGGGGTGAAGATAGAGTTATTCTATCCGCACTGTCAGCAGTCCTCGAAACAGAATCGCAGGCTCCACGGAAGGTCTCTGGCGGTGGCAGTGGAGTTTCACAGTCCGTGTCGGAACCAGAAAAAATAGAAATAGATACTTCATTGCTCCCAATGGCTTTAGGTTTACCTACGAGGTATCCCATGGTGTGCCCTGAAGAGATAACAGCAGCCCTAGGAGGGCAGTTTTATGCCCGCCTTCTCTGCCCAGTTCACTGGAGCTCAGTCAGAGCAGGCATTCAGATGCTGATCACAAGTATTTGCATGCAGAGCAATTGAGCGCTCAGCAGAAAAGCATGCCAGCGGCAAGAGAGAAAATTAGCAAAACTAAGTTTTGGTTGGCCGGCAGATCAGAGAGAGAGTGACCGCTTCTGATGGTGGAGGCGAAGAGAAGGGACAGCGATTTGATGCAAAAGCTGCATGTCGCGGTGCCGGTCTCCCGGGCCACAGTACCGGAGGGGGTCACCGGCTTCAATTCTCGGGAGAGGGAAAAGTCTGTTGGTTTCAGCCAATGCTGAGGAATGCGAAGAATGTTGAACCTCCGTTTCGGTCTGGTTTCTTGGAGCGTATGCAGCAGAAGAGGGGGGTCTGGGGCCCGGAGCCGGTGGGAGAGAGCTCTGGACATGGGGGTTGCTAGCCCAGACATGATGCTGGGGAAAAGCTAGGCAGCAATGGCATGGGCTCCAGTGTTCCCCTGCGGAGGCGTGGTTCCCCCCACCTGATGCAAAAAAAAAAAAAAAAAAGTGGTTAAAGTGGTTTTTACAGTCGTACTGGAGGAGTTCAAAACTATCTGTGTGCACTGTAGCACAGTTATAATGGTATTGGTTTTTACTATAATAATTAGAAATTTATATACCCAACAATATTTAAAGGCAGATAATACTTCTGTCCATTTGGTTCGGATATCCCTTTTTTCACTGGTGTTTTTTGGTGTCCAGATATATTCTGCTAAGATTGACTAAGGCTAAGTTCTATTAAGTTAATTCTGTTAGATCTCATTTCTATTAAGTTTTAGTATCAATAAGTTTAGACATTGTTTTGTTCCAGTTATGTTCAGTATTAATACTGATTAACTGAGTTCTCTTAAGTGCTTTCTGTTCTACTGAAGTGATAATTAACACTGTTGATTGCATGGTGTGAATTTACCAATTTTGTAATAGGAAAACTCATGGGATGTTGATGTTGTATTTATAGCCAGCTTTTTTATGTGTTTTAATATCTCTTGGTGTAATTATCTACAAGATACATGCCATTTTCTGGATTTTTTTCTTTTCTAGTTGCATATGCATCTTTTTATCCAGGCTGCCTCTCTGATGACTTATGATTTTCAGTATTTTTAGACTTCCAAGTAATGATATCTGAGCTTCGTTGGAAGCTGATGATCTTGTGGTTCTTGTGAGAGAGAACAAGCCTGAGGAAAAAAACTTCAGAGAGAACAGGATGCTGAAGGGATTTGGTTGCTTTCTCATGCTGAGATGTTTAATTGTGGCTTCTGTTCTGAAGAGTCTTGGATTTTTTAGAAAAAATTATGTCAGGGAATTCTCTTCCAATTAGGGCCTGGGCTCTGGCCATGCCCTGGCTCTACCTGAATGGGAAACTGCCAACAGACCCAAGTGTTTTCTGCATCAAAACAATACTTGAGTTGCTTTGACTTGGCTATTTGACCTTATCAATACGATAGCTGGACCTGTTTTTTTGAAGTGAGCTTGGGAGTAATTTTCTGGAGGTGATTATCCAATTCTTCACTGATTTGAGGTTTATCAGCTGTTGCAGGCACTGGGATGATAGTAAAGTGGTTTTGTGCTTGGTAATCATCTAATTTCACATGTGTAATTAATTATGTCTGATAGTAGAAATGTGTTTGATTGTTACATCTGAATTATTCCTGATTGCTGTAAGATTCTGATCTCACTAGATATAAGACTCATTAGTTGAATGCACAGTGACAAAGCCTAATTGATTTGCTAACTTAAAGAGAAGATATGCATGTGTTTTTATCATTAGCAGGTTCAAAGTAATCATCTATTCAGTTGACCAGGCATCAATTGTCTCCAAGAAAATAAGATCCAGTCAGAAGACAAATTTCCTAACTACCATGCAGCTTTCATGACTTGAACAGGAACAGGGCTGCCAAAACATAGCCCTGTCTGGAAACTTAAAAAGTAACTTATCAAGAAAAAAATCTCATGTCATTATCATGGTATTGTGCTTCTACTAACTTTCTTTAGATATTATTTGTTTCAGGTTCTCAAGATGGACATTCAGTGATGTCAAAAAGCAACATTTTCAGCTAATGGACTTTCTCCTATTTCTCAACAAATTGGCCATAAAAACAAATCTTTTGCTTTTCCATGCATCGAGACCCTGTAAAAAGTGCTCATTGATGTATAGTATTAGACACAGCACAATGCAGACCAGAGCTGCTGTAGATGTCTTGTTATTGGCACATGAGCATGGGTGTGAGGATTTTGATGGGATGTGTTTTATGAATCTTTCTAACCGTTATGCATCCGTTCACGAGAAGTTAAAAAAAACTGCAAGATAACATGGAGAAGCTGACTGTGGATTACTGGGGTTTGTATTAATGGTTAGAAGAATAGGGAATACCTGGATGGTTGAAAGATATAATCAAAGGGGTTTGGATATTTTTGTTGGTTATTAGCACATTTTTTTTCCATAAAAAAAGTTAATGATTCACTTGATAGAATAAGATAAAATATGATAGGATAAGATAAAATAGAATAAGATAATATAGAGAATAATATAAAAGATAAAATAGTGTAAGGGTAAGATATAATATAAGAATACAATAAGTAAGGATAGGATAGGATTGGGATGGGATAGGATGGGATAGGATGGGATAGGATGGGATAGGATAGGATAGGATAGGATAGGATAGGATAGGATAGGATAGGATAGGATAGGATAGGATAGGATAGGATAGGATAGGATAGGATAGGATAGGATAGGATAGGATAGGATAGGATAAGGATAAGGGTAAGGTTAAGGTAGACGATTTGACTGGTGCAAGAAAAAGAAGGGGGAATTGTAATGCTGGACCAAGGTTTAGACCCCGGTGGACATGTCTGTACAAATCTGGGCCTTGTGTGTGTGCACCAGCCAAAAACTTTATTTAGTTGCTATATTTTGCTGTCCAGTTATTTCTGTATATTTTGCTGTTCGTTCACACGCTAGCTCTTTTTGTGTATTTCTTAGTTTAGACCACTGTTTATAACAGGTGCACAGCATGAGAAAATTTTACGAGTTTTTTGATAACTTGTTTGAAACCCCTCAAGGCCACTGGAACATAAACTGTGTTAAATCAGGAGAGAATAAGTTGAAAACACTGAATACCAAGATTAGAAGATTCACGATAACAGGAGGCGGCGGAATTGCATGCGGCCACCAATTACGCACTCTGGGGAGTTTGAATAGATAGATCAATATCCTAAAATTACCAATTGTAGAGTGTGTCCCCACATCGGTGATGGTTCTAAGAATTTATAATTAGGGTGAATTATAAACAATAAATTGGTTTCTGCAAAATCATATTGATTTGCTGTTAAGAAGTCCAGTTTTTTCCCCGCACCCTGTGAGTGCCCTGAGTGTGGGAAGACCTTCGTGCTCTGCTCCAGCTCCATCCCCCATGGGAGGATCAGTGTTGGATGATCCCCAGTGACCCCTGTTGTGCAGAGCTCTGGTGATCCGTGGTCCTGGTGATCCCCACTGGGTGGGGGGAAGAGGTTGGAGAGATTTCTTTTTGTCCTGCTGTGATTTTGATGGTAATAAATTCCCTCTCTGTGCCCAGGCTGGGTCTGTGATGCTCATTTTGCTGTTTGGGGAGGATCTCACCCCATCTTAACCTGACCCAGGATCTCATGGTTCAATTTTCTCTCCCCTGTTGCAGCTGGATGGGCAGGATCAGAGTGCCTTTGTTGGGTGCCTGCAGAGGGCCAGGGCACCCAGGCCATGGGCACCCCTGAGATCCCAGTGTGGTAATGCATTCCCCCACTTCTACTGCAAGTGCCGACCCAAACTGTGGCCAGGATGAAACATCATTATGACTGCAGCCCA
Source organism: Oenanthe melanoleuca (assembly GCF_029582105.1). NCBI lineage: Eukaryota > Metazoa > Chordata > Aves > Passeriformes > Muscicapidae > Oenanthe > Oenanthe melanoleuca. Next base: position 477,113 of record NC_079347.1, read on the forward strand.
CTCTCTTGTGAACCTATCAACAGAAATCCAAAAGGAGACCTTTGAGCTCTCCTGGGCCACCGTGGGCTGTGACCAGCAGTGTCCCTCTGAGGGGGCCTCTCAGAGGCAGCAAACCCTCAGCTTTGCTAAGTGCCTGGAGGATCATGGAAACATGACGTGTCCTGGGCCCATCCCGTTACTCCTCAAGGCCCGAAACTTCGGCCAGCAGGAGAAGCAAAAACATCTGAAGGGAGGATTTCACTGTGCTCTGAGAGGAATGTTTCACAGGTACCTTGCTTGCACTGACTGTTCCTGTTTTTATGCATGGCCCTGCACATATGCTATAGTAAATCTGGGAGAAATACAGCTTTCCTACATGTGTGAGTACCTTGGATATCTAAGTTAGGCCTGTAAGCAAGGTTCAGTTATAGTTATGAACTTACTTAAATGCTTCTAAGTGTTGTTCTTTTGCTAAGCTGTTAAATGTAAGTCATAAGCTAAGTTTCTCTATTTTTCTATTTCTGTTTCTCTATTAATATGCTAGGTAACTCTTGAAAGTTATAGCTATAAGTTAGGTTAAATGCTGTTAAGTGTTATTCCTCTGTTAAATTGTAAAGGTTAAGTTATAAGTTAAATTAGGTATAAGTTCAGTGTTGTTCCTCTGTTGAATTTCTAGGCCTAAAGTATAGGTTACAAATTAAGATAGATGTAAAAGTGCTGCTCAGTGTTAAGTTTTTAAGCCATGTTCCTTTTAATCCCTGCTTGCGCTGTCTTTTGTCCCATGCACGTAAACACAGCACATACCCACCCTCACTCCCCTAAGAGTTCTCAGTTTATTTCTGGTTTTGTTGCCTGGATTTTATTGTTGCTTGTTTTCCCATTGTCACGGTGTGACTTGGGTTTTGCCAATTTTAATATATTTAATTTCTTTTAGAGATAGGATTTAGGAGTAGAGACAAGGCAGGCTTAAAACTTAAAAGGTACAAGAAGAAATTTATTAATAACACAAAAAGAATTCAGGATAAGATTCCTAGATTGTTCCCTCCTCCCCTTTCATTCATTCCACATTCCTTAACAACAACATACAGAGAACACTTCAGTCAGTTATCTACTTAAATAATCATTTCAGTTCACTCAAGAGAGAAGACTCCCATTTTTGATTTAGGCTTAGGGGGTGTCTTCACCTTCACAGTCTACATCCACCCAGGACCTACAGAACCATGAATTTTCCTCCCATTTACACTGTCCTTCCAGAGCCGTGTTATGGTTTACGATGCACACATGGGGTACTACTTTTAAAGGCAGGCTGGTGCAAAAAACAAAATTCTCTTCATCTCCTTCTCTATCAAATGTCTCTGTTCATATTCCAGTCCCAAAACAGAGAGCTCAATTTCCCCGAGGCAAAAAGTCTTCTTCTCAAGCACCCCAAACCTCCCCAAGTATATTTTACAGTTTAAAGGAATTTTAGTGAAGTCACAATCCCCTCTTGGCCCCACAAAAAAGGTTTTCAGCTACTTATCAGTTGCATCTTTTCAATCTCTTCCCATCAGGAACTTTATCTTCATTCCTCTGACTTTCTGTGGATTCCATGCTTTATTCCATCTCATTCAGGGGAACTCAGGAGATCGAGTATCTTATCCAGGCATAAAGAAGTTAAAATTGTATCCAGATCGTGAAGAAGCCACATGGGCAGTTGGAGGCCTCTTCTCTCAGAACGGAGAGGGGAGGGGGGAAGGGAGAGCCTTTGGTGGCTCCCCGATTCCCCCTGCTCAGCCACACCATGTGGAGAGTCGAGCCCGGGCTGCACAGGGCTGCCCGGAGCCATGCGGTCGGGTGGGGGGCAGGGCCTGGGGGGCTGAAACCATGCGGCCAGGCCAGGCCCCCCACCAAGCCAGGGCCAAGGTCCCAAAACGGGTCCCCCGCAGAGCCGAGGTCGGGTCGGGCCAGGCCCATTGCCAAGCCTGGAGCCAGCTGGAGCCCAAGCCAGAGATCACCGAACCTCAGGAGGCCGGAAGCCGAAAGAGAGGATAGTTAACTTGATCAACTGTGATTTGTGAAAGTGAAATAACTTTTCATTGGTTTCCCGAGCTGTCCATCAGCTCTCTGATTGGTGCCAGCAGCTCACAGCTGGAGAGTCCCTCCCACTTCCCAGCCTCATGGAGCTTTCCCTGAGGCGAATCCACCCCTCTTCCCTAGCACGTGAAACCAGCACATCATGCTACTCATAGAAGAAGCCAGGCAGACGGGGAGGTGCACTTGTCTTCTAAGCCACCTATACTGCACCAGTCTGACTGGCTTCCTGTAAGAGTGCCATGCAGCCTTTCAAGTCTGCATAGCGAAAAGTACGGAAGCATACTTAAAGCTAAGGAGAAAGAGTGCACACCACACAACATTTCTCCCTTTGCACTACATGTACCTATGTGTGTTCTGTGCCTCTCGGAGCCTAAGAGCAAGCATCATGTCTACCACAGAAGGCTGCATGACGATTAGGTATGTAGTAAAAAAGCTGAGTTACGTTGATCTACCCTCTTGTCACTAGTCACTGGCAACTGGTATGATCCGCAGAGCACTCCAGTGCGGCTAGGTTTTGCTGCTGCCAAAACACGCCTAGGATGTGCTCTTTCTTGTAAACCCTCTGTACCATATCAGTCTTCCCTGCCTCTTGTATAAGAGAGCCATGCACTCTTTGAATTCCGTGTAGCGAAAAGCACGGAAGTGTATGTAAAGATAAAAAGAAAGCGTGCGCACGGAATAACTTTTCTCCCTTTGCACTGCACACAGCAATGTCTTCTCTGCATCTCGGAGCTTAAGAGCAAGCGTCATGTTTACCACAAAAGGCTGCATGACAATTAGGTATGTAGTAGCAGCACAAGCTGACACTGATCTTCCTTCTTACACTATTCATTGACAACCAGTAAACTGCGCAGACCACTCCAGTGCTCTACGGCTTCCTTGTTCACGCTTTGTGTCCTGCAGCTATTTCTCTCTAACGGAGGTGAAGTGTCGTCTACTCCTCACTCAGAATACTCTGCTGCTGGGTTTTTCTCCTGCCAAATCACGCCTGGGACGTGCGCTTTTCTTCTAAATCCCCTGTACAATATCAGTCTTTCCAGCTTCTTCTAAGAGTGCCATGCACTCTTTGAACTCTCCATAGCAAAAAGCATAGAAGTCAACCTAAAGCTAAGGAGAAAGTGTGCACACCATACAGCATTTCTCCCCTTCCGCTGCACATACCAATGTCTTCTCTTCATTTCAGAGGCTAGCAGCAAGCATCATATTTACCACAGAAGGCTGCATGAAGAGTATGCATTGTAGCAGCAAAGCTCTCGGATGTTGAACTTCCTTCTTACCGTAAGTCACTGACAACCGGTCCGCTGTTTCAAAGCTATTTGGAGAACACGTGCATTTAGAACGCCTTGAGTTCTGAAAGGCTTTGGAACAGTGAAGGTGCAGGAAGAAGACTAGCACAACGTTCTGACATGGTCAATAGTTGGCAGTTGCTTTTTCAAGGAGCAAGACCCACCTCAGCTGATGCCACTTGTGAACAAGCTTCGGAGAGCACATTGCTATGTTCAGCGCAAGAGGAGGAATGCTGTGTGGTGTGCACGCTTTCTCCTTACCTTCAGGTACACCTCTGTGCTTTTCGCTGTGGAGAGTTCAAAGAGTGCATGGCACTCTTAGAAGAAGCTGGAAAGACTGATATGGTACCGAGGGTTTGGAAGAAAAGTGCGCGTCCCAGGTGTGCTTTGGCAGTAGCAAAATCTAACAGCAGAGTGTTCTGAGTGAGGAGTAGACGACACTTCACCTCCGTTAGAGAGAAATAGCTGCAGGATACAAAGCATGAACAAGGAAGCCGTAGAGCACCAGAGTGCTCTGCGGAGCATACCAGTTGCCAGTGACTAGTGACAAGAGGATAGATCAACGTAACTCAGCCTTTCTACTACATACCTAATCGTCATGCAGCCTTCTGTGGCAGACATGACGCTTGCTCTTAGGCTCCGAGAGGCACAGAACACACACAGGTACGTACAGTGCAAAGGGAGAAATGTGTGGTGTGCACGCTTTCTCCATAGCTTCAAGTATGCTTCCGTACCTTTTGCTATGCAGACTTGAAAGGCTGCATGATACTCTTACAGGAAGCCAGTCAGAGTGGTGGGGTATAGGTGGCTTAGAAGACAAGTGGACCTCTCCGTCTGCCCAGCTTCTTCTAGGAGTACCATGCACATTGATCTTCCCTTCTTACCAGGATTCATTAACAACCGGTACGCTGCGCAGAGCAGTCTGGTGCTCTGCGACTTCCTTGTTCGCACTTTGTGTCCTTTAGTGATTTCTCTCTAACGGAGCTGAAGTGACGTCTACTGTTCACACAGAATACTGTGCGGCTAGGTTTTGCTGCTGCCAAAACACGCCTAGGATGTGCTCTTTCTTGTAAACCCTCTGTACCATATCAGTCTTCCCTGCCTCTTGTATAAGAGAGCCATGCACTCTTTGAATTCCGTGTAGCGAAAAGCACGGAAGTGTATGTAAAGATAAAAAGAAAGCGTGCGCACGGAATAACTTTTCTCCCTTTGCACTGCACGTAGCAATGTCTTCTCTGCATCTCGGAGCTTAAGAGCAAGCGTCATGTTTACCACAAAAGGCTGCATGACAATTAGGTATGTAGTAGCAACACAAGCTGACACTGATCTTCCTTCTTACACTATTCATTGACAACCGGTAAACTGCACAGACCACTCCAGTGCTCTACGGCTTCCTTGTTCACGCTTTTTGTCCTGCAGCTATTTCTCTCTAACGGAGGTGAAGTGTCGTCTACTCCTCACTCAGAACACTCTGCTGTTAGATTTTGCTACTGCCAAAGCACACCTGGGACGCGCACTTTTCTTCCAAACCCTCGGTACCATATCAGTCTTTCCAGCTTCTTCTAAGAGTGCCATGCACTCTTTGAACTCTCCACAGCGAAAAGCACAGAGGTGTACCTGAAGGTAAGGAGAAAGCGTGCACACCACACAGCATTCCTCCTCTTGCGCTGAACATAGCAATGTGCTCTCCGAAGCTTGTTCACAAGTGGCATCAGCTGAGGTGGGTCTTGCTCCTTGAAAAAGCAACTGCCAACTATTGACCATGTCAGAACGTTGTGCTAGTCTTCTTCCTGCACCTTCACTGTTCCAAAGCCTTTCAGAACTCAAGGCGTTCTAAATGCACGTGTTCTCCAAGTAGCTTTGAAACAGCGGACCGGTTGTCAGTGACTTACGGTAAGAAGGAAGTTCAACATCCGAGAGCTTTGCTGCTACAATGCATACTCTTCATGCAGCCTTCTGTGGTAAATATGATGCTTGCTGCTAGCCTCTGAAATGAAGAGAAGACATTGGTATGTGCAGCGGAAGGGGAGAAATGCTGTATGGTGTGCACACTTTCTCCTTAGCTTTAGGTTGACTTCTATGCTTTTTGCTATGGAGAGTTCAAAGAGTGCATGGCACTCTTAGAAGAAGCTGGAAAGACTGATATTGCACAGGGGATTTAGAAGAAAAGCGCACGTCCCAGGCGTGATTTGGCAGGAGAATAACCCAGCAGCAGAGTGTTCTGAGTGAGGAGTAGACAACACTTAACCTCCGTGAGAGAGAAATCGCCGTAGGACACAAAGTGTGAACAAGGAAGCCGCAGAGTACGACAGTGCTTGTTCAGTGTACCGGTTGTTAGGGACTAGAGGTAAGACGGAAGATCAACGTCAGCAAGCTTTGCTACTACATACCTGTTTCTCATACAGCCTTCCGTGGGTAAAAATAACGCTTGCTGTTAGGCTTCGAGAGGCAGAAAAACTCCTAACATCTGCACTAAAAAAACAAACATGACCCAAAACCTAGTGAAATTCCAGAAATTTCTGAGGAAAAGATGGAAAAATTGGTTGGGCTAAATTCCGTAAAAAATGCAAGGTAAAATAGCCCAAAACCCCAAAACATTGCAAATAAAAGGCCCAGAACCTCCTGAAATCCATACGTAAACACCTCGACTCTGCCAAAATCCCAAGGACTGCTGGGAAAAAAATCAGGAAAAATCCAGGAAACATTGAGCCTAACAAACCAGAAAAGTCCCCGGCAATTCGTACTAAGAAATGAAAAATCCTCTAAGAATCAAACTGAAAATTACCTGGAAATTCCCAAAAGTTGCATTGGAAAATCCCAAAGCTGTCAAAATTCCAGGCGTTATTGGGAAAAACATCTGGAAAAACCCAGGAAAAACTCTGCCTTAAAAACAGGAAAAATCCTTTAAAATTTGCACTGAGAAACACAAAAATCCACAAGAAATTGCACAAAAATTCGCCAGAATAACTCCTAATATCTGTCCCAAAACCCAGTGAGTGTCCAGGGACTTGTAAGGAAAAAACTGGAAAACTGGCTGGGCAAATTTCCATAAGAAATGCAACTTAAAATGGCTCAAACTCTCCCTAAAATGGCGCAAAAAGGCCCGGAAAAATTCTGTAATTTGTATAAACCACCTAAACTCTGCCAAAATCCCAAGGATTACTGGGAAAAGCATCAGGAAAAATCCTGGGAAAATTCAGACTAACAAATTCGCTATAAGAGACGCAAAAATTGCCTAAAAATCGATATGAAAATGGCCAGAAATAGTCCTAAAATTGACGCTGAAACACCGCAAGCTGGACAAAATTCCAGGCGTTATTGGGAAAAACATCAGGAAAATTCCAGGATTAATTATGCCTTAACAACTCAGCAAAATACCCAGAAATTCGCACTAAGAAACACAAAAATCCCCCAGAAATTGCACCGAAAATGGCCAGGAAAACATCTAAGATCTGCACTAAAAAACCAAACATGGCCCCAAAATCGAGTGAGATTCCAGGAATTTCTGAGGAAAAGACTGGGAAAAGAACTGGAAAGCTTCTGGAGGAAAAGCGACTTAAAATGGCCCAAACACCCCTAAAATGGCGCAAAAAACTGGCCCCAAAATCCCTGAATTCATGTTAAAAACCCTTACTCTGCCAAAATCACAAGGATTGCTGGGGAAAGCAACAAAAAAAATCGAGGAGAAATTCAGACTAAAAAATTCGCACCAAGAAACACAAAAATCCACAAAAAATTGCACCAAAAATGGCCAGGAAACCTCCTAATATCTGCCCCAAAATCCAGTGCGATTCCAGAAATTTCTGAGGAAAACAGTGGAAAAATGGGTGGGCAAATTTCCAGAAGAAATGCATCATAAAATAGCCAAAAGCGCCCTAAAATGGCGCAAAAAAAAATGGCACAAAAACTCCTGGAATCTGTACAAAAGTGCCTAAACTCTGCCAAAATCCCAAAGATTGCGGGGAAGAGCATCAGGAAAAATCCAGGAAAAATTCAGACTTATAAATACATACTAAAAGACACAAAAATCCCCTAAAAATCAATATGAAAATAACCAGAAATAGTCCTAAAATAAACACTGAAACGCCCCAATCTGGCAAAAAAATCCAAGCATTACTGAGAAAAACATCAGGAAAAATCTAATACCAATTCAGCTGTAGCAACCCAGGAAAATGCCAAAAAATTCACACTAAGAAACACAAAAATAGCACAAAAATTGCACAAAAAATGGCCAGAAAAACTACTAATATCTACCCCAAAACCCAGTGAGAGTCCAGGGATTTCTGAGGAAATATCTGGAAAAACGAGTGGGCAAACTTCCGGAGGATATGCGACTTAAAATGGCCCAAACCCCCCTAAAAATGGAGCAAAAAATAGCCCAAAAACTCCTGAAAGCTGTCCAAAAATACCTAAACTCTGCCAAAATCCCAAAGATTGTTGGGAAAAGGATGAGGAAAAATCCAGGGGAAATTCAGCCTAATGGATTCGCACTTAGAAACACAAAAATCCCCAAGAAATTGCATAAAAAATAGCCAGAAAAACTCCTGACATCTGCACAAAAAACCAAACATGGCCCCAAAAATCCAGTGAGATTCCAGGATTTTCTGAGGAAAAAACTGGGGAAGTGAGTGGGCAAAATATCTGGAGGAAATGCGACTTAAAATGTCCCAAAAAGACAGAAAATCACACGAACAATGGCTCAAAAACTCCTGAAATCCATACTAAAACACCTCAACTCTGCCAAAACTCCAAGGACTGCTGGGAAAAAAATCAGGAAAAATCCAGGAAAAATTGAGGCTAATAAACCAGAAAAGTCCCTGAAAATTCGCACTAAGGAACAAAAAATCCCCTAAGAATCAAACTGAAAATGACTTGAAAATTCCCAATAGTTGCATTGGAACACCCCAAAGCTGTCAAAATTCCAGGCATTATTGGGAAAAGCATCTGGAAAAACTCTACCTTAAAATAAGGAAAATCCTTTAAAATTCGCACTGAGAAACACAAAAATCCCCCAGAAATTGCACAAAATATGGCCAGAAAAACTCCTAATATCTGTCCCAAAACCCAGTGAGTGTCCAGGGATTTATGAGGAAAAAACTGTAAAAAACGAGTGGGCAAATTTCCGGAGGAAATGCAATTTAAAATGGCCCAAACACCCTTAAAATGGTGCAAAAAATGGCCCAAAAACTCTTGAAATCTCTAGAAAAACTCCGAAAATCTATGAAAATCCCAATGATTGCTGGGAAAAGCATCAGGAAAAATCCAGGGGAAATTCAGACTCACAAATTTGCACTAAGAGATGCAAATATCCCTTAAAAAGCAATATGAAAATGGCCAGAAATAGTCCTAAAATCAACACTGAAATACTCAAACCGGTCAAAATTCCAAGCATTATTGGGAAAAACATCAGGAAAAATCCAGGATAAATTCAGCCTTAGCAACCCAGGAAAATGCCTAAAAATTCACACTATGAAACACAAAAATCCCCCAGAAATTGCACAAAAAATGGCCAGAAAAACTCCTAACCTCTGCACTCAAAAATCAAACATGGCCCCAAAATCCAGTGAGACTCCAGGAATTTCTGAGGAAAAAACTGGAATTTGGACTTGCCTGCAGGGGATTTGGGGCGGTTCCCTTAAACGGGATTGGGATTTGTATAGGGGATTAGGGGGGTCTGAGGGTCTCTATAGAGGATTTTGACTACTCTATAGGGGATTTGGGGCCCTCTAGGGGTTCCCTAAAGGTGGTCTGGGAGGTCTATAGGGGATCTATAGGGGCCTGGCACACTCTATAGAGAGGCCAGGGGGGTCTCAGGGTTTCTAGAGAAGAATTTTGGGTTTCTTAAAGGAAATTTCTGGGAAATTTGGGCTCTTTCCAGAGAATTTTTGGAGTCCCTATAGGGTATTTTGTGGGTTCTATAGAAAATTTTTGGGAATGGTCCTTAAAGAGAATTTTAGCATTTCTTAGGATTTTCGTGGTTCTCATAAGGAAATTATGGGGTAATTAAAGGGAATTTCATAGTGTCTGTAGGGAATTTCGGGGCCTCTATTGAGAATTTTGAGAATTATGGGGTCTACACCAGAAAGGTTTTTTTTTAAACTTTGTGTCCAAACATGGGAATTTTTAGGTTTCTACTGAGAATTTTTGCAATGCTGGGGTCCTCAAATGGAATTTTGGAGGTTCCCATAGGGATTTTTTGGGTCTCTATAAACAAACTTAGGCCCAAACATGGGAAGTTAGGTTTCTCTAGAGGCAATTTGTAGCATCTCCAGTTTGGGTGTGTTTAGGTCCATTTGGGTGTTTTTCGGGAAAACCAGGCACTTTCAGGGTTGACTTTCCGGCCATCAGGGATTGAAGGGTGATTTTGGGCAAGTTGTGTGGTTTTTTTATCAGTTTGGGAAACTGTAGACCTCTTGGTTAGATTTTAAGCCCATTTGGCTGATTTTAGGCCAAACCATGTGAGGATATAGGGTGGCTTTATGGGCCTTTGTCTGTTTTTAAGCTAAACCTTATCAATTTTAGGATGAATTTTAGGCCTCTGTTGGGGGTTGGGTTTTTTGTCCCAGTTTAAAGAATTTTTCCCATTATCATGCTAACAGAGCCCAGGATCTTTTGACGACTCTAGACAAAGGGGTAGGTGGGAGCTGGTTTCAGGCGGGGAGTGACTGGTGTATCCGGTGAGCCCAGAGGAGAAGGACGCCCTGCCTGCAGCACACGCGGTCAAAACGCAAGAGAGCCGGGTCTCTCCAGTCAACTGCCCTGCATCTCCCCCGCTCCAGCCTCCTACTTCTGAGGACACAGCTGGACGCAAATGGTGAGCGAGGAGCTGCCCCCTCCAGCCTGCTCCCACCTGAGACACAGTGTGGCCGCTGCCAACCCCATCCCTTCTGTCTGCCACCTCCACAGCTGTGTGGTCTCTGCCCCATCTTCACGACCGGGACAGAGCGCAGGCAGAGTGTGCCTGCAGCTAAAGAAAGGACTGGAACCGAGTTATCTGTTCTGTTTCGTTGGTAATTTTAATAATTGCTGTTGTTTCTGATTATATATTAGTATATATATTAGTATATATTAGTAAAGAGCTGTTACTCCTACCCCCTAATCTCTGCCTTAGAGTTCTTGATTCAAACAATTATAATACTCGGGAAGGAACGGAATTAAATCCTGTATTTCAAAGAGGAGCTTCTGCCTTTATTGGCAGACACCTGTCCTTCAAACCAGGACAGATTTTGGAGACACAAATGTGGGGCAGGGGGCATTGAGAGGAGAGTTAAGACAGGAGTAACAGCTCTCTTAAGTGGCAACATGTTGTCCAGTTTAATCTGGCTTGGGCTCCATGTGATCACAGATATCTCTCTCCCATTTGCAAGCCCTTATTTGAATATGGGCCCCCTCACCAAACTTACTGTAGCTATTATTCGTTTCATTTGGTGGATTGATTATGTCAGGAATTCATGGTTTTTTAATTTTTTCTGGAAAGTGGCCACATGGATCCAGAGCTATCGTACTCGTTTAACTGTGTGTTTCTGGGGTTTCTGGGGTTTCTGTGAGGCAATGAATGCAAGGGAAATTTTCACCCAACCCATCAACCAGTTTTTTGAGGCTACGCCACCAATTTTCAAGGATTTCAGATCTGCTTTAATTGCTAATGATATTATACAATGGCTGGTGTTGCTGATAGGCCTGTTCTGTTTAGCATTCAGAAACAAGGGAATATTAGCTTGGATAACAACCCTGATACCTACCCCAGGAAATAGAGGTGCTGCCCCAGAGACTGACCCTGCCCCAGGGACTAGGGATGCTGCCCCACAGCCCACTGCAAAAAGGAACCATCCAGAGTAGGTGGGGGTTCTGGTGAATAAGATAAGCCAGATGTTGAAGGAGCACTTTTCCCCAGCTGGTGAGAAACCCTCCCCCTGCCTTAAAGAGGGAGAGTCAGATGGTGCTGCAGTGGAACCCGTAGATGTTTGCAGCTGTCCAGGTTCCAGCTGGATCACAGGGGCAGCCACAGCAAGCAGCAGTTGCCCCTGTGGAAATTAGAAAATCTAAATTAGAAAACAAAGCACCTAGATAATAAGGATCAGCAAGGAGGGTTCTCACAACCAGCAGGGGAGCCAGAGGTTGAGGTTGTCACTGAGTCCTTCTCATACAAAAGACTCCATAATCTGTGAAAAGACATTGCACAGCCGGGACATGAGACTTTTACAACATGGTTACTCCAGGTCTGCTCCTTATGGGAGCAGGTGCACAACTGGATGGTACCGAGGCCAGGAATTTGGGATCCTTGACCCAGAACTCCGGTGTGGATCAGGTATTTGTAAGGGAGCCAGGCCCCCTTCCCCTCTGGGACCAGCTTTTCATGAGTGCGAGAGAGAGGTTTGTCCACAGAGAAAGAATATCGGAGAACCACTGCAGAATGCGCTGGAAGACCCTTGAGGAAGGGATCCAGCAGCTGAGAGAAGTGGCAGTATTAGAGGTACTCTTTGGGAGGGATGGACAGCATGACAATGACCCTGACAAGGTCAGGTGCACAGGGCAGATGCTGTGGAATCTGGCAGCCCTGGGGCCATCTCAATATACCACCTTCATTGCAATGAATAATGCTGATAACCACCAAGAGACAGTGGGTTCTGTTGCCAACAAGCTCAGAAATTTTGAGAGTATGATGAATGGCCCAATTCAGGCTCATGTCTCTGCTATGGTCAAAAGCCTCCAAGAGGAGATGAGGGAGGTGAGGGAGGAGGTGAGGAGGTTCAGTGTGGCACCACTATGAGTCACAGGCCCCCAAGTTAGAGCCCAACGCCCCCCAGCTAGAGAGAAAGGGTCCACCCCATGAGCTGACCTGTAGTTCTTTCTGTGTGACCATGGGGAAGACATGGGAAAATGGGATGGGAAACCCACTTCTGTCCTGGCAGCATAGGTGTGTCAACTCAGGGAGGGAAGCACTAACCAAGGGAGTTCTAGTAAAGTGAAGGTAGCCTCGACCTCCCATAACCAATGTGCAGGGTATGACAGAAGTGAGGATGATCTGTCAGATCATCTGGAAGGAACCTCCACTATGTATGTCCTGGAAGGAAATAATAACCAGGGATAGAGGGGCCCTGCCTCTAGCCAGGGAGAGGCATGGGATGACAGAGAGTATTGGACAGTGTGGGTGCGATGGCCTGGCACATCAGAGCCACAGAAACACAGAGTGTTAGTTGATACTGGTTCACAATGCACCCTAATACCATCAGAACATGTGGGGGAAGAACCTGTCTCCACTGTTGGGGTGATGAGGGGATCACAGCAATTGATTCGACTGGAAGCTCAGGTGAGCCTGACAGGGAAGGGGTGGCAGAAATATCCTATTGTAACTGGCCCGGGGCACCGCACATTTTAGGCATAGACTTCCTCAGGAATGGCTACTACAAAGACCCAAAGGTGTTCAGGTAGGCTTTTGGAATAGCTGCTTTAGCGGCGGAGTGCATTAAGCAGTTGAACACCTTGCCTGGACTATCAGAAAACCCATCTGCAGTGGGACTCCTGAAAGTGACAGAGCAACAGGTACCAATTGCCACCTTGACAGTGCACCGCTGGCAGTACTGGACAAATTGAGATGCTCTGATCCCCATCCATAAGATGATCCGTGAGCTGGAGAGCCAAGGGGTGGTCAGCAAAACCCACTCACCCTTCAACAGCCCCATCTGGCCTGTGCACAAATCTGTTGGAGAATGGAGATTGACTGTAGACTATTGTGCCTTGAATGAAGTTACTCCACTGCTGAGCGCTGTGTCGGACATGCTGGAACTCCAGTACGAGCTGGAGTCCAAGGCAGCAAGGTGGTATGCCACCATTGATACTGCCAATGCATTTTTTCTCCATTCCTCTGGCAGCAGAGTGCAGGCCTCAGTTTGCTTTCACCTGGAGGGGCGTGCAGTACACCTGGAACTGACTGCCCCGGGGGTGGAAACACAGCCCCACCATCTGCCATGGACTGATCCAGGCTGCACTGGAAAAGGGTGAGGCTCCAGAACATTTGCAGTACATCAATGATATCATTGTGTGGGGGAACATGGCAGTGGAGGTATTTGGGAAAGGAAAGAAGTTCATCCGGTTTTGGGCACCAGCTGGGTGTCGGCTTCGCCATTAAAAAGAGCAAAGTCAAAGGACCTGCCTGAGAGATCCAGTTCCTGGGAGTGAAGTGGCAAGATGGATGGCGCCAGATCCCCACTGAGGTCATCAATAAGATCACTGCAATGTCTCCACCAACAAACAAGAAGGAAACACAAGCTTTCCTAGGTGTCATAGGCTTTTGGAGAATGCACATTCCTGAATACAGCCAGATTGTGAGCCCTCTCTACCTGGTCACCTGCAAGAAGAACAATTTCCACTGGAGCCCTGAACAACAGCAAGCCTTTGCCCAGATCAAACAGGAGATTGCTCATGCAGTAGCCCTTGGCCCAGTCACGACGGGACCAGAGGTAAAGAATGTGCTTTACTCTGCAGCCAGGAACCATGGTCTGTCCTGGAGCCTTTGGCAAAAGGTGCCTGGTGAGACCCGAGGCCGACCCCTGGGATTCTGGAGCAGAAGTTGCAGAGGGTCTGAAGCCAATTACACTCCCACAGAGAAGGAAATCCTGGCTGCCTATGAAGGAGTTCAAGCTGCCTAAGAGGTGATTGGCACAGAAGCACAACTTCTCCTGGCACCCCGACTGCCAGTGCTGGAGTGGATGTTTAACGGAAAGGTTCCCTCTACCCACCACGCCACCAACGCCACATGGAGCAAGTGGATTGCCCTCATCACGCAGCCCGCCCATATTGGCAACCTGAATCGCCCTGGGATTTTGGAGATAATTACAAATTGGCCAGAAGGTGAACAGTGTGGTCTCACTGTTGAAGAGGAGCAGAAACAAGTGACCCGGGCTGAAGAAGCCCCACCATACAACCAACTGCCAGCAGATGAAACACACTATGCCCTTTTCACCGAGTGCTCCTGCTGCAGTGTAGGGATGAACTGGAAGTGGAAAGCAGCTATATGGAGCCCCACACGACAGGTTGCACAAGCTACCAGAGGAGAAGTTGGATCAAGTGAACTTGCTGAACTCAAAGCTGTTCAGCTGGCCTTGGACATTGCTGAACGAGAGAAGTGGCCAAAGGTCTACCTTTACACTGATTCCTGGATGGTAGCCAATGCTCTGTGGCGTTGGCTGGAAAGGTGGAAAAAGGCTGACTGGCAACGTAGAGGAAAACCAATCTGGGCTGCTGATGAGTGGAAAGACATTGCCATGCAGGTAGAGAAGCTGCCCGTGGAAGTCTGTCATGTGGATGCCCATGTTCCCAAGAGTCGGGCTAATGAAGAACACTGACACAACGAGCAGGTAGATCAGGCTGCACCGATGGAGGTGTCAAAGACAGACTTAGATTATGAATATAAAGGAGAATTGTTCCTGGCTCGATGGGTCCATGATACCTCAGGTCATCAGGGAAGAGACACCACCTACAAGGGGGCACAAGAGCAAGGGGTGGATGCAACCATGGACAGCATCTCTCAGGTTATCCATGACTGTGAGACATGTGCTGCCATCAAGCAGGCCAAGCGGTTGAAGTCCCTCTGGTATGGGAGGCAGTGGTCCAAGTACAAGTACAGAGAGGCATGGCAGATTGACTACATCACACTGCCTCAGACCCGCCAAGGCAAGCGCTACATGCTGACCATGGTGGAAGCCACCACCGGATGGTTGGAGACCTACTCTGTGCCTCACGCTACTGCTTTGAACACCATCCTGGGCCCTGAAAATCAAGTCCTCTGGAGTCATGGCACCTCTGAGAGAATCGAGATGGACAACGGGACCCATTTCAAGAATGACCTTATCAACGCCTGGGCCAGAGAACATGGCATTGATTGGATATAACATATCCCTTACCATCCACCAGCTGTCGGGAAAGTTGAACGGTGCAACAGCCTACTCAAGACTACCCTGAAGGCACTTGGTGGGGGAACCTTCAGGAATTGGGAAACAAACTTAGCAAAGGCCACCTGGGTGGTCAACACCTGAGGGTCCATCAATCGAGCTGGTCCTGCCCAATCTGAACCCTTGCACACACTGGATGGAGATAAAGTCCCTGTAGTACACGTGAAAGGCATTTTACTGAAGACTGTTTGGATTAGTCCCACCTCAGGCAAGGACAAACCCATCCGTGGAATTGTCTTTGCTCAAGGACCTGGTTAGACTTGGTGGGTAATGCAGAAAGATGGGGAAACCCATAGTGTACCGCAGGAAAACCTAATTTTAAGTGAGAACTGTGTGTAAAGTTTCATTATGCAGATGGTAATAGAATAAGGGGTGGATAATGTGTTGAGTTGATGTGGCCAGAAATGTGTATTCTATCATCAACTGTTGAAGCTGGGTGGAGTAGTGATTTCCTTATCTCCATGGCACATACCATGTGCTAATGGGTCATCTTTAAGACAAGGTGAAGCACTCATCTTTATCTTTTACACAACCCATCCTCCCTCCAGGAAGATATCATCTGCTGGTAAGCCATTAAGTCCCACTGTATGACTGATAAAATTACATCATCCCACTGGAAGATGCTCCAGCCAGGGGGAGGAGCCAAGCCTTTCCTACTTAGATAAAAAACTGAGATTTTTGAACAGCAAATTATCCGTCTTTCCACTGCATTCCAGAGGAACACCAGATCTTTCCACATCATCTCCGGACCTTCCGAGGAAAATTTCACTTTTCTACAGGACCACTGCTTCATCTGAACCACATCTGCTACTGCAGGAGGACTGTAGCCACCATTTAACTGGACTGCTACCAACACCCTGACTGACGGGGTGTCAGGTTGTACTCTGACTCTGTCAGGGTTGGGATTGTTCTTTGTAATACTGTATTTCTGTTTTAAATTTCCTAGTAAAGAACTGTTATTCCTAATTCCTGAATCTTTGCCTGAGAGCCCCTTAATTTCAAAATTATAATAATTTGGAGGGGGGCGGGTTTACATTCTCCAATTCAAAGAGAAACTTCTGCCTATATTGGCAGACACCTGCCCTTCAAAACAGGACACCAGCACAGGAAACATCAACGTAAGAGGAAAGATGTGTGCTAATGTCTTTACAAATCATTTGATGGGTGAAGGCATGGGTGTTAAGGTCTGGGTGAAACGGGTTGTAAGATTTCTACTGACTGGGGGTAGATTTGTTACTGGGCCCAGACAGCTTGGCTCCTGAAACAGACAAGGGTCTGCACAAGCCTGAACTTCTGAACTTTGGGGGGAAATGCCAGATTCAAGAGGAAATATAGGGCAGGCTGGTCAGGAAGGCTTTACCTTTGTAGTACCTCGGCCAATAGGGAAAGGAGGAGGGCAGTGTGTGGCCACGAGTTTAGGATAAAAGGAGTCTGCACACTCTGAAACCTCGAGAGAGGTGGGTGTGTCCACAAGGGGGCAGCAATCCTCAAAGGGAGTAGGGGTGCTGGAGTATCATGCTGTGTCTACAAAGGGTCAGAACTACTCGGGAGGGGGACTGCAGTACTGGGTTTTGAAAGAGGGCAGCACTGCTCGCAAGGGGAGGGCTGCAGTACCATGCTGTGTTCACAAAGGGGCAGCATTGCTTAGAATTGGGGGACTGCAGTACTGGGCTGTGTCCACATGGGGACAGCACTACTCGGGGGGGGTGGAGCTGCAGTACCATGCTGTGTCCACAAGGGGGCAGAACTGCTCAGGGAGTGGGCGGCTGCTGTACGGTCTTTTGTCCACAAGGTAGCAGCACTTCTCAGGGGGAGCCTGCAGTTCCATGCTGTGTATACCAGATGGCAGGACTTCTCGAGGGAAGTGACTGCAGTGCCATACTGTGTCCACAAGGGCCAGCACTGCACTGAGGGGGTAGGGGGCTGCAGTAGTGTTTTGTCCACAAAGAGGGCAGCACTGCTTGGAAGGCAAGGGCTGCAGTACCATGAGGTGTCCACAATGGTGCAGCACTGCTCAGGGTGGAGGCTTGTCATATCATGCTGTTGTCACAAGGGTTCAGCACTGCTTAGGGGAGGGGGGGGGTTGAAGTAGCATGCTGTTTCCACAACTGAACAGCGCTGTTTGGGGCGGGGGGTGGTAGACTGCAGAACTGAGTTGTGTCCACAAGGAGGTAGCACTGCTAAGGGAAGGGGGGGCCTGCATTTCTGGGTTGCGTCCAGAAGACGGGAGCACTCTTTGAGGGGAGGTAGGGGGAGGGCCTGCAGTATCATGCTGTGTCCACAAGTGGTCAGCACTGGTCCTGGTGGATGCGCTGCTGTACTGTGCTGTGTCCACAAGGGGGCAGCACTGCTTGGGGGAAGGGGGTGCTGCAGTACTGGGCGGTGTCCACAAGGCAGCTGCACTGCTCTGAGGGTGTGGAGGCTGCATTACTGGCTGTGTCCAGAGGGGGGCAGCACTGCTCAGAAGGGGCGGAGTGGGGGGGCTGCAGTACCCATCAGTATCCACAAGGAAGCATCACTCCTATGGAGGGGGGGGCTGCAGAAATGGGTTATGTCCAAATAGGGGCAGCACATGTTGTGGGGGAGGGGGGGCTGCAGTACCAGTTTGTGTCCACAAGGGGGCAGCACTACTGGAGGGTGGGGGGGGGGGGGGGGAAGGCTGCAGCACCATGCTGTTTTCACAAGGGGGCAGAACTGCTCAGAGTTTACGGGACTGGAGTACCAAGCTATGTCTACATGGAGGCAGCACTGCTTGGGGGGGGGTGGAGCTGCAGTACCATGATGTGACCTCAAGGCGGCAGCACTTCTAGGAGAAGGAGGGGGCTGCAGTACCATGCTGTGGCCACAAGGGGGCAGAACTGCTCAGGGAGTGGATGGCTGCTGTACAGTCTTGTTGTCCACAAGGGGGCAGCAATGCTCAAGGGGAGGCTGCAGTTTCATGATGTGTCCACCAGATAGCAGCACTTCTCAAGGGAAGAAACTGCAGTACCATGCTGTGTCCACAAGGGGGCAGCATTGCTCTGGGGGGAAGGACTGCAACACCAGGCTGTGTCCACAAGAGAGTAGCACTGCTCTAAGAGGGTCTAGCTGCAGTACCGGGTTGTGTCCACAGGAGGGAAGCAGTGCCGAAGATGAGGGCTGCAGTACCATGCTCTGTCTGCAAGGGGTCAGCACTCCTCGGAAGTGGTGGTGGATAGGGGGGAATTGTATTACCAGGCTGCATCCACAAGGGGGCAGCACTGCTTGGGAAGGGAGGCTGCAGTACCAGGCTGTTCAGAATGCAGCAGCATTTCAAAGGGTCTGAAAGGGCTGCAATACTGCCTTGTGTCCACGGGGGGAAGCACTGCTGAGGGAAGGGGGTCCTGCAGTTCCAGGTTGCGTCCAGAAGAGGGCAGCGCTCCTTGGGGGGTGGGGAGGGGGGGGCTGCAGTATAATTCTCTGTTCACAAGAAGGCAGCACTACTTGGGGGAGGGAGATGCTGCAGTACTGGGCTGTGTCCAGAGGGGGGCAGCACTGCTCAGAAGATGGGGTGGGGCGGGGGGGGCGCTGCAGTACCAATCAATATCCAGAAGGAAGTAGCAGCGCTCGTCGAGAGGGCTGCAGTACCGACCTATGTCCACAAGGGGGCAACCCTGCTCTGAAGGGGTGGGCTGCAGTACTAGATTGTGTCCACAATGGGGCAACACTGTTTTAAGGGTGGGATGCAGTTCTGGGTTGTATTCACATGGGGGCAGCACTTTAGGGGTTGAAGGGGCTCTGGCTGCAGTACCCGGTTGTGCCCACAAGGGGGCAGCATTGCTGAATAGGGGCTGCAGTACTGAGCTGTGTTCACAAAGGGGCAGCTCTGCTCAAGGAGGGGCTCGGTATAGTATAGTATCAGGTTGTGTCCACAACAGGGCAGCACTGCTCAGGAAGTGATCTACAGGACCATGCTGTGTCCACAAGAGGGCAGCACGGCTCGAAAGGGGGGGCTGCATTAGCGGGTTGTATCCAAAATGGGGCAACACTACTCAGTAACGTGGGGCATGCAGTGCCATACTGTGTCCACAAGGAGGCAGCACTGCTTGAGGACAAGAGGGGCTGCAGTTCCTGTTTGCATCCAAAAGGGGGCAGAACTGTTCGGGGGGGGGGGTGGGGTGTGCTGAAGTATCATGCTGTGTCTACAAGTGGTCAGAACTGCTCGGGGTGGGCCTGCACCACTGGGTTGTGTCCACAGGAGGGCAGCAGTGCCCGAGGTAGAAGCTGCAGTACTATGCTCTGTCCTCAACAGGCAGCACTGCCCAGAAGAGGGGGAATTGTATTACCAGACTGTGTCCAGAAGGGGGCAGCACTTCTCGGGGGTGGGAGGGGCAGGGTGGTGGTCCAAAAGGACTGCAATACTGCCTTGTGTCCACAAGGGCGGCACTGTTCAGGGAAGGGGGAAGCACACCGGGAGCAGTTGTGACCATGCTGGGTCACACTGAGGGTTACTGGGGAGTCAATGGGAGCTACTCCTCTATACTGGGGGCAACTGGGCATGACTGGGACCATACTGAGAGGGACTGGGATTATCTATGGAGAGACTGGGACTGTGCTAGAGGCAGCTGTGTGCAACTGGGATCACACTGGATGATAATGGGAGCAGCTGTGTCCATGTCAGAGTCATACTGGGATCTACTGGAAGTAGCTCGGATCATACTCAGAGTGACTGGAATAGTACTGGGAACATCCTAGAATGACTGAGAGCATACTGCAATCAGACTGGAAGTGATGGGAAAAGTGCCGGCCATTGCTGGAACCATACTGCAAGTGACTCGGAGCAACTGGGCCCACACTGGGAGTGACAGGGAGTCACTCTGGGCATGACTGGAAGAATACTGGGAGGATCTGGGAGTGAGAGGGGTCATACTGGAGGTGACTGGAACGATACTGGGAGAGACTACGGGTTCTACTGGGATCATCCTGGGAGCCACTGGGATGACTGTGAGTGGGAATGGAACCAAACTGGGGGTTACTGAGAGCTACTGGACCCATGTTGGGAGTTGGGAGGAAAATGTGGACACATTGGGAGCTACTGGGATCAACTGGAAGGTACTGGAACCATGCTGAGCGGACTGAGGCCAGAACATGGATCATACTGGGAGCAACTGAAAGTATGGGCAACTGACAGAAACTGGGATCAGGCTGGAGACAACTGGGAGGAACTGGGAAAGACCGGCATCATTCAGAGGTAACCGGAACCTTACTAGGGCAGCTGGGACATAATGAGAGTGTCTGTAACCATACTGGGGGGACTGGAACTACACTGGGGGCAACTGGGAGATAGTGGGACAATGCTGAGAGAGACTGGGGCTATTCTAGGGATCATCCTGGTAGGAACTGGTAACAACTGGAACTATTCTGGCAGCAACTGGGATCATCCTGGGATCACAATGAGAGCAGCTGGATCCATGCTGGGTGAGACTGGGATCACACTGAGGGTGACTGGAATCATACTGGGATGGACTGGGAGTGTCTGTGAACAACTGGAATTATGCTGAAAGCAACTGGGAAGAAGTGAGAGTGACTGGCAGCATGCTGGGGGGACTGGGAAATAGTGGGAGCTACAGGGATTCACAGGGATTATACTGGAGGCTACTGGGGTCATGCTGGCATTGACAGGGAGAACTGGGGCCATTGCTGCATACTGGGAGCGACTGGGACCATGCTATGGTTTAACTGGTAGAACTGAGAGCACACTGGATGGAACTGGGAAGAATTGGGACTGTTCTGGGGAAAGTTTCCCCATAATAGGGAGTACCTGGGAGTGACTGGGCTCATCCTGGGAGTACCGAGGAAACTGGAACCACACGGTGGGAGGAACGGGGCTCATCCTGGGAGCAGCCACTGCCGTCACCGGGAGCCCCGAAGCCCTTTCCCGGCCATGCCGCCCCTCCGGCCCCAGCACCCCCCGCCAGGGTCCCAGCAATGCCAGGGGTTCCCCCTTCTCGGGCTTTGCCCTTCTGGGGCTCTCCTCTCTCTGCACTCCCGCTCAGGGAAGCTGCGCCTCTCCCGGGACTCCCCAAAAGCGCTGTCCCCCCGCCGATCCCGCCGCTCCCGCGCCCTCACCACAGCAGAGCTCGCATTCCCCTCATTTCCTGGGCATTTATTAGCCCTGCCCATTTCTCTTCACAGCCCCTGTCAATCATTAACCCCTCCTCTTCCATTCGCATCAAGCCCTTGATTTCGCCCCGCCCCATTCCCCTCTAGGCACCGCCCATCTTCTTGCTCATTCACCCCGCGCATGCTCAGAACACCCGGAAGTGTGTCCCGGGCGCCGTTTCCCCGCTTCGGCCTCAGCGTGTTGGAGAGCTGCGGTGGGGCTGGAGGGGATCTATAGGGGTTCCGTAGGGGATCTCTTGTGGGCTCGGTGGGCTTTACGGAACTGGGTGCTTCCTGGGGGTCTGCAAAGAGGGTCTGGGGGCTCTGGGGGTCCCAAAAGTGCGTCTGGCAGCTCTGTAGGGGACTGGGGGCGGGGCGGGGCTGAGTGTCTCTACAGAGGATTTGGGCTTGCCTATAGGGGACCTGTAGGGGATCTGTAGGGGCCTGGGGGCGCTTTACCGCCTTGGGAGGTATTTGGGGGTGTGCAAAGGGGATTTGGAGGCTCTGCTGGGCCCATAAAGGGGGTTTGGGAGGTCTGTAGGGGATCTGTTAAGGGACTGGGTGGGGGGGGTCTGAGGGTCTCTATATGGGATTTGGGGGGCTCTGGGAGGTCCCTGAAGGCGGCCTGGGAGGTCTGTAGGGGATCTGAGGAGATCTGTAGGGAACTGGTAGAGCCTATATAGGTTCCTGGAAGGTCTGGGAGGGGTATCAGGGTTTCTAGAGGGGAATTTTGGGGTTCATAAAGGGAATTTCTAGAAAATTTGTTCTCAATCTAGGGAATTCTTCAGGTCCCTATAGGGAATTTTGGGGTTCCTTTTGAGAATTTTTGGGAATTTTGGGGTCCTTCAAGAGAATTTGGAGGTCTCTTGGGAATCTTGGGGACCCCATAAGGAAATGGTGGGGGAATTAAAGGGAATTTTGTAGTGTTTGTAGGGAATTTATGGGAATATGTTGAGAATTTTGAGAATTATGTGATCTACACCAGGATTTTTTTTTTTTTTTTTTACATTTTGTGTCCAAATATTGGAATTCTTAGATTGGGAATTTTTGCAATGCTGGGGTCCTCAAATGGAATTTTGGAGGATCCCATAGGGAATTTTCGGGGTCCATATAAAAACACTTGGGCCCAAACATGCGAAGTTTGGGTTCTCTAGAGGAAATTTTTGGCATCTGCTTAGGGAATATTTGGGAGTTTTGGGTCCAAATGTGGGAATTTTGGTGGGAGGGATTTTGATGGCGAAATATAACAGTGATGAGCTGGCATGAAGCCTATGAGATCCAGGGTCTAATTTTAGGGTGGTTTTGGCTCCCTTGGGGGGTTTCAGGCCCGTTTGGGTGTGTTTAGGTCCATTTGGATGCTTTTAGGAAAAACTGGGCACTTTCAGGGTTGATTTTCCAGCCATCAGTGAGATTGAAGGGTGATTTTAGGCCAGTTGTGTGGGTTTTTAATCAATTTGGGAATTTTTAGACCCCTTGGTTAGATTTTAACCCCATTTGGCTTATTTTAGGCCAAACCATGTGAGGATACAGGGTGGATTCATGGGCCTTTGTCTGTTTTTAAGCTAAACCTTATCAATTTTAGGATGAATTTTAGGCCACTTTGGACAATGTTAGGGCCATTTGGATAATTTTAGACTCCCTTTGCGTAGATTGGAGGTCCATTTGGCTGATGTTAGGCCAAATCTGGTGGATTCAGGCTGCCTTTGAGGAGCTTTTGAGTGATTTTAGGCAAAACCTAATGCTTTTAGGACCGAGCAGTGCTTTGACCCCGCCCCTTTCCTCTCACAGTTCCCGCCCTTCCCTTGGCCCCGCCTCTTTCCCCTCACAGTTCCCGCCCTTCCCTTGGCCCCGCCCCTTTCCTCTCAGAGTTCCCGCCCTTCACTTGACCCTCCCCTCCCAGTTCGGGGTTCCGAACGGGGCAGGAGGAGGAGGGAGGGAGGAAAAGGCGGAGGGGCAGCAGAAGCAGGAGGAGCGAAGGAGCGAATGAAGCGCGCGAATCCAGAGCTCCCTGAACTCGCAGCTCCCCCAGGACCATGGCCCCCCATCCCGCAGGTGCCCGGGGAGGGGGAGCTCTTAGCATTGCCACAGTATCCCCCAGTTGCCACCAGCATGGTTGCACTCCCCTAACTATGGTCCCAGCTGTTTCCAGCTTTCTCTGAGCCCTTCCAAATGTGGTTCCAGGCCCCTGTATGGTTACATACACGCTCATTATATCCTAGTTCCCCCAGTTATCTCAGAATGATACCAGTCGTTCCCATTTACTCACTGTTGCCTCCAGCCTCATCCCAGTTTCTGTCAGTTGCCCATATTCCCAGTTGCTCCCAGTATGATCCCCCTTATGGCCTCAATCCCCTCAGCATGGTGCCAGTACCTTCCAGTTGATCTCAATGTGTCCACATTTTCCCAACATGGGCCCAGTAGCTCCCAGTAACCCTCACTCACGTTCCATTCCCACTCACTGTAATCCCAGTGGCTCCCAGGATGATCCCAGTAGAACCCGTAGTCACTCCCAGTATCGTTCCAGTCCCTCCCAATATGATCCGTTGCTCCCAGTCACTCCCAGTATGGTTCCAGCCACCTCCAGTACGACCCCAGTCACTCCCAGATCCTCCCAGTATTATTCCAGTCATGCCCAGAGTAACTCCCTGTCACTCCCAGTGTGGGCCCAGTTGCTCCGAGTCGCAGTATGGTTCCAATAATGGCCAGCACTTTTCCTTGACTCTCAGTCCGATTGCAGTATGCTCTCAGTCATTCTAGGATGTTCCCAGTACTATTCCAGTCAGTCCCAGTATGATCCCAGCTACTTGCAGTAGATCCCAGTATGACTCTGATATGGGCACAGTATAGTTCCAGTTGCTCCCATTTCCTCTCACTGTAGTTTCAGTGTATTACAGTTGCCATCAGCATGTTCCCAGTCACTCCCAGTTGTCCTCAGCTGCTTCCAGACTGATTCCAGTTGCTCACAGCCTCTCTTAGTCACCCTCATTGCAGTCCCAGTGTCTACCAGTATCATCCAGTGTGATCCCAGTCCTTTTGAGTATGGTTTCAGTTGCTCTCGGTTCCTCCCAGTGTGAACCCAGTTGCCCAGTTGCCCCTAGCATTGTCTCAGTCACTCCATATATGATCCCAGTCCCTCTCAGCATGGTCCCAATCATGCGCAGTGGTCCCAGTATAGAGTAGTTGATCCCACTGACTCCCCAGTAACCCCCAGTGTGGTTCCAGTCCCCCCACTATGGTTACAGACACTTATTATATCAGTTCTCACAGCTGCCCCTAGTACAGTCCCAGTCACTCCCAGTACTATCCCAGTATGAGTCCAGTTTGATGCCAGTCTCTGCCAGCAGGGCCCCAGTCATTCACATTTTCCCCAGTTGCCCCAGTGTGGTCCAAATTTTCCCCCCAACACATTCCCAGTCTTTACCAGTTAGGTCCCAGTCATCACCCCTATGGTCTCAGAAACGCCCAGTATATCCCAGTTTCACTGAACAATCTCGTAGTCATTCCCAGGCACTCCCACTTACTTCAGCGTGGTTCACTTGTCTCCAGTTTTATCCCAGTTGCCCCTACAATAGTCCCAGTGCCTCTAAGTATTGTTTTGGGTTTTTTTTTTTTGGCAGGGAGGGCATATTTGGAGAATGCAGAACTCCAAAGCTGAGCAGAAAATTCCCCTTGGGAGATATTCGGGGATCCCAATGGCGGCTGGTGGCAGAGGCAGCCTGGAGGAGCAGAGCCCTGTGTTGCCCAGGACCCCAAAGTGGAGAGCCCAGAAAGGGAGGAGTGCTGCCATTCGCGGGACCCTCAACAGCCTGGAGAGGGGCAGGGGGCATTCCTTGGACCACCTGCACCTGAAAGTACAGAATAAGGGGAGAAGGGATCCTGGGACTCTAAAATCCCCCAGCATCCCTAAATGGGGAGAGGGAAGAGGGGGGAGCTTTTCGGATTCCTGAGGCTCCCAGCAGCCTGGGGAGGGTGGGGACCAAGTAGATGGGGGATCCCCAATGCCAGCGTGACCCCCAGCATCTAGGACAGGTGGAACCCCCAAACAGCAAAGGGGAAGGACCATTCCCAGGAACTCCTGGGAGGCATTTTCAGGGCTGAGTGTTGATGTTTGGGAGGTTTTGATGGATCCCAGGTGCCTGGGGACTTCTAGGGATGGACTTGGGCAGGAGCAACCCCCCAGTGTGCTTATTTATCCCCTGTATTTCCCCAAACCAGGATTTCCCATTGCTAAGCCCTGGCCCGATGGAGGAGGAGGAGGCTGCAAGGAAGAGGAGGATGGCTGAGAAGCCCCAGGCAGGTGAGGAGGATGTCACTGCTCCTTTCCCTCTCTGTCCTGCTCCATCTCCCAGCCCA
This sequence comes from Oenanthe melanoleuca, assembly GCF_029582105.1. NCBI lineage: Eukaryota > Metazoa > Chordata > Aves > Passeriformes > Muscicapidae > Oenanthe > Oenanthe melanoleuca. The sequence continues at coordinate 502,875 of NC_079347.1, forward strand.
GCATGGCCCCCAGCTGCAGGACAACTTTGCTGCCGACGCGTCCCGCTGGGGCGCGCTGGGGGGATCTCCTTGCCCTTCCCTCTGGCACGGAGGCAAATCCCATCCTCTCCTTGTCCTTCTTTACCCAGACAAGGAGCTGAGCATGGAGACCAGGGAGGACAAATCCCCATGGCAAAACCTCATGGAAGAGGCTATTTGCAGCGGATCCACTGTGCTAGAATCCAATGGGGAGGAAAAGTTGCAGAGATCTCGCACCAGGAGGGGCTGCAAACGCAGATCGCCGGTATCTGAGGAGGAAAGACCCAGCCTGGGCTGGGCAGGCAGCTGGAGATCGAGCCAGAGCTCAGACCTGGTGGTCCATGAGCAGCTTCGTGATAGGGAAAAACCCCACATCTGCTCAGAGTGTGGGATGAATTTCAGAAGGAGGTACAGCCTTATCTACCACCAGAGGATCCACACTGGGGAACGGCCCTACGAGTGCGGGGAGTGTGGGAAGGGATTCAGAGCCAGCTCCCAACTGATCCGGCACCAGAGGATCCACACTGGGGAGAGGCCCTACGAGTGTGGGGAGTGTGAGAAGAAGTTTCAGACCAGCAGCAATCTCCTTCTGCATCAGCGCACGCACACAGAGGAGAAGCCCTTTCACTGCCCCGACTGCGGGAAGGGCTTCAGGCAGAACTCGCACCTCATCACCCACCGGCGCATCCACACCGGGGAGAGGCCCTACGAGTGTGAGGAATGTGGAATGGGATTCAGCGACAGCTCCAACCTCATTTACCACCAGAGGACCCACACTGCAGATAGGCCCTACAAGTGTGAGGAGTGTGGGAAAAGCTTCACGGTGTTCTCTGCACTGATCTGCCACCAGAACATTCACACTGGGGAAAGGCCATACAAGTGTCAGGATTGTGGGAAGGGCTTCAGGCACCGTTCTGCCCTAATCCTTCATCAAAAGATCCACAGTGGGGAGAGGCCCTACGAGTGTTCTGAGTGTGGGAAGAGGTTTCACTCCAGCTCCAAGCTCATCCAACACTACCAGACACACACGGAGGAGAAGCCATACGAGTGTCCTGACTGCGGGCAGGGCTTCAGGCAAAACTCCCACCTCATCATCCACCGGCGCATCCACACTGGGGAGAGGCCCTACGTGTGTGAGGAGTGTGGGAAGAGCTTCTCCCAGAGCTCAACCTTGACCAAACACCAACGGAGGCACCAGTAAGGGAAGCCTGAGTGCCCCGAGTGCAGGAAGAGCTTCATGCGCTGCTCCAACTCCATCCTCCACTGCAGGACCCATGTTGGGCAGAGCCCTGGTGACCCACATTCCCTGGGATCCATGTTGGGAAGACACCTGCCTGGTTACCTTTTTGTTTTGGCCTTAATTTTTGTCTCTTCTCCATCTCTTTGTGTATCAAAGCCAAGACGGATCAATCTGTCACATCAAAACCTCTCAAATGCCACTGAAAACACCTCAATTTTAACCCAAAGTGGCTCAATCCCACCTCTAAGTGGAGTGTTCCCTCCTCAAAACAATTCAATCCCACACGAACCTTACTGGATTCCATATTGTTGGATGCTGCTGGGAACTAGTGGAAAAGCCACCTTGAAGCCTTGAGTTTCTCATGCTTTTCAAGGACAAAAAATTATCACAATGATTAAACACCTGCTGGATCTGTGAGAGACGTGATGTTTTGCAGAAAGCATGTTTTCAAAGAGGTGTTGCGTTCTTGAACTAATGAGTCTTTTCTATTCTGTTTTGCATATACTACCCTATATATTCGTAGTGTTTCTTTAAATAAGGCTCTCTCTCTCTCTTTTGCTTCTCCATTACACGAGGAACTATGTTGCATTGTTCTTTTTGCTGCTCTCCCAAAGCTTAAAATGCAACACTTTGAGGTTTCCCGAGATTGCTACTTGAGTGAACTGAGATTTTTTGAGTGATCATTGCACCAGGATAAACCCAGAGCTGAATCTGCTGACACTGGGACAGACCCAGTGAGGCTGTTGACAACCGGGGCTGTGCTCCAAGCTAGGCTTTTCTAACCAGAGCCATGCCGAGAGCAGACTGAGAAACCCAGAAAATTAGGACAGCAGAACCTGGGGCCACCACCAGAGCCGTGATAATGGCCAGAGTCGGAGCCTTCTGGGGACATCACAGACCAACCCTGACTGCAACAGGACGGGAGATCCGCAGAAATTGTTGGCTGTTTCCTCCCTCCACAGAGAGAGGTAACATGAGCAGTTTCACTAGAGAGACAATAGTTAGCTTGTTTGGAATGGTGAACTCCTGGCTAGCTGCTAGGAGGATTGGAGATCTCTTTAAAAATGGATAAGAAAAAGAGAGAGAGCTTTATTTAAAGAAACACTACACTTTATATAGTGTAATAACTGAAAAACAGAATAGAAAAGACTCATTGGTCCAAGAAGGCAACACCTCATTGAAAACATGCTTTCTGTAAAACAACACATCTCTCATGAACCCTTCAGGTGTTTAATCAATGTTATAATTTCCTGGCCTTGAGCAGGCTAAGAAACCAAAGGTTTCAAGGCTGCTTTTACCCTGGTTCCCAGCAGCATCCAATGACATGATCCCCTTTCCAAAAAATATTATAAAATTGAAAAAAATGAATCTATACTCCATTGCGGGTCCACATGCAAAGGAGGACAAACACATACAGGAGACCTGAGGGTACCACCCTGGGAAGGTTCCAAATTTCTTGACCTTCCTTGCAAAAAGTCCACCACCAAAGATTTCAGAGCCGCCAGGGTGAGAAGGGGTTGGAAGGAGATTGGGAGAAGTGATATTCAGATTTAGAGCGGTGGGATTGGGATTGTGTGGAGCTGGCTGGGGGGGGGGGGGGTGGATTTGATAGTAAATAAAACTTTGGCAATTCCTGATTTCTGTCCCATTCATTTTTAGTCAGTTCCAGTTCTGTTTTCAGAGTGCCGCTGTTGCAGTTCAGACACACTGCAGTTCCTGTGGCCATCTTTAACATTCAGAAGTTGCTTTTATATTTTTGATGCCCTTTGGCTGCAATCTTGCCTTCTTCTCTGCAGCCAGGTCCTTCCCCCTCTCCATGCCCTCTCTCCCAAAGGTGTTTTATTTCCATCTCTTTTGGCCTAAAATCACCCAAAAGGGCCTCAAATGCAGCCTAAATCCACCAGGTTTGTCCTAAAATCAGCCAAAGAGGCCTCAATTCTACACAGAGGTCTAAAATCATCCAAAAGGGCCTAACATTGTCCAAAATGGGCCTGTAATCCAGCCTAAAACTGATCAGCTTTGGCTTGAAATCAGCCAAATCGGTTTAAAATCAAACCAAAGAGTCTAAAACTGCCCAAACGTTTAAAACCCACACAAAATTGCCTAAAATCACCTTCAAATACCTCAAATGTGTGTAAAATCCACCCTGGTTTTGCTGAAAATCACCAAATTGGGCCTAAAATCCACCCTAGAACCACCTAGTTTTTCCTAAAATCACCCAAATGGACCTAAACACACCCAAAGTGGCCTGAAACTCACCCAAAGGGACCCAAAATCACCATAAAATCAGACCCCTGGTTCTGAAAGGCTTCATGCCAGCTCGTTGCTGCCATATTTCGGCACCCAAAATTCTCACGTTTAGACCCTGAATTCCCAAATTTTCCCTAAGGAGATCCCAAAAATTTCCTCTAGAGAATCCAAACTTTGCATGTTTGGACTGAAGTTTTTCAATACAGACCTCAGAAATTCCCTATGGCATCCTTCAAAATCCTATTTGAGGACACCAACATTGCAAAATTTCCCAAGAGAAACCTAAAAATTCCCATGTTTGGACACACAAAAAAAAAAACCCAACTTCCCAATGTAGACCGCATAATTCTCAAAATTCTCAATATAGGCCCAAAAAAATCCCTATAAACAGTACGAAATTCCCTTTAAATTACCGCACAATTTCCTTACAGGAACCCCAAAATTCCCAAGAGACCTTCATATTCCCTTAAAGGACCCCAAAATTCCCAAAAATTCTCAGTAGGGACCACAGAATTCCCTAGAGGAACTCCAATAATTGCCTGGACAGAGCTCGAAACTCCAAGAAATTCCCTTTAAGAACCCCAAAATTCTCCTCTAGAGACCGTGAGAGCCCCCTGGACTCTGTGTAGGGTCTGCCAGGCCCCTATAGATGCCCTATAGACCTCCCAGACTAACTTTAGCGAATCCCCAAAGCCCACAAAATCCCCTACAGACAAGCCAAAATCCTCTATAGAGAACCTCAGACCCCCCAGTCCCCTACAGAAATCCTAATCCCCCTTAATGGACCCCACAAATCCCCTACAGACAAGCACAAATCCTCTATAGAGACACTCAGCCCCCCACCCAGTCCCCTATAGATCCCCTATATATCGCTTATAGACCACCCAGACCCCCTTAACGGACACCGCAGAGCTGCCAAATCCCCTATATACAAGCCCAAATCCCCTAGAGAGACCCTCAGACCTCCCCATTCCTCTATAGATCCCTGATAGACCTCCCAGTGCCTCCCAAGTCCCCTATAAACAAGCCCGAAACATCTACAGAGACCCTCAGCCGCCACCTACAGATCCCCTATAGATCCCCTCCAGCCCCACCGCAGCTTTTGGACATGCTGAAGCTGGGCCGAGGGACCGAAATCAAAGACGGTGGTGCCTCTTCGGTGTTCTGAGCATGCGCAGGGAAAATGCGCCGAGATGGGCGGGGCTTAGAGGGGAAAAGGGCGGAGGAAAACCAAGGGCTTGGTCGGAATGAAAGGGATGGGGTTAATGATTGACAGGGGCCGTGAATGGGCGGAGATAATAAATGGGCAGAAACTGACGGGAAAGGAGCGCGGTCAATCAAGGGCGGGTAATCTGAAGGGAAAGGGGCGGGGTCAAGGTAAGGGCAGCAACTGTGAGGGGAAGGACTGGAGCCAAAGGGCCGCGCAGTCTGAAAAGGGTCTGGTTTGGCCTAAAATCACCCGAAAGGGCCTCAAATGCAGTCTAAATCCACCAGGTTTGATCTAAAATCAGCCAAAGGGACCTCAAATCCACACAAAGAAGGTCCAAAATCATCCAAATTGGCCTAAAATTGTCCAAAAAGAGCCTAAAATCCAGTCTAAAACTGCCCAATTTGGTATAAAATCACGCAAATGGGCCTAAAATATTTGGGAGCCAGACCTACCAGCACCAAAACCAGTACCAGAACCCGGCACCACAACCAGCACCAGCAACATTACTGAGACCAAAATCAGAATGGAGACAGAGACCAAGACTGAGAACAGAACCAACACTGGAACTGAGACCAGCACCGCTCCAGAACTGGAATTAAGATCGGACCAGTACCAAGACCAATACCAAAACCAGTCCCAGAACTGGCACTTGGACCAAGACTGAGACCAGCACCAACACAGAGAGAACTCCGGAACTGCTCTGGGATGGGAACCAGCAGTGGGAGAACTCCGGGACTGAGACTGAGAGTGGCACCAGAACCAGCACCAAGACTGGCACTGGCACCAGAACTGAGACTGAGATTGGCACTGGGAGCACTCTGGCACCAACACTGGTACCGGTACCAGCACTGGGACTGGGACCACCGAAAACTGAGACCATGACCAACATTGAGTCCAAGACTGAAAACAGATCCGGCACCGGCACAGAGACCGGCACTGCTGTAAGACCTAGATTGAGCCCAACACTGTAGAAGCTGAGACAGAGAGTACTGTGGATTTAATTAGCATTTGCAGTTTGATAACCAAGATGCCTTGGCAAGAGCAAACAGACCTATCATGATTACAAGAATATTGGATCAAGACTGGTGACTGGAAAGAGGATTGAACTAAATCAGCAGAAATGTAAAGTTTGTCTGGGTGAAGTTTAACCCAATGAATGTTGTCAAAAATTACTGCCTTCCTAAAAATGGTGTATAAGCAAATGTAGCTCACAATAAATTTGGATTCTGATCACGAGTCAATAGTCCCACTCACTCTCAATCATCGAGAAAATCCCCTGGGACCAGCATCGAGACCGGCATCAGAACAGAGACTGAAACTAAGACTGGGACCAGAACCAACACCAGAACTGAGACTGGAATCTCTTCAAGACGGGCACTGGGACTCAGACTGAGACCAAAACCGTTCCCAGAACTGGCACTGGGACCAAGACTGAGACCATAACAGACATTGGAACTGGCACTGGGAGCACTCCAGGACAGCTCTGGGACTTGGACTGGCACTGGGAGAACATTGAGACTGACAGCAGCACCAGAACCAGAACTGAGACTGGCACCACTCCAGGACCGGGCCTGAGACAGAGATTGGCACTGGGAGCACACCGGGACCAACACCAGCACCAGTACCAGCACTGGGACCAAAACCACTCTGAGACTGAGACCAAGACCAAAACTGAAACCAAGACAGAGACTGAAACCAGAACCGCCACAGGCACCAAGACCGGCACCAATATCAGACCAACAATGAGAACAAGTCCAGCACCGCTCTGGGACCGAGATTTAGACCAGGATTGGAACCAGCACTAGGAGTGCTCCAGGACTGCTCCATGACTGAGATTGACACCGGGACCTCCACATTCACTCCGATGAGTTTTGGCTGCGCCCCCACACGGGACTGGGAAGGACCCCTGGGTGGGGTAGGACAGCCTTGGTTCGCATTGTTCCGGTGCAGCCATCCTGGTCCATATGGTCCCAGTTTGTACAATCCCAGTCCATGTGATCCCAGTTTGTACAATCTCAGTTCATGTAAACCCAGTTTGTACAATCCCATTCTGCATGGCCCTGATCCATCTGGTCCCAGTCTGTGCAGTCCCAGTCTGGAGGATCCCAGTCCATGTGATCCCAGACTGGATCGTTCTGCGTGGCTCACACTGGAATTCCAGTTCCCAGCCAGGAAAAGATGTTCCTGTCCTTGAAGGCAAAGCTCTTCAGAAGGGGCCAAAAGCCAAGTGCAGCAAGATCTTACAGGGAAATTTCACTGCCAGCCTTCAGAACTTCACTCATGGCTGTTGCAGCTCCTGCACTGGGAATTAAATCAGGGCAGGGTCTTTGGTGGGAGCTGCCCTGGATCAAGGGAGACCCTGAGAGAGAAACCAGGCAGAAAAGCAGACAGAGAGAGGCAGGAGAGAAAGGAGGACATATACACAATCAGCTGATGAGGTGCCACAGAAAACAGAACTGGAACTGACTGAAAGTGAGCGGGACAGAAATCAGGAATTGTCAAAGTTTTATTTACTAGCAAATCCATCCCACCTGGCCAGCCCCACACAGTCGTGATCCCACCATTTCAAATTTGGATTCACCTTCTCCCAATCTCCTTCCAACCCCTTCTCACTCTGGTGCCTGTGGAATCCAGTAAGGTTCATGTGGGATTGAGGTGTTTAGAGGAGGGAACAAGGCACTTTGAAGTTGGATTGAGCCCTTTTGAGTCAAAATTGAGGTGTTTTCACTGGGATTTGAGAGGTTTTGAGGTGACAGATCAATTCATCTTGGTGTTTGGAGAGCAATGAGTTGGAAGAGACAAAAATTAAGGCCAAAACAAAAGGCAGGTGTCTTCCCAACATGGATCCCAGGGAATGTGGGTCACAAGGGCTCTGTCCAGCGTGGGTTCTGCGGTGGGGAATTGAGCTGGAGCAGAGCATGAAGCTCTTCCCACACTCGGGGCACTCGCAGGGCTTCCCTTACCGGTGCCTCCATTGGTGTTGGGTCAAGGTTAAGCTCTGGGAGAAGCTCTTTCCACACTCCTCACACTCGTAGGGCCTCTCCCCAGTGTGGATGCGCCAGTGGATGATGAGGTGGGAGTTTTGCCTGAAGCCCTTCCTGCATTACGAACAGTGGAAAGGCCTCTACTCTTTGTGTGTCTGGTAGTGTTGGAGTAGATCAGAGCTGAAGCGAAACCTCTTCCCACACTCAGAACACTCATAGAGCCTCTCCCCTGTGTGGATCGTTTGATGGAGGACTACGGTGGAATGCTGCCTGAAGCTCTTCCGACAGTCGCCACACTTGTATGGCCTTTCCCCAGCGTGGATGTACAGGTGGCGGATGAGGTGCGAGTTTTGCTTGAAGCCCTTCCCGCAGTCAGGACACTCGAAGGGCATCTCCTCTGTGTGTATCTGGTAGTGCTGGAGGAGATCGGATATCGAGTGAAACCTCTTCCCACACTTGGAACACTCATAGAGCCTCTCCCCAGTGTGGATCTTTTGGTGGCGGATCAGGTTGGCACAGGACATGAAGCCCTTCCCACAGTCCCCAAACTTGTATGGCCTTCTCCCAGTGTGGATGTACTGGTGGTAGATCAATTGGGCGCTTTCAGGTGCAGGTGGTCCAAGGAATGCCCCCTGCCCCTCTCCAGGCTGTTGAGGGTCCCGCGAATGGCAGCACTCCCCCCTCTCTGGGCTCTCCACTTTGGGGTCCTGGGCAACACAGGGCTCTGCTCCTCCAGGCTGCCTCTGCCGGCAGCCGCCAATGGGACTCCCCAGTGTCCCCCTCAAGGGGCATTTTCTGCTCAGCTTTGGAGTTCTGCATTCTCCAAACATTCCCCCTCCCTAAAAAACAATAAACAAACCATGCTGAGAGGCACTTGGACTATTTTAGGGGCAACTGGGATAAAACTGGGGGAAAGTGAACGACGCTGAGCTAAGTGGGAGTGCCTGGAAATGACTATGAAATTGTTCAGGGCAACTGGGACATACTGGGAGTGTCTGGGACCATAGAGGTGGTGACTAGGAGCAATTGAGATAGGGATGGGGGGAAAACTTGGACCATGCTGGGGCAACTGAGGTCAAGTCTGAGTGACTGGGACCCTGCTGGGAGAGACTGGCATCATACTGGACTCATACTGGGATAGTACTGGGAGTGACTGGGACTGTACTAGGGGCAGCTGGGAGAATGGATATAACCATAGCATCTGTAACCATAGTGGGGGGACTGGAACCACACTGGGAACAGTTGTGACCATGCTGGGGAGAACTGGGACCACGCTGGGGGCTACTGGGGAGTCAGTGGGAGCTACTCCTCTATACTTGTGGCAACGGGGTATGACTGAGAGGGACTGGGATCATCTATGGAGTGACTGGGACTATGCTAGGGGCAAGTGGGGCAACGGGGTTCACACTGGGAGGAACTGGGAGCAAATGGAAACACACTGGATGATAATGGTAGCTGTGCCCATGTCAGAGTCATACTGGGATCCTACTGGAACTACCTGGGATTATACTCAGAGTGACTGGAATAGTACTGGGAACATATTAGAATGACTGGGATCATACTCCAATTGGACTGGGAGTGAAGGAAAAGTGCCGGCCACTACTGGAACCATACTGCAAGTGACTCGGAGCAACTGGGCCCACACTGGGAGTGACAGGGAGTCACTCTAGGCATGACTGGAATAATACTGGGAGGATCTGGGAGTGAGAGGGGTCATACTGGAGGTGACTGGAACGATACTGGGAGAGACTGGGAGCAATGGATCATACTGGAAGGGACAGGAACCATACTGGGGATGACTATGGCTGCTGCTGAGATCATCCTGGGAGCCACTGGGATGACTGTGAGTGGGAATGGAACCAAACTGGGGGTTACTGAGAGCTACTGGACCCATGTTGGGAGTTGGGAGGAAAATGTGGACACATTGGGAGCTACTGGGATCAACTGGAAGGTACTGGAACCATGCTGAGCGGACTGAGGCCAGAACATGGATCATACTGGGAGCAACTGAAAGTATGGGCAACTGACAGAAACTGGGATCAGGCTGGAGACAACTGGGAGGAACTGGGAAAGACCGGCATCATTCAGAGGTAACCGGAACCTTACTAGGGCAGCTGGGACATAATGAGAGTGTCTGTAACCATACTGGGGGGACTGGAACTACACTGGGGGCAACTGGGAGATAGTGGGACAATGCTGAGAGAGACTGGGGCTATTCTAGGGATCATCCTGGTAGGAACTGGTAACAACTGGAACTATTCTGGCAGCAACTGGGATCATCCTGGGATCACAATGAGAGCAGCTGGATCCATGCTGGGTGAGACTGGGATCACACTGAGGGTGACTGGAATCATACTGGGATGGACTGGGAGTGTCTGTGAACAACTGGAATTATGCTGAAAGCAACTGGGAAGAAGTGAGAGTGACTGGCAGCATGCTGGGGGGACTGGGAAATAGTGGGAGCTACAGGGATTCACAGGGATTATACTGGAGGCTACTGGGGTCATGCTGGCATTGACAGGGAGAACTGGGGCCATTGCTGCATACTGGGAGTGACTGGGACCATGCTATGGTTTAACTGGTAGAACTGAGAGCACACTGGATGGAACTGGGAAGAATTGGGACTGTTCTGGGGAAAGTTTCCCCATAACAGGGAATGCCTGGGAGTGACTGGGCTCATCCTGGGAGTGCCGAGGAAACTGGAACCACACGGTGGGAGGAACGGGGCTCATCCTGGGAGCAGCCACTGCCGTCACCGGGAGCCCCGAAGCCCTTTCCCGGCCATGCCGCCCCTCCGGCCCCAGCACCCCCCGCCGGGGTCCCGGCAATGCCAGGGGTTCCCCCTTCTCGGGCTCCCCGCTTTGCCCTTCTGGGGCTCTCCTGTGTCTGCGCTCCCGCTCAGGGAAGCCGCGCCTCTCCCGGAGCTCCCCAAAACCGCTGTCCCCCCGCCGATCCCGCCGCTCCCGCGCGCTCCCCACGTGGTCCCGGCAGAGCTCGCAGGGCCCGGCCCGGGAAGCCCAACCCCACCGCGGGGGGACCCGCATCCCCCCGCCCCCCAACGGGGCTCTGCCCGCACCCACCGGGACCCCCAAAAACACCTCCCGGGGACCCACCGATATCATCCCGAAGGCCATCAGCGCCTCTGGAGCCCTGCAAGATCCAAACACGTCCCCAAAAAACCCCAAACCCAGGGATCCCCCCGGGATATTTGGGGCGAGATCCCCCTCCCCGGGCACCTGCGGGATGGGGGGCCATGGTCCTGGGGGAGCTGCGAGTTCAGGGAGCTCTGGATTCGCGCGCTTCATTCGCTCCTTCGCTCCTCCTGCTTCTGCTGCCCCTCCGCCTCTTCCTCCCTCTCCCTCCTCCTCCTGCCCCGTTCGGAACCCCGAACTGGGAGGGGAGGGTCAAGTGAAGGGCGGGAACTGTGAGAGGAAAGGGGCGGGGTCAAAGCACTGCTCGGTCCTAAAAGCATTAGGTTTTGCCTAAAATCACTCAAAAGCTCCTCAAAGGCAGCCTGAATCCACCAGATTTGGCCTAACATCAGCCAAATGGACCTCCAATCTACGCAAAGGGGGTCTAAAATTATCCAAATGGCCCTAACATTGTCCAAAGTGGCCTAAAATTCATCCTAAAATTGATAAGGTTTAGCTTAAAAACAGACAAAGGCCCATGAATCCACCCTGTATCCTCACATGGTTTGGCCTAAAATAAGCCAAAAGGGGTTAAAATCTAACCAAGGGGTCTAAAAATTCCCAAATTGATTAAAAACCCACACAACTGGCCTAAAATCACCCTTCAATCTCACTGATGGCTGGAAAATCAACCCTGAAAGTGCCCAGTTTTTCCTAAAAGCATCCAAATGGACCTAAACACACCCAAACGGGCCTGAAACCCCCCAAGGGAGCCAAAACCACCCTAAAATTAGACCCGTGGATCTCATAGGCTTCATGCCAGCTCATCACTGTTATATTTTGCCACCAAAATCCCCACATTTGGACCCTGAATTCCCAAAGATTTCCTAAGCAGATGCCAAAAATTTCCTCTAGAGAACCTTACCTTCCCATGTTTGGACCCAGGTTCTTCTAAGAATTCCCAAAATCCCAAAAACTCCCTATGGGATCCTCCAAAATTCCATTTGAGGCCCCAACATTGCAAAAATTCACAATAAAAACCTAAAAATTTATACGTTTGGACAGAAAATTAAAAACAAATTCCTGGTGGAGACCCCTTTATTCCCAAAGTTTCTCAATATATGCCCCAAAATTGCCAGAAATTTCCTACAAACACAACGAAATTCTCTTTAATTACCCAACAATTTCCTTATGGGGCCCCAAAAATTCCCAAGAGACCTCCAAATTCCCTTTGAGGACCCCAATATTCCCACAAATTCTTAATAGGAACCACAAATTCCCTAGAGGGACTCCAAGAATTACCTGCATAGAGCCTAAAATACCCAGAAATTCCCTTTACAAACTCCAAAATTCTCCTCTAGAGACCCTGAGACACCTCCCAGACCCTCCAGGAACCTATATAGGCTCCACCACTCCCCTATAGATCCCATAAAGATCCCCTATAGACCTCCCAGACCTCATTTAGGGACCCCGCAGAACCCCCAAATTGCACTTCCAGACCCCCAGAAACCCCCCTGGGGTGGTAAAGCCCCCCAGCCCCTACAGACCTCCCACACCGCCTTTAGGGAACCTCCAGAGCCCCCTACAGACAAGCCCAAATCCCCTACAGAGACACTCAGCCTCCTTAGTCCCCTACAGATTTCCCCTAAAGATCGCCGACAGACCTCCAAGACCACCTTTGTGGACCCCGCAGAGCTCCAAAATCCACTTTGCAAAATCCCCCAGAAATCCCGCAGAGGTGTAAAGCTACGCCAGTCCCCTCTAAATCCCCTACAGTACCCCTAAAGAATCTCTATAGATCCCCTATAGATCCCCTCCAGTCCCACCGCAGCGCTCGGACACGCTGAAATGGGCAGGGGACAAGCAGAAAAGATGGTCAGTTCTAAACCTGCGCGGGAAGAACGCGCCAAGAGATGGGCGGGGCTTAGAGGGGAACGGGGTGTGGAACACAAAGGCTAGGTGCAAATGAAAGGGGAGGGGTTAATGATTGACAGGGGCTGCGAATAGAAAGGGGCGGGGCTATTAAATGATCAGTAAACCAGGGAAAAGGGGCGGCGTCAAGGAAAAAGCAGGAACTGTGAGGGGAAGGATAGGGGTCGAAGTGCCACATGGTCTGAAGAGGGCCTGGTTAGGCATAAAATCATCCCAGAGCCCCTCAAATGCAGCCTAAATCCACAGGTTTGGCCTAAAATCTGCCAAAGGGACCTCAAATCCACGCAAAGGGGGTCTAAAATCATCCAGATTGGCCTAAAATAATCCCAAAGGGACCTAAAATCCAGCCTAAAACTGCACAGTTAGGTATGAAATCACCCAAACCCCACCCAAAATCTTCTGAAAATCACGCAGAATCCACCCAAATCTTCCCAAAATCCACCCAAATCCTCCCAACAGCCCCCACCACATCCTCCCCAAATGACCCCAAATGCCTCAAAAATTACCCAAACCCCACCCCAAATGCACCCCGAACCCCCCAAACGGCCCAAGCCCCCAAAGCCATCATTGTTCCTAGCCCCTCAGCAGATGGTCCCCAAGCAGCCCGTGGGTCTGTGAGCACCTCGGGCTATAGAACGCGCTGCAAACTCGCCCCAGCTGCCACCAATGGCAATCCATTCCAATCCATTTGTTACGGTGTTAATGGACTTTGTTAACTTGGACAATCAGAAAAAACAAGGTGAAAAAAGGCGATTTGGGGCAAAAAAAGGTAAAAATCCGCCGGGAAATGGCAAAAATTTGAAATATTAATTAGTTAATAATTAAATATTAATTACCTAAAGGGGATTTTTTAACTATTTAGGGAAAGAAAAGTAAAATTTTTCCCAAAAAAACTCCTAAAACTTAATTAAAATTGACTTTAGATGCCCAAATTTAATGTAACAATTAATAAATACTTAGTAAATTAAATAAATACTTAAAAAATTAAATATCTCATAAATGCAATTGTATTTAAATTAATGGTTAAAGCCGGTGAGTTTTGATCTGGAAAAAGGCCCAACCCACCCAGATTTAACTAATACTTGCTAATTCTGAATAAATGTTATTCATTGAATATTATTAAAGTTGTTATAATGAAGGCAATATTTAAATTATAGACAAAACAGGAGAAAAGGCAAGAAAATGCCTCAAAAAAGACCCCAAAAGCCTCAAAAAGCCTCAAAATTTCCCCCCAAAATTGAATATTAAGTATTTAATTAAATAGTTTAATTAAATATCAATAAATTAAGGTAGTTTTAATTAATTTTAAAATTTTAAAGGTCAAAAGGGTAGTTTAGTGCCTTAAGCACGAAAACCATCTATTAAATAAAGTTCAATCAATTACATGCTAATAAGAAATACTATTAAACTGGAGCAAAGTTTAATTTAATTAAGATATTTAATTAAGGAGACAACATAGGTAAATTTGAGGCAAATTTGGATTTAAAATGGGATGATAGCCCTAAAATCGCTCCGGCAAAACTTGAAAAGCCTCTCAAAAAAAACCCGGCAAAAGACCGCGATTGAAACCATATAACCAATTAATTAATTAAGTTACTTATGGGGTTAAATTTGGGAAACAGTCTAGTGACTCAATTTAAAAGCCCTTTAAACCCCACCCAGGTTTCCCTTTTTATAACCCGAAACAGCCTCGAATCGCCTGACGAGGTGCGGGTTAGCGCTTTAATTAGCGCCTTAATTGGTTACTGCGAGCACCCCGTCACTAATTAAGTTAATTTAATTAATTAAATGAAGGAATTAATGGCCTAAACCAGCCCCGCGTACTCCGACCCTCACCTGCTCCCACCTCCGAACTGAGCCTGAGGGCGCCTCACCGCCCCTTTTATCACCTCTATAGCCCCGCCCCCTTTGCCGCCTTTCAGCTAATCACGGCGCTCGTTTCAGAATAACCCCTGCTTTTTCCCGCCCAGCCAATCAGCGCACGGGTCTCCCCGCGGCAACAGACGCTAGCCAATCAGAGAGGGGTATGGGAAAGGCAGGAAATGCTCAGCCAATGGAAGTGCCAGGTGCCTCCCAGAGCGTGGCCAATCAGAGCGCGGCTGCCGTGAAGGAAGAAGGGGGAAAATGGCGACCAGGAGCAACTACGGGGACCAGGGGTTTGAGGGATTTTGAGCCGTCCCAGGTGGGATTTGAGGGGAAATTGGAGGGATTTTGTCCAAGGCGGCATTTGGGGTTTCTGGGTGGGTTTTGAAGGAGATTTGAGGGATTTGGGGGCATCCCTGTGTGGCTTTTGGGGGTCCCAGATGGGTTTGGTGGATCCCAGGAGGGATTTGCAAGGTCTGGGGGGATTTTGGGGGTCACAGGTGGAATTTTGGGGTGAATTTTGGGGGAGCCAAGTGGAATTTTAGGGGACACAGGTGAATTTTGAGGTAAATTTGAGAGATTCTGGGGATCTCAGGTGGAACTTCGGGGTAAATTTGGAAGATTTGAGGAATTTTGGGGGTATCCCTGAGGGGTTTTGTTGAGGATTTGAGAAATGTTGGGACTCCAGAATGGTTTTGGGGAAACACAGGTGGGATTTGAGGAGGGATTTGAGGGATTTTGGAGGGGGGGGTCCCACGTGAGGTTTGGGGGTTCTGGATGGGTTTTGAGGGGGATTTGAGGGATTTTGGGGGGGGGCGGTCCCAGATGGGCGTTGGGGTAGAATTGCAGAGTTTTGGGGGAAATGTTAGAGATTTCAGGGGTTCCTGGATGGATTTGGAGGGGATGTGAGTGATTTTGGGGGGGTCCCTCAGGGATAATATTGAAGGTTTTTGATGGATTTTGGGGTGTCCCAGGTAGGGTTTGGTATCCCAGAAGGTTTTGGGGTGAATTTGGAGGATTTTGGGGGTCCCTGAGGAATTTTGTTGAGGATTTGAGGGATTTGGGGGGGTCTCAGATGGTTTTGGGGGGAATTTGAGGGATTTTAGGAATCCCAGGGATTTTAGGGTGAATTTGGAGGGGTTTGTGGCATGGGGGAGGGAAGGTTTTAGGGGGATTTGAGGGATTTTTGGGGGTACCTGATGGATTTTGTTGATGTTTTTGAGAGATTTTGAGGGGTCCTAGGGGGAATTTAAGGGTTCATTTTAATACAAAGCAGGCTAAGCTAAGCAAAGCTGACATAAATATGTATCAAGCATATTGTGTAATCCTAAACTTTTAAAAAATAAATAGAGCAATAGTTTAAAGTTTTAGCGTGCATGCCTTCAAAAAAACTATCCCCAACTCTAAATAAATGCATGCCTACTCTATAACTGTCATTTCTCAGGAATGATAAAGTCTTTTCCGCGTATCAGTGGCAGCTTAGGTCTGGCAGAAATCCTACACTGCACGGAATTTTAGCAGGCAGAAGCAGCACGGGCTCCTCTCCAGGCTCCAGTGGCCCAGAGCTGACTGCGGCTCCCCAGGCAGCAACCAGCCCTGTGCCCCCTGTCCCCGGCAGAGCCTGGCCCAGCGGCTGCTGGCCACGCCTCAGGGCTGTGCAGGCCGGGAGGCCGGGCTGGGCGCGGGCAGCGCCTGGCAAAGGGGCAGAGCCCACCCCGACCCTTCCCTCCTGCCACTCTCTGCAGCGGGCAGAGGACAGGAGCCGAGTGGCCGAACACCTGTGCTACACCCTGCTGTACCTGCAGAGCCCACAGGAGCCCCTGCGACAGGCGGCCATCAGGTTCATGGGTGAGCTCAGCCCCAGCCCCGCCTGCTGCCCCGGCAGCGCCATCCGGGCCCGGCACTATGGAGTCCCCGGCTGCCCTAGGGGCTGCTGCTGCCCTCTCGCAGCCTTGCCCTTGGGTGGTGGCATGCAGCAAGGGCCTGGTCTGAGCCCTGCTTGCAGGCAAGACTGGGCTTCTGCCTGCTAAAATTCCATATGCCGGGCCAGAAGGTGAGTGGCCACAGGGCTGGCAGCCCTGCTGGCAGGGAGCTGTGCCGCTCAGGCCGTGACAGGCTCTGTGTTCCCAGGGCTCACGAGGGTACTCATGAGGAGTCAGCAAAAGAAAAATTTGAAAGAAATTAAAAGAATGAGGAAAAATTAAGTAAGAGTTGCAAGCTCCAACCAGGGATGGTCTTATCAAACCCCTTATTAATGATTTACTTTAATTAACCAACTCAAAGTAATTAACACCACATTGATACAGTATGATTCTTTTAAATTGAATTATATATTGCAGAATATAAAAACCGTTCTAAACCCAGGAACTCTTTGAAGAGATACACAGGGCACAGCTGCAGAGAGAGTTTTGGGTGCCAGGGGAAAAACCCCAAAGTTTTCAGTCTTTAGCATCTTCCACTACGTAACCATTGACAGCAAACATGGCTTCAGCCTCAGGGAGACACAAAGAGTCGGATTTTACAGATCCTCTCCTCACCTCAGCCTTTCAGCAGGTAGAGTCTGCAGGGAGAGGAAAGAAAATGGATCAAAACAGACAGCCTACTTCCAGAAAATCATCATCATCCATAAAGCATTAAGTAGACCTGTAAGAACTTCCCCAAAGGCTAATTTCCCTGTGGCCTGAGCCCCCTTGCCCCATCCTTTACCCCTTTTATAGCCACAGCCCCACCCAGAACACAAAAGGAGGCTCTCAGGTGCCTCCTGAGACCTAAATTGTTCCAGGTGGGCCAGGATGTCTTTTTCTTCAAGTTCTGAAAATCACGTGCCTGCCTGGAAAAAAGCAGCCATTTCTCACATACGTACACTTAATTTTCACTGGACACATGAGCTGTGCTGGGGACCCAGAACAGAGATGTTAGAAATGCAGCCACACAAGTGTCAGAAGGAACTCGGCTGCTGAGTTTCGTGAGCCAGCTCTGAACCACAGCCTGCTGCCCTCCATGAGCATGTTTACATCTAGAGGTGCTGCTTGTCACTAGCAAATCTGGTCCTTTCTACCAAATACAAAGTGAAATCATATACTTCATAGCTTAACAAAGACAAGACCCCACTTAGACACCACCTCCAGCTTGGTCAACATTGGGTTATTCAACCGCCCACCTATAACATGAAGCAATCTTCAACTAAAGGACAGTTTATGGCTCTCTTCTGACATCCAGAATGAGGTCTTTTGCTGTTGAGCAGCACTCAAAAACTTGTTAGAGCAGGAACTGCCTCACAAATTACACTGGAATAATGTAAGCTACTGTGGCAGGTACAGCAATAACAAAATGTTTTAGTTACCTGAACAGAAAAGGATGCGAGACTCATCACTGCAGGCTAAACTGGAGCACTGCTTCAAAACAGGGCAGTGAAGGTGGAGGGTAGAAGCTTTTCTAAAAGAAACAGTGCCTACCAACGGGGCAGACTGGGGAAATTCATTCCTAATTTTTGGAGAAAACCATAAAACTTACGTTTTTTTTTAAAGGTTAAATACAGTAAAGTTAAATAGTGTTGGGAAACCCGCCCTCCCCCCCAAAAAAAACCCAACAAACCAAAACCCCCCACCAAACCCAAAACAAAACCCAAAACAAAACCCAAAACGCTTTTTGAGATTATTCTTGTTTTATACCACAATTGCTTGCTTTTATTGAAAAACACTAGGTGGAACACTCCTACTGTATGAGAAACACTGACAACCAAATGCACAGAAAACCAAACACAACCGAAATAGCAGCATTGATACAAAAAACCCCTGCTGAATTAATTGCTCAAATATATACCCAGCCTTACTGAAGAGAGTGTCACCATCAGCCTGGTTTGGTTTCCTTCCCATGAAATTGTAAAACAACTGACCTTCAACACCTCATGGAAAAGCATTTATCTAATACTACAAAAAAAAAACCCTTTTCTTACACCGTATTTTAGCCCTGAACTTGCAAAAAACCCCTACCAAACTAACAATTCACCACATATAGCTATGGAGTCATTCCTGTTTTTGAGCACAAGTCAAGCTAAAGCTATCGAGACAAGAAAAAGAAAAGTGACTTCATGCTGTTCCTTTGGAAATTACAGAATCACAGGGAGGTTTTTTTATTAGCTTAGGAAAATGCAGCTCAGTAGACACTGAATAGCAGGGAAGTCAAGAGATAAATGTTTTGCTTTCAGAGACAAAGATTTAATTATTCCCACACAAAGTTACAGCAAAAGCAGTAAGTCCATTTGCACAAAAGGGAGAAGAAACATGACTAAAAGTTAAGATCTGGAGAAGTGAATCAGAAGTAACTAGAAACAACATATCAAATGATACATAAGAGACATAAATAGGAACCTAATGTTATGCTTGACACACAGAAAA
The DNA here is from genome assembly GCF_029582105.1 of Oenanthe melanoleuca. NCBI lineage: Eukaryota > Metazoa > Chordata > Aves > Passeriformes > Muscicapidae > Oenanthe > Oenanthe melanoleuca. Next base: position 521,900 of record NC_079347.1, read on the forward strand.
TGCTAATTACCATGAAAATTGAATGAAAAGTTCCTGAAAATCTTGCATAACACAGGATACCAATGACATGAAGCCATGCAGTACATGTTACAATGCATGGAATTGCTCTGGGTGAAATAAGCTGTTCTGCAGAAACTATTGAAGCACATTAAGGTTTCATAGAAGAGATTTAAACAAAGAATGATATAAGGTTAAATCTCACCCTTTGAAGCACCTCTTGCAATACAGCTCAGCTTTTAAGAGTAAGGAGTTTCCCATGAATAACAGTTTGCTTTTCTGGGGGTCCTAGAATATAGCTCGAGATGCCACAGTTTCAGTCATGCACTTCCCACACTGAAGCCAAAAACCCAAACACAGCACTACTCCAGAGTCCTGAGAGATAGCCATGGATTCTGGGGCTAAGGGATACAGTGAAAAATTGCACAGACACCAAGAACAGTGCAGCACTGGCTAGGAGAAGCAGCATTACTCTCCAAGAAAGTGTCATCCTGCAGCCAGGTTAGTGCTTCACAGAATTTGACTGCCGTGGAAAAAACAAAGTATTGTAGCTGTGGAATGAAGAAAAAACCCAAAACCACTGTCCAGAGTACGAGAGTGAACATCCACAGCAATACAGCAAAATAAATGGGAACTTCAGAAAAAGACAGAGACATTAAAACTACTCCCGATGAAAAATCACTGTCTATTAAAACAATGCTTGCATAAAAGAACTGTGGTATGGGGCCAAAATTGAGGATATAGTTATTGAAGAATACTTTAGGACCACTTTTAAGTGCTATAAACCAACTAAACCCAAGCACACTTTCATTTTCTAGACACATTTGAAGACGGCTGAGTGAGAGTCTCAAGCACATACTCACTTGTCAGATTTGCCTTTGCCCACCTTAGCAAGGACAGAGCAGATGTGGGCAGTACAGGTCAGACCCACCCCAAGTTCTGCCTGAGCCCCTCTGGCCACACTTGCTGCTGACAATGCTGACCCCTTACAGGCTGCAGCCAGGCTTATTTGGTGCTTGGTTTGTGTACTCTTCTGATCAATGAGAAGGAACCCTCCCATGACCTGGACATGGTGATATTTTCTTGGCTGGAATGCAATTTCTCATATAAAAGGCAGACCTGGTTGTTTTGTTTTTGTTTTTTTTTTTTTTTTTCCCCTAAAATTTGCCTTACACAGGTTCCTCACAGCTGAGCACTATGATGCCAACAGCAGCAATACAGAAAACCACTCTGGGACAGAGCAACAGAAAAAGCTGCCTCTAGACTTGCCAGAGTATAACAGAGCACCCTCAGTGCAATGCCTGGTGAGTGAAGTGGAGCTGGCAGGCTGACCCATAAACATTCTGCGTTTACCTTTCAATGGAGTCAATACTGAAACAGAACAAATCTCTCTTGTAGTCAGGATGCCTTGAGGTACACCTGTAGATGCTGCCAAGTGTCCTTGAGCGGCCAGAGCAGAATAAGGTTTCTACCATGCTGTAAGCAAGAAATGACATTTATCCAGAAGAAAATAAAAGGAAGCACCTCTCCCCATCCCTCTTCTAAAAAAAAAATAAAAAATCAGGCATTAGAATCCTTTAAGCATTCATTCTTGCTTTACACAGTATAAATTATAAGCACTCATCTATCAGCCTGAATTTGCAACAGCTTCTCAGGCTGACTGGCCTCAGCGAGACCATCAGAATAACTAAACTGTGGAAGGGACCTTACAGCTCATCTCATTTCACCCCCTGGGGTGGGAAAGGACACCTTCCACTGTCCCATGATGCTCCAGCCCCAATGCCCAGCCTGGCCTTGCACACTTCCGGGGATCCAGGGGCAGCCACAGCTTCTCTGGACACCCTGCGCCAGAGCCTCCACACCCTCCCAGGGAACAATTTCTTCCTGATATTTAATTTAAACCTGTTTTCCTTCAACCTAAGGCCAGTCTCCCTGTCTGTCACATGTCCCTGGGAGAAATCCCTCTACCTTAGGCAATAAACAGAACCTACAGACCATCCCAATTAAGTGTTCTAGGGGCTCCCGGGGGTACACGAGCGCTCCGGGCCCTTTACCCGGCCTATCCTCAGCGCCTTCCCCGGAAACCCCCGACTGCCCCGGCACTGTGACCGGCCGGGACCGGCGCTCACCATCCGCACTCGCTGGGGAGCTCGCAGACCTTCCGCTCCGGGTCCACGGCGACGCTGCGGCCGCAGCCGGAGGGAGGGAGGGATGGCGGCAGTGACCGCGGGGACCCGCCGGGTGGCAGGGCCGGCACTCACTGCGCAGCAGGAGGCAGCAGCTCTCCTCGTATTTGAACGCCCAGCTCGAGGTGTTCCCACGGGCCGCCTGCAGCCGGTGCACACGAATACCGTGGGCCGCGCCCGCCCGCCGCTCTCCTGCTGCTGCTGCTCGGCCCGGCCGCCCCCTGGCTCCAGCAGCGAGAGCGAGCGCTCCAGCTCCGGGCACAGCGCCAACGCGTCCCGCCCGCCCGCCGAGGGAGCAGCAGCGGCTCCAACAACGCCTTCGAATCGCCCGCCGAGGGAGCGGCAGAGACGCCGAACACCGCCCCGGAACCGCTCCTGGGGCCTGCCCCGGACCGCCCGCCCGCCAAGGGTCACCTCGGAATCGCTCCCGCACCGCCCTTGGGGCCTTTGGACGTCGTGAGGTCACGGAACCAAAGTGAAAGGTGTGCTTATTCCAGTACGCCCTTATATATGAAGCGTTTTATCAAGTGTCACCTCATTAAGAGAATGTCCTGAGCTGGCAGAGCCCCACAAGGGCCATCCGGTCCAACCCCTGGCCCTGCACAGACATGTTAAGAATAAGTTAAAGTTCTGGGGTGGGCTTGGGGTTTGTTGACTAATAATTCGTAAACTGAAGTTTAAGTAATGGTTTGTAAGATGTTGATAAGTTATGTGTTTAATGTTGTTGGGGAGTTGCAGTGAGGGGGCAGGTTCAGAGAGTAGCCTATCGTTGTAGAGTGGGTGTTGTAATGGGGGTGGCTCTGTTGGGAGGGAGGGCCGATGGACGGTTAATTGACAGGTCTGGCTAGAACCTTCTGGAAAAGTGATGTCATCTAGTGAGCGCACCAGCCTGATCAGAGATTTGACGGTCCTCCAACCTATCGGGGCCTCCAGCGAAGAAGGGACCAATCTTCAAAGAGATCGAAGAATGACGTCACCTGCCCTATAAAAGGACAGTTCGGGGCTCCGAGCCCCGCCTTCCGACGGTGCCTGTCACCCGAGTGAACGCCACGTGTCTCATTGTAGTCTTTTTGTTACTTTCTGGCTTGCCGTGTGGGACTCTGGCTTATCTGGAGTCCCCGCCCTCAGTTGTGGTTTTTTAATAAACGAGCTAGTCTTCCGGAGGAGACTCTGGCCTCGTTTGTAACAGACACCCCAACAATCCCACCCTAGGCAGCCCTGGCAGAGGTATCCAAACGCTCCTGGAGCTCTGTGAGGCCCTACGCGTTCCCTGGGCAGTGCTCAGCACACTCCGTGGGAAGAACCTTTCCCTGGTATCCAACGTGAACCGCTCCGGACACAGCTCCAGGCGTTCCCCAAGTCCTGTCGCTGTTCCAGGGAGCGGAGACCAGAGCTGCCTCTCGGGAGGAGCTGCAGCCCTGGCAAGCTCTGACCTCAGCCTCCTCCGGGCCGAACGGGCCAAGTGCCTTTGGCCACGCCCGGTGTGGCCTCTCCAGACCCCAGCCCTTCCCACCCGGATACATTCAGCCCAAGTGTTTTCCGGTCCAGCTGTGTTCAGGAGCGCCCAGGAACGGTGCGCAGCTCTGAGAGAAGGGTTTGTGACTCAACTGGCACTTGTCCACCCTGTCCCTCGGTTATAGGACACCCACCTCAGTTGAAAACATGCTGAGGAATAATACGAGCGTCCAGTACGAAGCGAGGATAGCATTTTCGGGGCCGTTCATACATCTCTCGCGAGTCAGGCGGGAACGGGGTGCAGCTCCCTTCCTCCTCTTTAGAGCAGCCGCTTACAAGAAAGAGATCAGTTGTAGGCTTTCTTGCTGGTAAGATTTGCTGTGTGTTGTCTGCGGTGTTTCTGTTGGCCAGTTGGTGTTAGGGTTTCTGTTAGTAATGGTTTTTCCACCATCAAAAACTTCAAAAACTGTGGTTAGTAGAAGTGTATGTAAACATCCCTGCTCTGGGACAACTCTAGTACCAAATCTCGTAAATCAAATCAAGGAAGGGAAGAATTCCATCTAATATTGTTTGTATTGTTCTTTTGAAGTCTTTTGGATAACTGTGAGAATACTCAAAATAGGTAAATTAATGTAACTTAGGTAAGTACCTGAACCTTGAATCAGCTTTTTTCTTTCTGTGTTTCTCACAATGTCCTTTATGTATGGGTCATTCTTCTCTTCATTTGGCAGATGAAAACAAGGCACAGGGCAAGGCCAATAGAACAGAGAAATGAGTTTAATTATTTTGAATCCCAGCCTACTGTTCTCACTAAAGTAGCTCATTAGGAATTCAACTGACCTAAAAATAATTCAGATTTGTGGCTTAAATAGATGTACTCTGATGTGATGATATGATGAAATAATGTACCTTCTCTGTTTTAGTATCTGTAGTGTATCGGCAACTTTTACACTTCCAGAAAAAGTACAAATAATATAGCTGCATATTGGTTCTGTAATGAAGATTGGATTTCATAAATTTAATCTGTGGAAATGAGGTAGATATCCTTGTTGATATGTACAAAAAGCGGTGGTGTCCTTAGAGAGGTGAGATGAAAGAACAGCAGATAGTTATAAAACGTGGAAATTGTTTCCTTTGTGTATGGTTTCTCTGTATGTAGTTTTGAATAACTTGCTGCTGTTTTTCAGTCAGTGTCTTAGTAATGTGTCTCTAAGGGTACTTTCCCCGGGAGAGCTGCATTCCCTGTACTTTCATGGTTTAACTTTGGCTGTGCACGTACATTGGAAAGATCTCACTGCTGAGTTTTCTGAAACTTTTGCTATAAAAGTAATATCTTCTCAACTGTTTTTGCAGCATCTGTGAAAGTACTGAAGAGCATGCGTGAAAACTTCTATAAGTATGCAAAACTGAAAAAAATCTGAGTCTGCATTGGTGGGAAGCAGTTTTGACGTATTGCCTTCAGAAATCAAACCCTCTCACTGGCTTCTCAATGCACCAAAGTTAGCTGGGATCCATGAATTCCAAGGTAGGATTGGTGTTCTGTCATCACTTTTTCTTGAAAACTCTGAATTTCTAAATAGATCACAAACATTGGATAAAGTATCACAGAAACATAGAACTGTGTAGGAAAGGACTGTAAAGATCCAGTGCCACCCCCAGCTATGGGCAGGGGCAGCTTCCAGTATCCCAGGCTGCTCCAAGCCTCAGTGTCTAACCTGGCCTTGGACACTGCCAGGGATCCAGAGGCAGCTGCAGCTTCTCTGGGCACCCTATGCCAGGGCTCTCCACGCTTACAGGGAACAATTTCTTTCCAAGTACGGAATTTCTTTCTTTAAATGAATATTTATATATATGTATATATACATGTGAGGTCTTGTTTCTTAAGTGAATTAGAAACAAGAAAGAACTTTTTCCCTATTTACCTCAAGATTGCAAAAACAAACCTGTGGATATATTTGCTGTTGGATTTGAAGAAATGGTGGAGTTGAATGTGGGAAACATCGTGAATGCCAGGTGGGTGATCTGATCCACACAGTGCTAGTTTGGATGATAATCACCCTTTTCAAGTCATATGTTATTTAAAATTTTGCTTTCTCCAGTGCTTTTTCACTGTGTTCTTCAATTCCTGCATCTTGTATTGCTGGGAACAGCAAATCCTGTGAAAATCTTTCCAAAAGCATGTGGTGTTGATATGCTGTTATGTTACAGGCTGTGATCTGTGTAAAGAAAGGCTTCCTTCTACACTGTCAGTTTTCACTGCCATTCCATCTTGCATATCCATATTGCATGGATGTGTTACTGTGGAGATGGGATTTTTCACTCCTAGCAGACAGGGTTATGGAAATACATTTTTCCCAGTGGTGGGTGATACCGGTGATAAATATGTGCATAGTCCTAGGACACTTGTAGGAACTAGGACACTAGGAACTAAGAGAACACCTGGCACCTCTAAAGTTCCATGTGTGGGTGAGATTCAGTGCATATCATGCATTTAACAATGCATCATACTAACATAGAAAACCTTTTTAAGAAAAAAGTTTACAAAGAGGAGTTTCTGTAATGACGCCCTTCCCCAAATCACAGGAAAAAGGAGTGACTTGGATTATCCTAGTTAAACCAGGAATATTTTTGCTTCTATGGGAAGTCTTTTTTCAGTCAGACATGAGAACGAGTAAGACTGAATACCCAACTGTCTCCCATGAGACCAAGTAGCTGAAACTTTTAACATAAAAATTATAATACTGGACTGTATCCTCTGAAATTCTCCAGGATCAATGATGGATCCTGGCCATCATCTCCTTTGTCTTTTCTGGCTTCCACAGCATGATGACAATAGCTGTGGGGAGAACTGGGTAATGCCCTCACACCCATGGCAGCAGTTTGCTCTTCCCAACTCTAAGGTTCCCACAGGAAAATAAGGATATTCCCTTTATGCTGGAGAGGGCTGTGGGGAAGCAAGGTATCCAAGTTCAGAGCTTGATTGTTCATACTTACTCCAGAGATTACTCTTGAGCATTTGGTGTGTAGTTGCAAGATACCAGATTAAACTTTCTCCTGATGCAAATAGGTTTGTCTGTCTTTGATGTCATTGGTGGCTGAACTCCCTGATTAAACTTGGCTCAATTGAATATATACTCAGAGAATATTGTTATCTCTCACCTCCCCCCCCACACTGTGATCCTGAATGGCAAATTAGGAAAGAATAATTTCCTGTAATACAATTTTGTATCTTTTTGGAATGATGGGTAATTTATATATACTGTACTCAGATTTTACATGCAGAGAACTAAACTAAGCATGGGTGTGAATGAACCAATTAAATTTCTAAATACTATAACTACTTAAAAGCATGCTGAAAACCCATGTAAAAAATTAGAGAGCATAGTCTATGCACTTTTGGAGTTTATTACAGTAAAGCTTTCAGAGAAAAATGTTATCCCCTACATCACAACCTTCCCTTAGCTTTGCAGGTTTTTATGCTTCTGACTGATCTCCTTAGACTTCCAGAAACATATAGAAATTTAATATACAGAAATATAGTCTGTCTGTACTTACTGTCTCAGTCCATTATAAAAAAAGCTCAGATAGGGATGTAACACCTTTGTTTCTAGGAGTCTTTCTCTGTCATTTACTGAAGTCATTTGACTGCAGAATAAGCTGACTTTGTACTTTTCCACAGATAGTAAGCAATTAGAGGCCCTTTAGGATCAGTATCTTTATGCCTAAGTATTCTGTTTAGAATGTCAGTGTTAAGAGGGCCTTTGGCTGCTGAAATTTCTGCTGAAAGCCTGGTTAACTCCAGCCTTCAATGAGGTAAAGGACAGAAATCTCCAATGCTCCGCTGAACCTGCTGCAACTTTTATGCAACCTTGTGGTTACAATTATTCCCTCTGATAGATTTATATTTTGTGTTCCTTTTGGCCTATTTTCAGACCTGTCATAGGTCTGCTGGGATTGGTTGGGATAGAGTTACGTTTCTTCACAGTAGTTGATATGGGCCATTATGGATTTATGCTGGAAGCCATGTTGACAAAACAGGGATTTTTCTCCTTATTGCTGCTCAGTGTTTACTCAGATTCAAAGTCTTTTCTGCTCTTCACCCCACCAGTGAGCAGGCTGAGGAGGCATGAGGAGTTGGGAGGGAACACAGCCAGAGCAGCTGATGCCAACTGACTGCAGGGATATTCCACAACATATGACATAATAGACATCATATGATGCTTAGCCTATAAAGTTGAGTAAAGAAGAAGCGGCAGTGGGGTGAAGAGGGGGGGTGGAACATTAGGAATAATGGCATTTTTTTTCTCCAAGTCATGTTAAGTGTGATGAAGCCCTGCTGTCTTGGGGATGGGTGAACCTGCCTGCCCATGGGAAGCAGCAAATTATTCCTTGTTTTGTTCTCAAGTGTGCCTGGCTTTTGCTTTCTCTGTTAAATTGTCTTTATGTCAGCTCATGAGTTTTCTTACTTCACCCTTCTAATTCTCTCTCCTGTCCTATTGGGGAGGTGCAAGCAGCTGTGTGGAGCTGAGCTGCTGGCTGGGGTTAAACTGTGACATAGGGGCCAAAAGAGGCAAATGGATTTCTGAGAAGAAATATCTGTGGAAACTAGAGTGCCAGTGTATGGAACAGTCACACAATGAAAAGCCAATTTTCACAAAGGAGACAGAGGAGTCCTGCAACACTATTCAAAGAAAAGCAGAGTCTGCCAGGGAATATCCCTGTGGGGTCTCTCTTGAGGTTTTGGGTGTGCAGCCTCCTTTTATCCTAAATACCCAGCCACATATTGCCCTCTTTCTTTCCGTGGTGGCAGAGGCACTAGGAAGGTACAGCTTTTTCCAAGCTGCCTACCAGATATTCCCCCTGGAACATGTACTGTCAATTTTCCCCGAAAATTGGATGTTCAGGCTGAATTCTGCAGTAGACTTCTGTGGACCTATTTCTTCTATTACCCTAAAGTTAACTGAGTCAAACTGTCTGGGTTCTATAACAAACTTGCATGGCTTCAAGTCTGTAGAGACATTAAGATCCAGTTTGAAGATATTATTATTATATCCTTCTAAAGACCCCTGCCTATAGTGGTGTTTGTAAAGACATTAAACCTGTTTTTCCTATCAGAAGGGAGGCTTAAAGTCCTGTCTGAATATTACATAGCAGTTTTCTTTTTACTGCTGAGTAAGACTTCTCAGTTTTCATAGCTTTCTTTACTAATGCTTCTAGCACTCATTCTATTGTCCTACATTCCCTGACCCCCAATTATATCATAATGTGTATATGTGTATATATATATATGCAATTAACATGCTGCAAACTTTTGATAAACTAATAACCTGCTGGATCCTTGATTTCCCTATTGATTTTTTACTGCCTTATTATAGCTTTTTTTTTTTTTTTCTTTTGAAGAATAACTTTTTGATTTTGAATTGGATATCTAGAAATAAAGAACAGCCTTGGAGATGACTTCATTAAGGAATTATTTAGTGGTGTGCTTTCCACAAATCACCTACATTCCCTTTCCCTCCCTACATCCTCACATAACTCTGTTCTTTATCTTTATCTTACTGGTTGTTGATCTGTGGTGTAGTAGGTAGAAATATTATTTACATATGAAGCTTGTGCATCACTTTGTTTATTCATGTGTTTCTAACAATGTTTGGCAATGTATTTAATCTGCCTCAGTTTCCCATTAACTGCAGGATCCCTATAAATGTAATAATCTGTGATATGTATATCACAGATTGTAATATGTAATATTACAATTACAATATTACAATATTATTGTAATGTGTAATATGTAATAATCAGGCTTTGGGCTGTGTAGAGGTGATGGTAGCAGGAAGCCCAAGACGTTTGGATATTTCAAATTCAGCTGGGCAGGATGTGAAGGCAACAGGGTCTTTGCTCCTCTGCCTGACCACCGTGTCCTGACCAGCAGTGGCCTCACAGATCACCACTGGCATCTCAAAGGCAGTATCTAAATAATCAGCTAGATCCCTTTTGTCCTGTGGAGCATAGTAAATAAAAGCCTGACTTTTGAGAAACTTACAGAAAAATTTACCCGAAAGGTTGTGTGGAAGCACAGCCCCAAGACGGAGCTTTAGCCGCAGGATGTTCGTGCGAGGCTGGCAGCAGCCACCACATCTGCCGACTGGGGCCAAGCGTCTTCATGAGCTCAGACCTGCCTTCCCATTACGTTTTGTGGAAGTTCTTCAAAGCTGTGATCTATCACATCTGAAAAGACCTGAAATTGAGTGAGGCGAGTGGGTGGAAGGGAAAGGGCAGTAAAACGTCCGATGCCTGGCAGCTCAGCTCGGGGGGTGATAATCTCAGCACGAGCTGATGAGGGTGGTAATTTTGTCCTCAAGTCGTTTTTTCCATGCCAGAGAATGTATGGGTTTTTTTGAGGTAAAGTGATGGCGCCGGAAAGCCTCCCTAGACAGTGTTCCACGGCTCCCTGCCTGAGAAGGAGGAGTAGGTGAGCGACGGCGTGGGAAGAGGAGGGGCGGGAGGCAGTGCGGGGTGCGCGTTGTGAGGCGGGGATGAGGAGCGGGAGAACGCTTCCAGTTGGGAGGAACGGATAGTCGTGAGTCTCACAGCAGCGTGAGCTGTTTGGCAAAGCCCTGAGTTTTGCTTCAGGAATGTAAGTTTTCCTGTGAAACGGTTTACTGCTCCCTGAATGAAAGGTATATCGCTGTTCCCCGAAGTGCAAAGCTGTTTGCTGCGCCTGTCCCTCCGTAAAGGCGGTGCTCGGTTGTCGCCGCTCTGAGGTGATGGCTGGCTCCAGGACGCTTTGTCAGAGACAAGGCTGATAAAGTAATTTAACGGGGAGCAGCTGGATGTGAGCAGAAGCCTGAGGTAAGTCTTGTGACCGGGGAAAGCAAATCGTGCATTTGGGGGGTTGTTTAAAAACATCTGAGACGAGGCTAGCATGAATTACACCTAAAGATGCTCAACTCTGCCCAGTACTCAGATGGGGTTTGAGATGCCTCCACTTTGCTGCTGGACGGATCAAGTCCTTTTTCTCAGAGTATTCCAGACAAGCAGCAGTAACTGAATGAACTGGAGAAGCCAGAGCTGTGGCTGTTGCTAGGGGATAACTCCCAGTACATTACGGGGAGTGAGCACCGCACCGGCACGACGTGAAGCAGTGAGCGAAAAGTTTAATGTGGGGTTGCGTAGAGGGATGAGCCCGAGCCCCGCCGACTCCAAAAGGTGGCTGGCGCATCCCTCTGTGCTGGGCAACCACAATCCGAGCAGCGTCTGAGCTGGTAGAATTGAAAGAAATACGGTTTTTTGGTTTTGTTTTTGGTTGGGTGTTTTTTGTTTGTTTGTTTGGTTGGTTGGTTTTTTATTATTATTTTTTTTTCCCCTTGGGTACAGCTTTGTTTTCCTACTTCTAGCAGGTTTTGTGAAGGAATACTATGCAGCCTTGTACGTGTGGCCGTGTAGCTATGGTCTTGAAAAAAAAAAAAGGTTAATTTTTGGTTTTCTTAGCTTGATGAGAGCAAAATTGACAATTCCGTTGAAATCCGCTGGGAAATAGCACCAATAAAAGGGTCTTTAATTAGCAGCTTCTTTTATTTCCAGCAGCCGGTGACTCCAGCCGTCTCTTGCTGCATTCCCTGTGCCCAGCGTGGCAGCCCACACAGCCTGCAAACCCTTCTCTCCTTGCCGGTCTGGCTGAGGTTTTGCTGTGCTTAGCAGCTTCTGTCAGGGCATCGCAGGTGTGTGCATTCCCGGCCAAAAGGACAGCGGGGAGAGCTGGACCTTTAAAAAGAGATGTGCATTCCTCTACTGCAGTCCTCCCTGGTAGCTTCGGAGTAGCAAATCTCAGTGCAGAGTCTGGGACTTGGTGCATGACAGCGGAGTTCTGTGCACTGCACAATCAGTCGCATCAACTTTGTAAAGGATTTGCTTTTTAATTTTATTGTTATTCCTGAACTTTGTAAGAGAGAAGAGGTTTTCTATCCGTCTGAACCATGACTGGCTGCTCAAGGAGATGCAAGCATGGGATTGTCACATTTGCCCAGACTGTTTTTAAACTCATCACGGGCACTCTCAGCAAAGGTAAGGGAAAGATTTTCGTTTATACCATTCCTCAGTTCTGTTACGTTTGCAGGGTGAGTTTTGTAGGCTTGAGGGAAGTTTCTGATAGCGTTTGTTATTTGTCTCTTCAGAGATGTTCTGGTTTAATTCTGGGAATTAACTGCTCTGAAAGAAGTTGCTGTGTGCAGTGAAGATTGGAGTTGTGCTGGAAAGCTTTATGTAATTGTTTCTACCTTGTGTTGTTTGTATCCTGTGTTTATCAATCTGCCCTGACCAGCAACTGTAGTGAGTTATTTCAATGTGTTCAGAGATGTGTTTGTGAAAACAATTGATGTGCAGCCTAAAAAATTTAAAGACTTCCTAACCATCAGTAAGAGGTATTTCTCTGTGTCATTTTATGCTTTACTGTCTCTGCTAATTTGAAGCATGTGTTGCTGCAAAATCTAGGTCATTGCTTACTGCATACGTTTGAAATACCTTTTGCTTACCTAAGTTTTGTTTGTCACTTACACCCTTTGTGCTTTCCCATGTGAAAATGAAAGAGTACCAAACTTATTTATGCTGTCCTCTTTACTAAAATCAAACAACAAAATCAACTCTCTCTTCTTCTTTGTAGTCTAGTAGTTCCCCTGTTGGTGCCCTCAGGTAAGTTATGTTATTTTTGTGGTACATTCCTCTCATGACATTTCTTGGCACACCTCTGGCAGCTAATTATGTGAGTATCAGTGATCTCTGTGGACACTCTTGACAGCTGTAAATACTATAATAACTATAATACTATAATAATTGTAATAACTGTAATACTATATTTGAATGCTGCTTGCCTGTTGAAATGTGGTCAGATTAGGTGAGGGTCAGACTTCTCCAAGTTTTGTGCATTTGGTTGGAGGCAGAGGTGATTTTGGGAATTGATAATAGGGTTTGAACTAAATTATGAGCAGAGATATTTGTAGAACACTGAAGAGTCTCTGTTATGATGCAGTTTTTTAAAATACAAATCAAGCTCTTTTTAACGTGGTCATTGTGCAAGAGCAAAAAAAAGAAACACATATTTTTCATGTAAGTTTAAAATTCTTGGAGGTGTGTGGCTGGGTTGGCTGTCTGGAGTGCTTGCATATGCTCTAGTATGAATTTGAATGTTTAAGTGGTTTCTTAGGATAAACTAAAGCAGGCTGAGGTAACTATTAAAAACAACAAATGTAAAGGTGCCAAGAACTGTGAAGAGCAGTTTACTTTTGCAGAAACTGGGAACATTTCTTCAATCTGTCTCTGTAGAAAAGAAATGTAGTTCTTAGACAGCTTTCTCATATTAACATTACTGGCTTGCAAAAGAAATCTGCACCAGAAAAATGTCTGCTTTACGTTAAGTATACCAGAGGTTGGTTTCTTCTAAAGTCAAGGTTGGTTTAAAATTGCATCTGTGTGCACTTAATTCTTATTCTTCCACTTTCCTCTGTATCATCCATATCTTGCCAAACACCAGCAGAGGAAAGAATAAAGCATCATAAAAGTATGTAATACAAAAAATCTGCAGATTTTGGTTATAATTCATGGTTAATGCCAAGATGCCCTTCTTACTATTAAAAACAAGTGAGAAAAACAACTTTCTTGTCATGCTTAGAAGAAAAGTTAGTGGTGATGTTTGCAAAATCTTGCTTTCTACAGCATGTCAGTATGGTGAATTTGGTGTACTTTATTTGAACTTTTGCTCATTAGGTAGTGGTATACAGGGTGTATGCTATTATAGTCACAAGTGATCAATGGTAAGTTTTGTGCCATCTGTTTGAGCTCCACTCAAGGCAAGAGGAAGCTTGTGTTGTGGCCATGTTTCCTCACATGTACATCTAGAGCAGTTCGTCTAATGCAGTGCTTTCAAGCAGCCCTTGTGTTTCTTGACATAATAAATACAATAATAGGATGAGACTGCCACAGTTGCGTTTGCTTTGGCAATGGGATAGACGAAAATTTAATCTGACAACAGAACAGCACTGTATGAAGAGCTAGAAATTAAAGCGTAAAATGTCCAAGATCTGTTTCTCCTGCTCCCTGCTGCCTTCAGAAGTGTGCCAGCATTGCATTATTGTAGTGATTGCAGCCAATACAATTGTACACTTTTACCCATCTGTTTTCCATGCCAGTGTCTCATTTCAAGCTGTTTGGATGCGATGAGAGTGTCTTCCTAGGTTTCAAAGAACTTAAAACTCTGATAAATTTCTTTTTTTTCCCATTCAGCTTGTGTTTTGAACTGAGAGAACCTGATTCAGGAAGGAATAAATCCACATGAATTAGTTTGTTGCACAGACATCAAAGATCTGCTATAATTAGAATAAATGTTTCCATATTGTTACCTATGAAAATCATAACTAGAAAGATAGCGATTAGAAAAAAATATTGCTCAAGATTGTTGAATTTTGAAAAAAGTGTCAGTGTTTATTTATTTGTACGTTCATCCCAGACCTTATTGTTTAATATTTCTTTTAGTAAAACTTCTGCATGTAAAGCCAAGCAATAGAAACCATTGTATATCTCTATTATTGGTTTTTTTAAACTTACACTATATACATGCTTTTGCATATTCAAGTACTATCGCCTATGTTTCTCATCCCACTCCTGCCTCATTTCTTTCATACTGTTTAATGTGAGATTTTACTTTTACTCTTAATACCTTTTACAAGGAAAATCCTCTAGTAGGCACAAGTTTCACTCTTCTTATGCTTGAGCCATTCTGTGGGTTATTGCAGTTGGAGGTACTCCACAGTTCAATTGGCATGTAATCCTTAGCTGTGCTTTATGGCTTCTGCTTGTTTTAATAATAGCAATGGTTATTTACAATAGTAAAATGAAATTGATTGCATCTATGAAGTCCTTTTTGCAGCAAGGTGTGAGGAGACTGTGGCCTCTCCCTGCAGTGAGCTGTAAGGGAAGAAGCACACCTGATACCACTGTGCAGCCTCCAGCCTGGTTGGTATGTCCTGATTTACATCTGCAACAAGTCTATGAGGCTGTAAGCAAAGGATGTCATAGCTGTACTTCTGAAAGCTGGACTAGCAAATTTTGCCAGTTTTCTTCTTAGTATTTTCTTATTTGGAAAGTCTTAGTACCAGAGCAGATAATTTTTGCATCTGTGCGATAGAAAGCTTTGCATAGTGTGATGTATACATTGAAGAAAACGTGCCTGGAGAAGTGTGCCCTGTTACAGCTGGCGTGAGCAGGATAACTGCCTTGTTCTTCTTGGCTGGGATGGATGTTCAGTACCTCCAGAGAAGATTGTAGGAGAGGCTTCTGGAAATACTACCACATATGATGTACAGTGGATAAGCAGAGCACTTTCACTGAAGTTGCCTTTGTGAAGAGTTTTTGGGAAGTTAAGGTGTTCTTTCATATGTGCAATGGTGGTACATTCTCCACGGCCTGGAAGTAAGTAGGACTGGCAAGAATGAATTTGTAGAGGGTTTGCTATTGAGCTGAACGATTAAACAAGAAGCCTGTAAGTGTGAAGATATTGCTAATACCATTAAAAACCTAGAAGGGAAGGGCCTTGCTGGGTTACCAAAAACGAAGCTGCAATGAGACTTCTTGGATTTCTATTAATGTGTTCTAATTATTAACACAAGGAAAGCAAGATTCTTTTAGGAATCAATGCCTTAAAAATATTCATTTGCAAAACGAGAAACCAGATAAGTTTCTGCAAATTAACTACCCTTTCACCTTTGTTCCAGAACTTTCACTCTTGTAGTTGTGCTCTAAAGATGCTTGCCGAAGGCAGTCGTTTCTGATTTTATGCTTCTCCCAGTTCTGTTCCACAGTATAATTCATCTGGAACTGGTAATTTGTCTGCTTTTCATAGTTTTAATTGCCTAATTATCTGTTCTGCTGCAGTGATAAAGTCTTCAAACATCTTACTCTCCCCCCAGTCTCTCCCAGCATGAAAGAAAGTATTCTGAGTGTTTTACAGCTGTGTGGTCTGTTTTGGTGCTTTGTGAATTTAAATCACAGCTAGTCTTCTAAGATGTTATGTGAGATGAGTGGTCCCCCCTAGTCATACTCAGGCTCTGTCTCCTCTTAGAGGAAGTTAATCTCGTGCCTTTGGAGTATGCTAGCACTACATTGTCCTCATGTCTCCAGCCTCTGAAAATGCAAGGATAGGGTAAATGTTGCTAGATGCCCAAAAGACTCAGGAAGGTTCATTACAATTGTTACAATCATGCCAGAGCTCCTGCAACTGTGTGACATATAAAAAAATACTCTGATCCCCCTGTGGCAACATAGCCCCTCTTCACTCCTTGAATTAGGGCTACTGCCTTCAAGTTGAGGGAAGCTCTAGTTCAGAAGGAATTGATGCACCAGTTCTCTCTTTATATTACTTTGGAATGTTTTAAATGTTATTTAATAAGGAAAGTGGTTACAGAATCCATAATAATGTGCTTTTATAGAGTGGAGTTAGATCTTGTCAGTGTTTACCAAATGGCCCTGAAAGGTAAGGGTTTCTGTACATACACTGCTGTTAGAGGCGGGGCTGTTGCTCTGAGGTGCAGAATAACCGTTCACTTAGAGAAGAGTCTGGACCTGCTGAAGCTTCACCATGCAGTACCAAATGATCTTAACTTTACGCTGTGAAACACTTCAGTTTCATTGCATGATGGGGACTTTTGCATGGTGTGACTGTAATTTTTGTTTTGCTCTTTAAAAATGCCATATTATCTGGTTACATTTTCTCCGTGATGATCAGCCTGTGAGCCACTAAGCAAAGTACAAGTCTGTTTGGTGTTAAACGTTAAATGTTAAACGTTTGTATGCCTATGAAAAACGAGCTGCAAATAAAAGCTTTGTCTTCTGCAAAGACTGTGCTGCTTAAGGAATCTGAATATATGTACATGCACTTTTGTCATCAAGAGCAAGATGTATTATAAGAGTTGAGAGTGAGAGGATGTGATAATGCTCTAGTCTCCCTTATAAAACTCTCTACAAACCTCTGCCTCTAAACTAATGTCTATGCAAGCATACAGCTGGATGTGGCTGCTGAAAATGTATTAGAAACTTAATTATTTGCAATGGTGTAGCTCTGAAAGATAAGTATATAATGTTACTTAGAAAACAGAGGAGCTGTTTCCAAACTGGGGCTGATGCAGATAGTTCTTGTAATTCATGCCCTTATTGACTGCTCTCTCAGGTTTTGGTAGTTGCCTCTGAGGCCAGAATCTCTCAATTCTCAAGAGCACCATATGATTGAGCACTAGTTGTCTGACAGTGTTTAAGAAATGCAAGTTATGGAATGTTAAAGCAGTAGCTTGTTTAGAGTAGCTCTTATTTCTCGAGCAGAGGACCTGGAGGATGCAGTGTGTCTGAGAATTTTACAGGATATAAAACGAGAAAATTGTGGCTTGTATTTTTGGGTGATGAGATTGATTGAAATTTTTCTTCCCAGACATAATTCATATCGAGTGATTGTGTAGAAAAGTAAAGTTGGAGGGTAGGGGTTCTTATGTCACATATTGGCTCTTTACCGATACTTTATGGTATTGCATAGTATTTTCTTTGTTTCAGTTTTTTTTCTATAAATGCCTATCAGAGGATGTATTACACTAAAATTACAGCAATATCTTGTAACAAATGGCACTGTAGTAATGCAAAGAAAGATTAGAAAAGGAAATGGAATAAAATAATATGATGTGGAAAGAAAAATTGTGCATAATGACAGGCATCAAGGTTTGCTTCAGTGAAAAGTGCATTTTTATTGGTTGATTAGCCTCATCATACATTGAAGAGGTACCATGGTTGTTGATCTTCTCTTTTGAAGGAGAGCAAGGGAAGTGATGCAAGTTACAAGCTGAAATAATGCTAGTCACATGGTAGGAGGCTGCCTGACATGTTTCCAATGTGCATGGTTGTCCTCTCTTCCTAAAAGCAAGTTTTTAACAGAGGGTTTCACTTGTGACTCACTAGTGCTATATCCAGAACTGAACTGAAGTAAGTAAGTCTTGTTAAGAAGTGCTAATATGTGGTTAAAAGCTATTAAAATGTAAGCTATTATTTCTTCAATTAATTCAATGCAATAGGGTTTTTCTAAGTTCAATTTGAATTTGCTAATACCTTGTTCCAGTCAGATTTGTTGACTGTTATTTCCTTAAATTTTTTCTTAGTCAAGAATAAAAGAGGCAAAACTGGACTATATTTGGTGTAATATATAACTGTTAAAGTGTAAATTTCTACTAGTTCCTCAAAGAGTTGTCATGTGAAATGCATGTCATGTGAACTTCTGCCATTGCAGTTTTCTTTTGCATATACCTTTTGTTCACCTGTTCTTTTTGCATGTAGTTGAATGGCATTGTGGGTATTTTCCCTTGTAACTTACAGCCTGAATTCCTTTCTGAAATGATTGTGCAGTGGGGAAGTCACTGAAGTGAGAAAATAACCTAAGAACAAGAAATTAGTGCAAAATCTAATTCTGCAGAAGAGATGAATTGGAGCAGAAAGAAGAAAATAAGATCACTCTGATCCCACCTGTCTAGGGAAAGCAAGATTTCTTTCTGCCAAAGCTGCATATAAGCATATAAACATATAAACAGAAAAGAAAAAAAACCCACTGTTTTCATGATTAAAAAGAAGTACTGAAATAGGGGCTATGCTCTTTAATCTCAGATGAAAACTTAGCATTAGTTCTGCTTAATATCTTCAACCACATCCATAGTTTTATTGGAACTGGAGAGCAAATTAATATTACTTAAATAAAATGTGTCATACAGCCCACTTGTAACTTCTGCCAAAGATGATCTGTTATTATTTGCAGTTACATAATGAGATGTGCAGAGAGACTGGGGAGGTGGGTATCTGGGGATTGTAGTCTGTGTAAATATGTTATTGCAGTGAAGGATTGCTACTGGCAGTCATCAAACACGAAATACTCCACTTAGTACTACAGATACGAATCACAAATTTCAGTCTTAGTTGCATATTTGCTGACTCTTGAGACTCTTGGACCAGTCAGCAGAGCAGTCCTGCACCATCTGTTCATGAAGCTGTTATTAATTTTATTTTTCATTATGAAACAGAAAAGATTGCTAAACATCAAGTTTTGTTGTATAGCTTTTAAATTTTATTTTGCCGGAGTGCAGTATATGCAGATCCCTTTAATCATTTGAAATATGTGCTTTATTTTGATATTTCTTCAAATTCTTCTTGGTTGTCTTCCTCAAATGTCGATGTTTTTACTGATCATAAACATATCAAGGGTAATAAATTGCTTTTCATTATTATATCAGTCAGGAAGTGAACTTGATATTACAGTACAAGAGATAATATTAAATGTGGGTAAAGTTAAAGAATTTGCCTATAAACTAAACTTTATCATCTTTTTCCACAACTGCATGATTTTAGGAGGGACTGAGAGAGGTTGGGTGTTAGGTGATGGTATTTGTAAGTAACAAAGCTGACTGTCTTATGTGAAAGAAAGGAGAGCAGTAACAGGAAGAGAATAATGGCCTTTGCAAACGAGACTTAGGCAGGATTGAGAAGCCGATATGTAGTTTTTTGGGAAGATAATTTTAAGAAAGCTGGCTGCTGTTTGTGGGTGTGATCCTCCTTTTATGGTAAGATAAGCACTCTATGAGACGGATATTGATGAAGAGTGGAAACATGTTAGGGTAAGGGCAGAAAGGACCAAACAGGAACAAAGACCTGAAAGGACCAAACATGTACAAGCAGGAACTATTGGCAAGGGGATTTAAGAGATGACAATAAAAGATAATGAAAATACACTGGAAGTAAGACAACAGCCAAGGCTCATGAGTTCTGACTGGCTCAAGGCTAATTCTTCCTTTAGTCTTCAAATTCTTTCTTTAGTCTTTAAAAAACAGTTTATGTGACCTGTTGCCATGCAGAAAGAGCAGCAAAGCTTACTGTAATGTGGCGTAGGAAAAATCAAATTTCTAGGCCAACCAACCTAACTTCCCTGAACAGATAGTTAATAGAATAGATTAGGGGGAAACACCCAAATATTAGAGATGAGCCAACTTTGAAATTACTTCCTTTACACCATTCCCTGCCCACCTAAACAACATTATACCCCTCCCCAGCTAGTCAGCTTTGTTTTGTCAATAATCGGATGTGAAAAACCCCACAACAAACCAAAGAATCCCACTTGTGCTTTCATTAGCAGAACTTTCAGAGTAGAAATATTGAAAATAGAGGATGTGGCATTGCTTTATGAGGTTTGTTTTGAAATCAAGGTATCTGACATTTTATAATCGAAGGAAGTAATTGAAATAGCTGTTAAAAGTCTGTTAAGAATGTATTTAATTATGCTAGCCAGATCTACTACCAGCTTAGTCTGATGTTGTATTGCTGTGGTTAGGTGTTTGTAGCTGGGGACCTCAAACTTTGTACAGTTGCTGAGGTAAATTGACTGAAATTTGGATTAGGATCATGACAGCTCTGTACAACTTTATAGAATAAATGGTAGTATTCAGTGTAATACAAAAACTAGTACTGTTAGATTAGGAAGGTTAGAGGTTGCTTTTCCTTCTCTTGGTGATATCTGAGCTTTTACAACTATTAAAAATGCTTTTATCTGATTAGTTTACTAGTGATGATTTTACTCTGATGTTTTTCTGTACTTTTCCTAACCTTTGCTTGTCCCCAGCTTGTCAACTGTGCAGCATCTGGTGAAGTGTCTCAAGGTTTTATGGTTTTGGTTTGTGGTGGTTTTGGTTTTTTGGGGATTTCTTTCTTGTGTTTGCTTGAGTTGGTAGGAGTGCTTTATTTTGTTTTCTTGTTCCATGCTGGGCTTTTTTTGTTTCTGTCATATTGTGGGATTTTTTTCACCCTAAACTGTGTTGCTTCCATCATAATGAATCTATTGCTGTTACTCTGTGCAAATTTGCTTCTTAAAAGTGTTACGATATGGTTCCGCTGGGTAGAACTTTTCAAATGTGCAGTCATAACTGCCCAGGTGGGCACCAATCTGGTTTGTATCTACAGCTACTTGAAAACACAAAGCAGACATAGACAAATAAATGCTATTGGTCTTCTGTACAGGATTGTTTCTCTCAGCTACAGTGAGACACATGGTAATGGTCTCATTAAAATATTTTTGTGTCTTAGTCACTGCGCTCTTGAATGATGAAAAAAGCTTATGTTAGTTTTTAGAAGTTGTACCTTCATTTTTCACAGTCAGGTAAATTATTAATTTCTGCTCTTGTATCTCTGACTACTGCAATCAGATGTCCATGTCTGGTTTTGACATGGAACTGGGTTGAGTTGAAAAGATGGGGAAAAACAGAATTACACATTAGTTTTTGATTCTTCTTTTTAATTAGCTTCTGTAATTGGAAACTGTTTTCTAATCTTAATATGTTTAAGTATACTGCTATACAGTGCTGTGATTTGAGGTCATGAAGTATTTTTACTGAGTCTTTAAATTTCATTCTTTTTTTTTTAATACTGCCTTCCTGTAAAGTCTTGATATTTTAAAGCTGCATAAAATACTTCTCTCAAGGCCATCTGAGAGACTTTAAATGCCACTGAATGGGTGATTTGCTGCATTTCCACGTAGATAAATTCTATGCAACCAACGTAAAGAGTAGAGTGTTAACTTTGAGAATATAAAGTGATGGAACACGCATGTTGCTAATCTTGTTCCAAAAGAGCTACTGCAGGTTTTTATTCATAACTGTTAAAAAATCCTGCTTTCCAGTTAAGAACCATCTGGGCATCAGGCTCTTTGTAATGTTCCATTCATTGAACTTTTTGAATAAGATGAGAGACTACAGGAGCTCCTCATTTATTACTTGTCTTTTTTCTTTTTAGGTGGCTGGGGACATGAGAGCTTAATTTATTAGGTTTCCCATGCTGACAAACACAGGTTTTTATAATGCAGACTGGATCTGGAGTCTTCTTCTGTGTAGCATACCCAGCCTGTAGCCTGCCACTAGCTGTAGCTTGCTCAAGGGGCAGGTTGTGGCTGTGCCAGCCATCCCGGTGGCCTGCTGAATTATTTCACAGCCTGTGACCTGAAATAGAATTGTAGGATAGTTCCATGGCCTATTCAGATGTCTGTTAAGTGACAAAAGATATATATTTTATGATTGACCTTGCCTGAAAGGTTCCCTTTTTCTTTTCCTCAAAAAAGCAACAAAACAACCACCACAATAAAGACACAACTTGCTTTAAACTCACCTAAACTGTCCATTCTCAAGCTGCTCATCTACAAATACCAAGAGCAGGATTTTGTGTTTGGTTTCTTTTTGTTTAGTTTGTGGGTTTTATTGTCTTTTTAAAGGCTGTTTTAGCTGTTATTTACATTCCTTCTTTTTGACAGACTTATGCAGTACTTTTTTCATTCATAAAAGAACACATTTAGGAGATTGGAGTACATGGGTAAGGGTGTTACGTGACCTTTATGGTAAAGGATCTAGTTCTAGTATTTCTCTTGAAGATTTCCAGGATCTCTGTAGTGTTCATTGCTTTTTAGTCCAGGCAAAATACTTCGATGCTTTAGAGAGCAGCTCTTGGGCACAGTGTTGTGAGAGAATGTTTGGGGAAAAAAGCCCCCCAGTAAAAACAACTTTGTCATGCAGGTATTCTATGTTCTCTGACATAAAATGCATTTTTAGCTATTCTTCACTACTCTCTGAAGTATTTAGCATTTTTAAATATCTTTAAAGCAAACTCAATAATCATAAATTTGGAGCACTATAATGGTTTGGCTTTTTTAACAGTCTGTAATTTAAGCATGTTGCTAACACACTTTACATCTATTTGTATTAATATCTACTGGCGAAGCATCTGGTTTTTTTATCCTCTCATATTAAGCCTCACTTATGAGACTAATAGTGTGATATTATCCCTGCAGTTTATGGATTCCTTGGCCTTAAATACTGTTCTCAACTTTACCTCACCAGTTCAGTGTAATCTTCCTTCTTTTTGCAATTTTTCTCTAGTTTTAGTTATATGTGTTATGTATTTAAATATACTAGTGCATATTTAAATGCTCTGGAAAAGCAACTGATGCTTTGTCTATTGAAATGATCAAACAGTTTTGTGCTTTTCTGAAACCAGTTTATCTTGTGACTTCTTGGAGGTAGATGTGCCAAAGACTGGGATTTAATCACATGCATTCAGTGCCTCCCTGACCTCAGGTCAAAATGAGGTGTCACTCAAGAGCCCTGGCCTGAAGGTGCAGTCGAGTTAGGAAGTCAGCTGTGAGTCAGTTAAATACTTGAGGCTTCTGCTGAAGTCAGCAGTAACAGCACAGTTGACACCATTATTTCTCCTTGCTGTGTTGTAAAAGGGGTGGCTTTTCCTGAGTTGGTCCTTGGAATGCTGCAGGCTGAGCCACAGCACTGAGCAGCTTACATAAGCAGCTCACATCTGAGTCAAAATTTCACTTCACTTTTTGCATCTCTTCCAGTGGCAGACCCAATCCTCTAATACACTCTGCTACACTAAGACCTAAGTATAGAAGTCCTGTGCATAAGGCACAGTCAATAAGGCATTCTTAAAAGAAATGTATTCCTTCGGAAAATGCAGAGGAGACCCTGGGGTAGCCATTTTGGGAGGAATAAAGCCACCACACATAATAAATTGGTTCCTAAGCTTGTGCTGAGCATTTACTTGACAGGTATTTGGCAGTGTATTTTGGCAAAGGCTCCTGAGTGTGGCATGTTAAAACGCCAGAGTAGAAACTGCCAGGAACATTACAGAGGATGTACTTTTCTCCTTTTGGACATAGCTCTCCTATATTAATTTTTGGGAGTTAGCTTTTTTTAAATTTATTTTTTCTTTTTGTTTTTTTCTCTTTGTTTTAGCAGCCACTTCCTTTCATTTGCTGATCATGGTGAAAAACAAACTCTGACATTGTTTTGTTAGTAATGTTGGATAATGAATGTACTGGGATAATATTTCAGCCTTTAAACAATACAGAATTGTACCCCATTAATGAGAATAATTACACTGTAATGTAATTAATTTAAATTTGTACCTAAGCCCTGAAACTTCCCTGTGAATGACAGCTCCTAGTGGATAATCAGTTGTGTAATGTGTACAGAAGCTTGTACCAGTTTTGTGCCAGATGACAGTCAAATACGGTATGCAGGAAGTATCTCATGTTCCACCTGTGTCCAAGGCCAATTTGAAATTTGGCTGAGAGAAAACAGTAATTTTCAGAAAATAGAGGAAGTCTCTATACATGCATCAGAGCATTCTTAGAAGTCTGGGCTCTGGAAACATATATATCTCTTTTGTGAAATATCTTGGTGCTAGGCATGTAAACAACTGTGGTTTGGCTTGCTGTATTATTAAGGCATCACAGATGTATTTTACTTGTGGTTTAAGAATGGTATTCTTCAATTTAGTGTTCCTACAGAAACATGAGTTGCTTGTTTGCTCCCCTCTCCTCTTCCCCAACTTTGATGACCTGGACAGGAGAACTAGAGGCACAAAAGGCAAAGATCATGGGTTGAGATAAGAAAAATTTACTGGAAACAGCAATGAAAAGACAACGAACAGTTACAGCAACAATACTAATAAAAGAGTGTACAAGAAACGATTTGCACCCGAGTTCTCACCCCGGCAATACTTGACCATTCTCTCTGCAGTGCTACCCGGACTGGCAGGAGGCCTCTTCCCGGAAAATGAGTTGAGGTGCTACAGAATAACCTCTGGGTCCTGGCCAGGTCCCCTCCCTGCCACTGCAGAAATTAACCCTTTCTTGGCTACAACCAGGACACTACGTTCTTTATATCATAACTTCGTTTTTGTATCAGTTTTATAATCTGTGCAAGTGGCAGCCAGGCAGTCTTCCTTGAATGGCACACTTGTCTCAAATAAGGCAAGGCTAAGATTTAAGTTAAATAGAGAAACATACTTTTAGAATAGGCCATTACCATTTAATGTTACCATATCCTGTACTTTATGCACATATTTCTTTATATGCAATTGGTGCATTGTAAAGTCTGTGGATGTGTATTTTTGTTTTGAGGGGCTTTCTCCCTTCCCTTTCCCAAAAGCAGTGAGGTCCATTATAAAAAATATACCTTTTTGCACCATAACAAAGCTACTTTTCTCAACAGACGAGTATGCCATGAGTGCATATGGTATTGGTGTATAAAGGGTGTGTCTGCCAGTGATGATGTATATGGATGTGGCACCAACTGATCTCAACCAGACAGAAAATTAGCACCCTATCCAAAACGAGGAAGAAGAGTTTAGTAGTAAATGTGAATTGTAGCTTTGTAAAGCAGCTCCTAAAGCCCAAGGAAACAATGGAAAGTAACTAAGTCTGTGTGGTTTTGAGGTGTTTTCAGGCATTCCTGGGAATCAGTTTTATATTTTGTTCTTGTGTAATGGATTAGCATCTGTAGTGGTTGCTATTCAATTTTTTTGAATGCATGCCCTTGATTTGACACCTGCCATATTAAAAGTCACAAAATGCCAATAAGACAGGCAGAACAAATGCATCTTAGTATCTTCCAAAAATCGGTACAGTCTATGATAGATATGTATTTTTTACTGCCATGCAGAAAGAACAGAAACATACTGACTAATTTTTACCAGAACAATAATCAGACATCCACCAGTAAACATGAGTGTAGGCCATAGGAAAGCAAAGAGAAGGCCTTTTGAGGGATAAAGTCTGCTTAAAATGACGTTGGTCTGTGTTCCTCCTGGGTCATAGTAACACGGGAAAGTCTGGTATTTTTTGAAATTGCTTGCAATTGTTTCTATTCGTGCTTTAACTTCTTTAGAGTTCTCCAACTTGTCTGGGACATACGAGCACTGAAAAGAGAAATCAAGGTGATTCATTATAACAAATACTCCAAAGTTTTTAGTTAAGTCAGATTAAGTGAAAAACTCATGCTAGTACTGACAAAATCTTCTGTGGCTTGGCATCTCTGGAGATTGTCTTGGTTTCATTGTCTATTTGCCATGCCACACTTCCCTGTTTCCATCAGACTGTCCATGCCCCCAGTCTGCAGATTTACAGACTGGAGTTATGTTGTTGGAAACCAATAACATACAAGATCAAAAACCCCTGCAGTCTTTGACACTATCACTTTATTATTGTAATGCCAAGCTCCAGTTCCTAAGAGAGCTTTCTAGGCACTGCCACAACAGGAAAGTGTTCATTGTGCAGAAATTCACACTGGCTTGTCATTGTGCATGAGAAAGAAGTTGTTTCACTGCACGCCTCTGGTTGTAAATAGTAGAAAAATATACTGAGCATGTTGGATGCTTCCTACTTGTCCTTGTAAGTATATTGACGTGTGGGAATAATCCAGAGATTTTTAGTCTATTTCAGTGGAAATAGACTTTGAAGCAGTAATTATTTTGCTGTGGTTCATAAACTTTTTTTCCTGCAGTATATTTTATGTATATAATAATGCTTAAATGTACTTAACTGGAACCTGGCCAAGGCAAAAGCAGGGATGGTTCCTGACGTGAAAATTTTACTTGCATTAATGCAATTAGGTAGGACCTCCAGAAGTTGCCTCCTTTTGCAGTGAACAAGACTCTTGTTTCCATCTATGCTTGGTAATTTGTCTTTGCTCCTTCATTGCGTGTAGCTTTCCCTGAGACTGTCATTATAGATAGGCATTAGCTAGAAAAAAATCTCTTCAGCTGAAGTGTTCTATTCTATTAGGTTTGCATTGTGGGAAGCTCTAATCTATATAAATGCTTTGCACTTGGAATCTGAGTGTGTTTGTTCTGGATTTTGAAAGTACATTAGTCTTGGGCATCCAAGATCTGAAGAATTTTCACTGATTTGTTTCTTCTTTCTGTCTAAAGTGTGCATCATGTTGCCATTTTCTCCTTCTTTATTCCCTGCTTCATAATATACACCTGAAAACCAAGTAAAATTTGGATTTGTGCTCTTTCTTTGGATAGTTTTAAACTCGATGTCTCTCATGTGCTAATTCAACAAGGAACTGAGCAAGCCACAGCTTAGAAACCATTTATTACAATGGGTCTTCAGTTGGGAGACTTAAATATTTTAAAATGTTCTTAAGTGTTGTGTATTCGTGTTGGTGTAATTCCTTAGAAAGTATTAACTTAATATATAGTGTAATGTTTAAAATAAAATACAAAACTGTGTAATTTCTGGGATGTTTTAAAATTGCCTAAATCTATGCCCAGACATTAACATGTAAAAGATGAGTAATTCCAGCTGTTGCTGTGCCACTTGGTCAGCCCCTCTCCTCAGCAATGTTAGATAATAGCAGAGAAGGGGTATGCAATCTGTGTTGCAAGTACCTTGGGATTTTTTTCCAGTGTATCTTCAGTCTGGTAGAGCATAACCTCCTGTCCTGAGGCTGTCAGATTAACCCACACCTGTAGACAGGGATAAGGAAAGATTTCCTCATCCTCTGAGCCTTCACTGTTTGGGCAGAAAACTTTGTCCTTGATGTTGGCTTTGAGTACCTTGCACAGAGTTTCTGTTGTCCAAACACTGAAAACAAAAACAAAAGGTATTCCTTTGAAGCTCATCAGAAGCATCTGTTGCGAGTTGCATGTGAAAATACATCTGTGTGTGGTGGCTTGGCTGGAGTTCATAGCTGCTCCATTCTGCTTTGATGAACGGTGCCCACCCTAATTCTATGGCTACACCTGGAGAAGGGTTGCCATAGTGAGTAAGACTGGGAAAGCATTTTTGTTGTTTGTGCTGTAGTTTTTATGCATTCTGTGGTTTTCAGTTAGATTCTGAACTCTCCATCTGTGATTGGTTTCATGTTATTCCAGAAAGAAAAATTGCTATGAATTTTAAAGTTTGGTAATAAATATCTGGAATGCAGTATACTCCACATCTTAGAAATATTTTGACTGATTTCATTCAATAAGCCTCAGAACTCAGATCATAATCCATGTTTTTCCCCATTTCTCTTTTTCTTTATTGCATGGGCCTCTTGCATAAATAAGTAGCAGAATTTTGTCTGGAAAAAGTTAATTTCTGCAGTTGTTTATCTGTTTTTCTTAAGAATTACATTTCTTTTATTGATAACATGTTAAATTTTGCTCACAGTAGTACACTTTGGTGACAAAGAAAGTCAAGAAGCAGCCTCACTCCAGTTCTTACGAAACTACTCTTGATTCATGTATCCATCTTTTGTAATGTAATCTGGAGGCAGGAAAATAAATACTTAATATAAATAATACTTAATAAAAAATTAATTACTCTGTTTTAAAGAGAATGCATTTAAAATAGTTTTGATATTAAAGATGTTCTAGCAAGAAGAATGACGTGGATGTTCTTACTTTCTCTGTCATAATCTTGAAATATGAACAAGCAAGCTGTACTCTTTGCCTTGTTACTTTGATATTTTGCAAATTGATTTTGTGTGTGTTGGCAGAATTCGCAAAATTAGATAAAAGGGTGGACATAAGTAACTCCTTCAGCATTCATTATGTTCTGTAATATTTGGTGTGGCACACTGGGTTATTGAAGGTGCTAGTTTCTTATGATGGTTAATTTGGAAGTAAGATACAAATTCATGAGTGAACAATTTTACCATGACTTGTGTTGCTCAGTTTTTATTAAACACGACACTCTCCTGCCCATGAAAGTGCTTTGTTGAGCTGTTTTTATTTATGCAAGACTTGGCTTTTCATTGTCAAGCTTTGATAAGCGTGGTTGGCTTTTTGATTCTACAGTAAATATATCGATTTAGTCTGCTTAGCTCTGAGGAGATATTTTCCTCTTTTTTGTGCTCTCTTGTGCCTGATGAATTCTTGGCACACTTTTTTCTCTTCTGTCTTATGAGCTCTTTTAGAGCACTTAGTTTATTGTACAATATACTTACATGTATTTTACCACTTTTTAATTATTGTATGTAATGCTAACAGGAAGAAGAATAGCTCTGTTTCATAAACAAATGGATCTTATTACCTCTTAGTGTAAAATGGCACAATGGTGATCCCAATAAAAAAGTACATCATCATGGAGCATGCAACCATTCCCAATCCCAGGCAGAGGGCTCTCGTCTCCCCTCGCTTTTGTGCAGTCACCAACTTCTTTCCCAGCATGATTTAGACTTGTGAAACTTGAACAACTTCTTTTTGGTGTAAAATATAATACAAAAAAGAAAGGGAAAACATGACAGTTACTGTAGTTATGTAACAAGTTTCTGAAATATAATCAATCATCAATAATCATCATATATAATCATCAATAATATAATCAAACAGCCCCATTTTTGCAAAAACTAGAACTAAAAAACAAACTTGCTGTGTATTTTGTAATCATTAGACTCCTCTTTTTTAATTTATTGTGTAGTACCTTAAGAGGTGCACATGTCTGTAAGCCAGGAGGTTAGATAGGAAAACCTGATCACTTCTGGAGAGAATTCTGTTAACAGTCCAATTATCTTCAGCCTTAATTCGTTCTCTTTGATGTTGCTCTCTGAAGTTAGAGTTGTTTTGCTGTATATTGGTAAAGGCTGTGTGAAAGGAAAACCTTCCCAGAGTAGAAACATTTTTTCCATTATGCCTTTTCTTCTGGATTAGTTTGAAGTGCGGTTGTCTTATATCAAAAGAACTGAAATAATTAAAAATTTTGTATTTGATTTTTCTGACTTCTGCATGTTTGCTTGGCCTTGCCCATTCAGAGCTGCTCCAAACCTGCTGTCTGAGGAGTGTTGGAGTAACTCTGGGGAACTAAGTCTTGGACAGAGCTATCTGAAGCAGAGCTCAGAACTGACTGGCATTAGCGCCTCCACTTCCTTGAAAAAGAGCATTTTAAATGATCTACTATAAATGATCCATAATGTTTTGTTGAAGAGAATCTGAAAATTATTGCCATAGGCCATTAAAACATTATGAGAAACATAGAGGTTTCTATAGAAATAGTTCAGAACTTTCACTACAAGTTCAACCCACCACCAGTATCTGCTGCACTGACACCTGTGATTGCACGTTTGTGGGGTTTTGTTTTTTCATGAAAGCATGGCAAAAGCCGTTTTTGTGGAAATGACTAGACCGGCAAGATTTGTGTGGGCTTTTTGGAGAT
Source organism: Oenanthe melanoleuca (assembly GCF_029582105.1). Taxonomy (NCBI): domain Eukaryota; kingdom Metazoa; phylum Chordata; class Aves; order Passeriformes; family Muscicapidae; genus Oenanthe; species Oenanthe melanoleuca. The sequence continues at coordinate 551,579 of NC_079347.1, forward strand.
AAGAGCAGAAAGACAAGCAGAAGGAGAAGAAGGAAATGTTACATTCATGCCAAATCAGTTTTTCTTTGTGTTCTGCACAAGGCAGTGAGTAGTGCATAGCTTTAGGCAGGGTATTTTCAGGATTTTAGTTTCAGGTGTGTGCAGCTTTTTAGTGTTTATCCTTATTGGCTGGCCTTCAGGATGGCATAGTTCCTGCCTAAATCCGCCTGTGTTCAGACTTAAATTTATATACAGTGTAAGACAAGCACAAACCAAAGTTGGCAAATAGGCTCTGAGCTCTTCAGGTTATCTGTGAATAGATGGTCTCCAGCTGCTACAGGCTGGCAGAGCTGTGGTGTGATTGCAGGTAGGGGACCATGCTAAATTTGGTGAAAGATGAGATATACCTCAAAGCTATGAGCATCAGCTCTTCAGGAATGAATGGAAATATATTCTGAATATTCTTTCCTTTCCTGCTACTTCTGTTTTTCACTGGTAAAAGTGCCTCACTTTGGCTGTTTAATGATTAAAGGAAAAAGATACTTGAAAATTAACATCCTGCTATTTTTAGACTGCTAAAACATCCGAATGTTAGTTCTATTAACAACAAAAATATAGATATATGTAGACAGTAAAACAGCTTTGGTCATTTAGCAGCAGAGCTTGTGGTTAGTTGCAGATTTTAGGTATATATTTTGAAGTTAGTAGTATGTGATATCATCAAATTGGAAGGCTTTCTTTAGGTATCCCTAGAAACTAAACAAGTTATTTTTAGAATACTTAATTTTGTCCACTTTCATACTTAAGTTCACTTTATATGTAACATCCACATCCACTCTGAATTTTGCATAGAGCACTTTGAGAGTAATTGTTTTTCTGATGACCACGTATAATTCACTGGCATTGTAAGAAGCATCTCAATTTGAAAATTACCACGGATTAACTTTCCCTCTTTATTGCCATTTGAGTTTAACACGAAATGTGAGCTAACGCCCTTAAGTGAAGCTGTACTGTGTTTTTCTTGATCAGTAGGGTTATAGGTAGAATATGAGGTATCAAATGCTTCCAGCATGCTCGTGCTGCACCTGCATTCTCACGTGTAACTGTGCGGAGAGGCACATGCAGCAAGGAAAAATTGCACAGTAAGTGTCAGTGACTATTCCTTGGAGCCTTCCATAATTTCTTTTAGTTTGGAAAATGGGAAATAATGCTTAAAAAATCTAAAGGATTCCAAAGTATTTAGAAAATTGGAACACTGTGCAACACAGTACCTAAATACCAATTGTTATTAAGATAGCTCTCCTTTACCTATTGTGCATCTTGGTCAGAGGGGAAAGAGGAATATAAGAACATTATCAGCTGTGGAGCACAGGCCCTGAGATCAAATGGTACTAGAGTAGCAGGTCCTTATAGCACAGTGGGGAGAAAATGATAGACGAGTGAAAACCTGTGTTATTAGCAAGAAATTCTTACGTACAGTAGCAATGCTTAATCTTTAATTTTCTGTGAGAAATTGGGAAAATGAAAGACTGGTACTGCCACTGTGACTTGCAGAAAACATCTAGTGTCCTAGAGCTGTTTACATATTGAATTTTGATGAACACGGAGCTGTCCCATTTGCACTGAGAAACAGTGGGTTAATCAACCCCCTTGTTACATGGAAAACAAGAACTGTGGGACTATTAACCAAAGAATTAATAAGAAATCTAATTGTCCCAAAAGTCTGCTGGAATGTCAGCCACACATGCAGCGGATGTATACCACCAAACTCATCCTCCTAATAATCTAAAACTAGCAGAACATCTCTTTAAGACACAAAAGGAACTTGTAAATTGGAAATTTTTCTCAAGTGGCCCAGAGGTTAAATGCAGTGTTGTTCCCCATCCTGACACCAAACTGACTTCCTGACCTTGGCTCTCTGCAAGGGCTGCTAAGTGATGCTGTTTGCCTTTGCAGGCAGAGAACTGCTCCACCCAGAAGGGAATAATAAGGACTTGTAAATTATGCAGAGAATGTTAACAAGAAAGGTTAATCTCAAAATATTACCCCGAGTGCCTCTATAGACAGAAAAAATAACCAGTTAGGTCTTTAGGCAATGTAAAACAGGGGCACTTATATCATTGTTGTGTTGCTGTAGCAAATTAGCTGTAAATGTGGTCCCTAAAATACATGTTTTTTGGTGCGTTCTTCTGCTTTCAAATGTAGAAGACCAGAAAAATCTGTGACACTATTTTATGCATGTGCAGAAGAATTTAAGAGGAAACACAGGACTTCGAAGGAAACCCATGTTCTTTTTTTTTTTTCTTTCTTTCTTACATAAACATTCATATGTACTACTGCTAAAAATCCTTAATTTTCTGGCTCTCAAGACAAAGCAAAGTTGCATACATATAGAAAAACATATTTAGTTGGAATTTCTTCTTTGTTTCAAAGGTTAATTTTTTTGAGATTAAAAGAATGTTCTGTCTCTTTGCTCTGTCTATGTATATTATAGGGAGTGTTGAAATAGCTGAATTTGTGTTTCCTCTGACAAAACCATTAAATCTTCTAAAATTTAACACTGCAGAAAACTTGATTGGCCATGAATGAGTAAAATTGAACTGGAAGATGTTGAAGTGTACAAAACAAGGCTTAGTCCAGCCTTCAAGAGAATATGTAAATGTATTTTTGTACTGCAGATTTTATGCAGTGGTTCCATACTTATTAAGAATGTATAAACTGCAAATGTTTTGATAATGTTCCCTCTGTCTAATCTTGTTCAGTCCAGTTAAATTATACAATACATTAGCTGTGTAATTTTGATGTATAATAAATGCATTCATAGCTGCTAGTGATAATCTTAGGGATGCCATCCGCTCAGGTTTTCAATAGTCCCCTGTTTTAATCAGAGAGATATTTGATGCTTGGCAGGAAGTCTCCACTGCCTCCTACTCTCCCAGCTTTTGAGGAGTTTCTAGTGGTGTGACCTCTGTGAGTTCAGATGGGACCTCTGTCTCAAGCTATCCCAGACTGCTCTTAATTTGAATAAGGTGTGAATAGCACTGATGAATTTATCTCACTTGCAGAAGAAAGGCAGCTAAATCCCTCTCTTGAATTTAGGTTGGGAATAAATATTACAGTGAGGTGGTGTTGTGTTTATTTGATTTAGTTTTTTTTTGAGCTGATTTATCTCACACTATATAGTGAATCTCCAGTGAACACTTATGTATTGCTTTCAGATGAATATTATGTTTTAATACAGCATCATACCAAGAAGCATGATGCAAATCATCCACATCTCTAAAGCAATGAGGACTTTTTAAGCAGGCCTGTACCCTTTGGCCTCCACTGCTGCTACATGCAAAACAGCCTTTTGTTTTCTCCTGTCAAATGCCAGCTTAAGCCACCTTGTTTTATTCTCAGAACACCTTCTACAGACAAAACAAAAATCACAGTACTTGGTGACAGTTTATTGCCAAATGCTTTTTGTGAGAATCATTCGGCAAAAGTTTTAGATTTATAAATATGAGCTCTGTACTGGTTATGTTACTGGAACGGAGCTCATATTTACATACATGACACTCTCTCTAGGTAGAGCTAGTTGGATCATTCACACTTGCTTATCTGTGTTTCCTCTGTACTTCAACACTGTTTAGACTGTTTCTTTATGTTTCAATCCTATGACCATTGTTTTCTCCTCTGCTGTCCCACCACTTAGAACAGGCTATAGTCAAAACTGCATTTCTGCTAGCACTTTCTTTCCCTTTCCACACCCTCCGTTTCATCCTCTAGCAGTTACAGGCATTTCTTGCTGGTCCTGGGGGAATGCTACGCCCTGGGAACACCAGGTTTTTTTTCATTACTTTATAAGCTTTCTGTGTGTCTGGGGACCACAAATACAGTATGTTACAGAATGATGTGATGCTGAGCCCCGATGGAAAAGTGCACAGAAAAATTTGTTGTTTTAGAAACCCAAAACTGCAGTATTTTGACTGTATGATATGATACAATTGTTTATTCTATGAAATATGTAGTATAATTTTTCTTTATTACTGAACTGTTTACTGGATGTGTCACTAAAGTGCATTAAAGAAGTTAGCTTTTTTAATTGTCAAAAAACATATGCAGTTGTTTAAGATTAATTCTATTAGCTTTTAAACATGGTGGTTCTTAAAAAAATTTAAAAATGGGGAGAAGAAAGAAGATACTTGCTCAGTTCAGTTGTTCTGAAATCTTTCTGGAGTACTTTCTCCTTTGATTCAGTGCTATAGAGGGCTGCACAGAAGGAATCAGTTTAAGAGCAGATTTTTGGGAAGCCTTCAAGAGTTTATGTGCCAGGTTCCTCTCTAACTTAGGGGTAGGTAAGCACAACTTCTAGAGTAATTCTGAACACCCAAAGCCATGAGACTTCTAAGAGAAAATTTGCCATTAAAATGAAAAAGAGCTATAGTCTTATATGAGCTATGGGCTCTTAATTTGTGAAAATATTATTGTTACCTTTGCTACAGTTGTGAAGAATTATTAGATTACATCCAGTTACAAAAGAGAGAACTCAGTCTGCATACTACAGAAAAGTTGCCTGTGCTGTCCTCCATTGTGCTGCAGATATAGAGTGAGAAGCCTTTTGCTTCCCAAAATACTGTACTTTTAAAACCAAAAAGCTTCACAAGTTCCCAAGGAAAAACAGTTGTTTAGAAATATACTCACAGTTTTTGTTGAAACGCTGCTTTCTCTGATGGAAAAAGTCTGTTATGTGATAGACTTAGGAGAGTAGTGGAGCTCAGAGCTGTAAGTGATTTTTATTACTGTTTCTTTGTCCTTTCCTGTACTTCTCTGGGTTTGCTTTGCAGTGGGTGAACTCCAAATTCAGTTCCCCTATTACAAAGCCTTTTGTAACCATAAATGGTAAGGTATGAAAGAGCACTGTCCTTTTGGAAATAATTGCTGGAAACCAGGAAGCCACAATACTAAGGCTGAAATTTCTCATACACTAGAGCCCCTTTACGGCACATTCTGGTGGATTGTGTTAAACTATGGGCCTGCTCTGTTTCTACAACTCCTTTAGTTTAGAAATCTGAAAAATTTTTTGGGTAAGATTTAAGGATTAATCTGTATTGATGACCAGTGGTATTGATTCTTAATAACCTGAGCCATTACCAGCTGTTTGGGAATGCTTAATTGCCATAGTTTTCAGTGAGTTTGGATGCAAAAGGTGCTAAAATTCTAACTGTACACCAGAGCCTTATAGATAAGAGCATCCATTGTGCCATAGGTGCATTACTGTCTAGCATGTTACTCTAGCCAAAAAGCCAAGCCCACCTCTGGGTAGGCTTTTTTTTTCCTTTTTTTTTTTGAGGGAAACTCTATTATTGGAAGTCTAAAGGAATTGAAATGAGTTAATCCAGTGGAATCATTAGGAAAGATCTGTAAACAAGGGTAGGATATTTGCCCCCCCTCCCTGCTTTATGTGTCTCTCAATTAGCTGTTTCAGTTTAAGCTCTTCTTCTAAACTCTCATTTGGTAAAAGATTTGAAGTTGACAGGCTCAGAATGTTCATGCTGTCTAAAGATAACAGATGAATCTCCTTCAGTAGGACCCTTTTGTATTATTACAGATCCAGAGGAGAGCACACAAAGCTAACCTGGATTTTGATAACTGTCTGGTAGACATTTACAGCTAAGTAAGATGCTACTATCATCAAGATTGGAAAGATTTATGACCATAGTAATTTTATAATACTTGAGAAGTGATGTAGAGAAATTTTAAAATTAACTTTTGAAGTTTGAGAAAAAGGGATTTATGAACAAAAGTTATTTCAGATAGAATAGGACCTGGTTGAGTGGAGTTTTTATAATTTTTGATGTTTAGTAATCAAGACAGGATATTTCATAGACGCAGTCTCTGCTGACTTAATGAATAGTCAGGCTTTTAATGAGGAGCTCATTGTAAGTGATTTTTGGGTTCTGTGATTCAGGATTCAAGCTAGAATACAAAGTAAGCTGTGCTGAATGAAATCTATGAATCCTCAAATTGAAGGTTTGTCTTCTGTCTCCTTTCCCTGTACACCTTAACCCCAATGGCCAAAATAGATTTCATTTAAATGATAATTTCCCATAATTCTTTTAAAAATTAGCAATGCTTCAACATGGAAAATCTTGCCATATCTGTAAATTAGTGAAGTAGCTGCACTTCAAATTACCAACCTCCAGAACTGTAAGTAGCTATCTGACAAATTAAAGGGAGTTAATATCTATTTCTGTGGATTTATTTTCCCTGTAGAGTGATAATAGAAGAAAAATCACGTGAGAGAAGATATGTGGCTCTGAAAGAGACATTGTATAAATGTAAGCACACAAGGATTGTAGCTTTTCCTTTGTAAATAAAGGTATGAGGAGACTGTAAACATTTCAGCAATGGCAGGGAACAAGAGCTTCTGGTGTTTACTTGCTGTACTGCTATGCAGTGAGTACTTGCTGTTGTTCTTTGGGAACCATCTGTATTGCAGAGTGCTTTGTTCCAGCCCCTTCTGCTCCTCCTGGCCAACCATGGCAGGGATGCGTTCCTTCAGAGAGTGCTTAGCCCTCCCAAGGAATCCATTTGACTTTGCTGGGATGCTGAACCTTCACGGGAGTCTGGTTTGACCCCACACGCTGCAGAACAATTTGTTCTTGTAATGTCACATGAATTAAACTTATTCAGTGTCCTGTGCAACAGGGAGGTCTTGCTGGAAATCTGAGTCAGATTATATAAATAATGTCTGTAGTCAAATAGAAGCTACATGAATTTGCAAACTCTGAGCTCCTTTTTGACTCTAATGTAAAGACCAAGTAGTTCCTAGAGGTGTTTTGGCTCTTAATAAAGAGTTGTCAAGGAATAAAAGTAGCTCTGTGCATTTTTTTCCCTATCGGTTTCCAGTTGAGAAGTTCAAGTCTGATAGAATGCATACCATCCCTCTTCCATGCCCTACATTAAGATCAAAATTTAATGTGGGAAATGTAGATTAATTTGTCATTAGCTGTCAGCTACACATATTGCTCTAGGGCCAGTGGACATTCGGCTTCTAATTGCAGCTCATTTTGTTGTTCAGCTCAATTGTTTCTGCTGTTTTCAATAAAATAAATCTGCTGAAAGCAAATTGTATCCTCATTAGGACTAATTAATAGTTGCCTTCTTTTAAAATAACTTCATGTGAGGCTTTGCATAGAGAATCAATTGAAATTTTATTCAGCTGCAGACTTCATGTCAAACATTTTGCAAAGAGAGGCAGATGCCATATTGAAATAGTTCTGCAAACCCTAGCACTTTCTTTGTGTTTTATGCTTTTCCAAATGTTATATTTGTTCTTTATTCAGACTAGCAAAACTTGTGAAGTCTGGCAGGTTGGATCCTGCTGGCCTGGAAACCAGGGGAGGCAGAAGCTGAAAACAATCGTGTCTTAATATTGATTCTTATAATCTGTTTCCTGAGGAAATTCTGTTCCAGGATTCCTTTGGTGATAAGACTTTCATTAACTGAGAACAGAGATAGTGAGGGATCAGGTAGCTTTGCTCTGTTCTTTCAGTTTACACAAGACTTTTTGGTTTAAAGTTTAGTTAAAGCCTGTAAAAAAAAAGATTGTGATTGAAATATGGTACTGACAGTCCTCATCTTCTAACAATCAAGGCACTCTACCTGGAGGAGGCCTGTATGAGTGAGACTGGAAGGGACACAGCTGTAAAGTGATGCAGTGTGTCTGCAGTTCAGGCAATTTTGCAGTGGCAAGTTTTCCGGAGGAACATTGCAATTCCCACAGCTCCCCTAGCCACATGTCATTTGCTGTGCTTTGTCTCTTCTCTTTGTCATTACTTAGGGCAGCAGCAGGGATGCAGATCCCACAATCAATTCAGTTGGCTGCTGTTCTGAGAGCAGTGGCAGATGCTGCCCTGTGCACAAAGTTGTTCTCTCCTGTTTGTAAAACAAACATTTGCCTTCATTTAGAATTTTTTCTCTCGATCTAAAGTTTTTTCTAATATCTGTTACCTACTCTATCAGAAAGTGTATTCATGGCATAGGACTAAAAGTGGTTCTTTTGCTTGTTTGTTTGTTTATGTCTAGACTAATATATTTGTTTATCCATTTTTGTTAAGTATCAGCTGTGGACCCAGCACTCAAAGTCACTGGGCAGGATGTAGAACTTCTAGGAGAACTTGTCCTGGTGGCTGTTTTTTATCTGATCCTTACAGTTAGATCATGCCTATGAATAAAACAGAAATAACAGCAATGAGAACTTTTGTTACTGTGTTTTTTTCCTGGCACCAAATAACACATTCACCTGCCTGCACATCCTTGGAAACCCTTAACAGGGCAGGAGTAAGATACTGCCAGCTGCTTTGTTCTTCCTGATATTTCTTGCAGTGGCTGGTGTAAAAGGACTCTTTCTGAGCATGGAGACAGCTTGTTAATTGGAGCAGAAGAAATGCCCAGATGTTCTTTGAAAACTGGAAAGTAGCTGTATTTAATTTTTTCTTTGTGCTTCCCAGGCATGAAGGGAATTGGGATTAATTGTGGATTTCAGAGTGCCTTCTGGCATGGGGTGTTCATGTTTCAGCTGCATCTAGCAAGGACTGCCTGCTAAGGAAAAGTTAAGCAAGTCAGGCATGGTTTACTTGCAGTGGTGATATAATCAGTACATAGATCAGTCAAGGGTATCATTCATGTCTTAAAAATGCGTGCAGAATTTTGTGTGCCCTTGGAAAGAGGGGGAAATCCTGAAGACACTTCTGCATGGAATCCCTGCCATGGATGTGCTTTGTGGCTTTGTCAATGTGGGCAGCCATACAGTCATCACTTAGAATTTGCACCTTTACAGAAAGCAAAACAAGAACAGATTTTGGGCTTGTGGCTTTTCCTTATTTTAATTCCTGAAGCTAATGAGTACTCGATTTTGAAGTTGATAGTTTACAGCTCTAGAGAAAGTGTGGTTTGTAAAACTAATGACTCAAGGAAATAGTACAGAGGAAATGTCAGTTTAAGGAGTGGGTGGAATGAAGAAAAAAGGCAAAGTCAAGCTTTTCCTTTTTATTCTGGTATCTTTTCTTACTGAAGTGTCTGTTCCAAACATTGCTGAAAGGTGCTTTAAGCCAAATTTCCAACCTCCCTGTCTTATTTACTGTTTCTCAGAAACACATGTATCACCCTGAATAAAAGATATTGCCTCAAACTTGTGGGTTACCAAAATTACTGAGGTCATACAGAGAAAAAGGATTTTGTCAAACTAAATTATTTATGTGGTTGTTCCTCCCTGTGATAATTCCAGGATGTGCTTCTAGTTTTGGTCCCAACTCCACAGTGATTTTGGAGATGCCCCGATTAGGGCTATGAAAAGGCTTTTTCAGTTTCACAGCTGTATCTAGGGTTGTCAAATGGGGAATAATTTTTTGACTGGAGGAAACGTTATTTTTGTATTTTATCCGCCAAATATAATGCTGGAAAAAAATTTCATATTTTTAAAGGAAATCTCTCTTTGTTTCAGCATAAAGGTTTTTACTGTGGATTTGTATAGAACAAGTGATAGCAATAAAGTGAGCCATTTGGAAAGAGAGATTGCCAAATATTTCCGGGATTTGACAGCATACATTTTAGGGGGTAGAAAGAGCCAAGTGCCATGAGAGATACTTTTGAGTGCCAGAACCCTCCTCTCATACCTTTTAGAAAATCCAAGAGGCAAAGTTTGTTAAATAGGCAGATGAGAGGCTGTGTTCTCTGTATGTCTTTAGTTACTGAATGTGCTTTTGTATTAAGAAGTCAGTCTTTGTTGGAACAGGGACTGGGACTCAAGAATTTCTTTTCCCAGCCTGGTGCTGTGAATGCACCAGTTATTGGTAAAAAATAGAGCTGAGTACCTCCAACTTCTTGACATGTCTCTTCAGGTTGCTCTGCAGAGACTATTTGAGCTTCCCTCTGGCTAGCTCAGTTACTAGAAGGAAGCCCAGAGCCCTGCAGGAACTAGATAAAAGAACAAAAGAGGCTCCTTCTCCCGAAGGGGTTCACAGCTTTATTCCGGATGGCTTCCAGGGAGAAAGAAGAAGTGGGAATGCCTGGGCCTTGAATTTTAAACCCCCCGACAGGGGCGCAGTAAAACCAGAGCCCAGCCAGTCAGCTTAGTGGGGAGGGGGAGGGGAAAAAGGACTGAACCACAAGACAGGGTATAGGGGAAGTCAGGGACATACCATTCTCACTGCTACACAGACCAAGTATATGAAATACAACATTGCTCCTAATGTCCAGTGGGGTGTTCCAGCTACAGTTTTTGCTGAATTCAACTTAAAAGTGATTTTAGAAAATGGAAGTTAGATTTTGTGGAGAAGCTAGTAGTTCCAGGAAGAAAAATAATTCTTGTGTATGACTTAGCCAAATGTGGGAAAACGACTGGTGACCCTGTGGACATGTAACTTGGAATACAATTAGAGAAACCTGAAGAGTTATATTAGCATCTAAACAGAAGTTATAACAGCACAGAAATTATAGGGTAAATCACATTTGCTGCTACCTGGATGGAATGCAGTTGGCATGACTTAAAACCTATTCCAGGATGATTCCCCATCCACACACACCTCCTGAGGAAGATGAACTGTAGGGTGGGGCAGAGCAGAGACAGCCTGGCCAGGCTCTGTGGGAATCCTTGCAGGGAATGGAGCTTGATAGTACTTTGCTGCTGATAAAACTAATACAAGGGAAGATAAGGGAAGATATCCTACTGCTGAGGCAGCAGCTGGGGTGAAATCCCTCTCCTTAGATGAACATGCTTCATTAAAGCCTAATAATAATATTAATGCACCCTTCCATCTTAAAGTTCCCTCTCCCCGAGGTACAACCATCCCTCATTGGGCATGTGCTGCATGGTTTTTTTGACTGTATCTGTAAAAGCAAGAGAATTTTACACCCATCAGTAACAGACGTGTATCTGTCTGACTCGAGTCATTGAAGCTTCACCTAAACACAAAGAAATTATAAAAAAAATCAGACAAGAATGGGGGAAAAGTTAAAGAAGACTCCATCATAACTTCTGGGATCAGTCAAGGGGCTGAAGCTGTCCTCCCCCATAGATACTCTTGTTGGGTAGGAATCATACTTTATGCTTGCTGAACATTTTGTTTGGAATTAGAGATTGTCTGTATATTCCTTCAAGCATATTTTTGCAGTCAGAGACTATCACTGACAATCTTAAAACCTTAACCTATCGCAATTTTATATTACTACTGAGTGTTATTCCATAAAATGTCACTGAGTGTCTTTCCCGGGTGCCGGCAGTCACCAGCAGCGGGGAACACACTCTAATAAAGAGGAGATTCTGGCTGTGCTTTTGGAAGCAAGAATGGCTTTATTTTGTCAGATACAATTTTTTAAATTTACTTATTTTAACTGATCTGTGGGGCGATTATCTATAGAGAGGACTAGAAGTAGTAAGTAAATTAAACAAACAAACAAAAAATCACTCTTTCTACATTCTGTTTGACTTAACTCTCCTGTTACTTGCATTTGATGTCTGTGTATCTACTCTGGGCTTGGAGAAAATCACAACTGCAGTGAGTCAAGATTATAGTTGAGAAGGCACTTCCCATATCCCAGCTTCTCACTGCTTGATCTACACTCAGCTAAAACAACTTTTCAAAAGGTTGTTTTATCAACAGCTGACTTTACAAGAAGCTGTACTTTCTCGCTGGACTAAGACTGGATAGGAAAAAATATTTTCAGAGGCTGAAAGAGTTTATACTTCATGCTTAGAGTCAGTGACGCTCCTGGTCAGTAACCACTGGTCTATTATGAGCACACGGTGATCTCTTTGTGTGCTAAACAGTATAATTCTCTTTTAACATACCTCAGGAAGGCCTTGGCAGGTGAGTGCAACACTGTGCTCTTTTAGAACGATGGTAGGCTGTCAGTCTAAGACCAGGCAGGTTTTGCTGGCCTCAGCCATTGGATAGATGGCAACAGGAATTATCCAGCACAGTCATGCAATTATTTGTGTGGAACCGTGATGGCATGGACCTTGCCTTTCATGTTTCAGAGCAGTGTGTGACTTGAGAATTGTAAGTGAGCCATTCCCAGCTCTTAGCTGGTCTGGCTGAGTCACCCTGGGGATGAATAAATCACTGAATGCTGGGTAGTCTCCTCTGTGGGTGAGCCTGGCTCCTTGCTGGGGGCTGTTACAGGGATGTCAGGGGCAGATTGAGTAGTGCTGTTTGCTTTTTTAAACACTCATCAGTGTTAAGCAGTGTTTTAACATCAGAGGTCTCTTTGGCTACACAGGGTCTTCTCAAAAGCTTTAATATCCTCAGGAATGCAAAAACTCACTTTTCAGTGACAGTTACATAGACATGGGATTGCGGAAAGGATGCTTATCAGTAGAAATGTTCATCTGCTGTGTCCTAATAATGCTGCAATGAATTGCTCTGGTTTGGCTACACAGTGACTGACCTGGACTACCCTTGCTCAGTGCAAAGTGAGCTCTGCATGTGGCTTCACTGAGACATCTGTATTTCTAAAGTAACATTTTTCTTTGTCAACGTTCGCAGGGTAGAAATTGAAGTGAAGATAGAAACTTCTATCCTAGGGGATTACAGAGTTACCCCATATTTTTGCATATCTCTGCTCTTTCAGTTGTATGTAGATCAGAGTGCATAGACCCAAAGGATAGTTTGCAGCAGCCATATGAAAGAGCTGCTTCTTCTTCTGTTCTAGCAGTAGAGCACAGCAGTAGAAAGGTTTGTAGCTTTCTGCTGCATGTAGGATCATGGGAGGTATGCGTGACCCACTTGGGCTTAGAGCAGCCCCATGTCATTTGTCCTGGCATGAAAATTCAAATTTTTTGTGTTTCTCCCTATTGGGGACCTTCTCCTGACCTCATCAACCCAAGTGTTCAGTGAGAAATATATGGTGATGTAAGCAAGAAACACATTTTCCTTACTGTGCTCCAGGCTCTTAAACAGGTCATTTAGACACTTCAGCTTGTAGTTGCAGTAGCTTCTGGCAGCTTTTTGGTGCTGTACTTAATGCCTTTTTTAATGTTTTATTAGAAGGCAGCATTAGTGCACAGCAAGGCAATCTAGATTGTTGCAGGGAATAGAGGCATAAAAATAAGAAAGTGCTATCATTATGACAGCAGCAGCAGCAGTTGCTGCCAGCCATTATAACCTAGCAAACTTAATTTTGTAAACAAATTGTCCCCTACTCTGGGCTAGGGCGGTAGATTGTGTTTTTGTTATGTATGCGCTATATACAGTTTAATAAAATCTGATGATAGACAATTTGTTTTATGGCCACATGGCATGTTACTGCATAATTATAAGGAAGAAGCTGAAATCTTGTCAGATTTATTTGAACTTGTTCAATTAAGACTGAATGTGTCTTCTCTTACACATAGGCCATGATCTTTATCTCTGCCTCCAGACAAGAGGGGATATGTTTGTCCTCTCCTGGAAGGACTGGAGCTCTCTTTTTGTCCTGTCCTTCTGTGAAGCAGAATTACCTAGACTCAGATATGTCAGCAAGGCAGCTCCCTTCTTGCCTGACGGTAGAGGTGGCAGGATGCTGTTGGTTTCTGGATGCTGGCACACATTGCCAGCTCATGTCCAGCTTGTCATTCACCAGCCCCCTCAAGTCCTCCTCAGCAGGGCTGCTATCTTGTCTGTTCATGCCCCAGCATGGATTGATACCAGGGATTGTCCTGAACAAGTGAAAATAAATGAAGAGGAAATCTGGTTAAAAAAACCCAGTAAATCTTTCTACCCTACTGTGAGAGCTCTTTCTGTATCTCTCTTTTTATGTAGTAATTTGCTTCTGGAAATCTGAGACTTCACTATCTCTGTACTGGCTTCATTTTAATATCCTTACTCTGGCAGCATCTGTTGAAATTCGAACCTAAATGTCTTTTTATTTGAAAATTTATTAAGAAGATGCTCTCAATCACAGATAGTTTTCCAGTTAGCCACCGTGGTCCCTTTTCATTCCAATGCATGCTAGGAATGTGAGTTCATACCATGTTCATACCATGAACAGGCGAAAGAACGAGGAGTGTTGGTGATAGGATTTCTTCCTAGCTAAAAGATGCTACCTTAAGTTCCCTGCTGCTGTGCAGCACACAGGCAGGCACCCAGGACAACCACAAACTTGGAGCTAGAAAGTAAAGAGTAAATTTATTTCCATTATCTTGGGGTATCCTAACTGGGGTATCCCTGAAGCAACCTCTGGGTAGAGGCACTCAGGTGCAGACGCAGGCACCGTTAAACACAAAGCCTGTAGTGGTATAAATCAGGGCTGACTTCATGGAATCAAGACCACTGATCCTAGTAGAGGCTTGGAAGGCAGAGTTATTAAAACACTGAATGTTTGCAACAGCATTGATTTTTTTTTTTTTTTTTCCTTCCCTCTCTGGAAGGATATAAACTGAAGACCTTTCACATTTCTCAATCAAATTATAGACTTCTGTTGCTGTTTTTTCCTGGTGTTTTAATTAACCTGCTCACCTCAAAGAGCTGACAGATGTCATTGCTAAATATGCCTCAAAGACTTTTCATCAGTCTTGGAACCTGGAGAGAGCCCAGCTGACTGGAAGCCGGTAGATGTCGTCCTCCCAGTTTTCAAGAAGGGCAAGAAGGAGGACCCTGGAAATGTCACTCTCACTTCAGTGCTGGGTAAAGTTATGGAGAAGATTATTCTGGGAGGTGTTGAAAAACACCTGAAAGACAATGTAGTCATTGGTCAAGGCCAGCACAGCTTCTTGAGGGGAAAATCCTGCTTGTGAAACCTGATTTCCTTTTATTACAAGGTAGCCCACCTGCTTGATCAAGGGAAGCCAGCTGATGTAATCTTTTTACGTTTCAATAAAGCTTTTGATACTGTGTCTCACAGTTTCCTTCTGGACAAAATGTCCAGCATTTAGCTGGATAAATATGTCATGAGATGGATGAACAGTTGGATCACAGGTTGGGTGCAAAGGGTGACAGTTACTGGGGTGACATCAGACCTGAACCTAATGGGGTTCTGCAGGGCACCATCCTCAGCCCTGTGCCCTTCAGCATCTTCATAAATGGCTTGGATGCAGGACTGGAAGGGATACTGAGTAAATTCACAGATGATACAAAACTGGGAGGAGCTGTTGACTTCCCCAAAGCCAGGGAGGCCCTGCAGAGAGACCTGGACAAATCAGAGGGCTGGGCCATCACAAGTTTTATGAAGTTCAACAAGGGCAAGTGCTTTATTTTGTGCCTGGGATGGGGCGACCCTGGATCTGCACATGGACTGGGGAATGAGTTGCTGGAAAGCAGTGCTGTGGAAAGGGTCCTGGGGGCTCTGGTCAATGGCAAGTTGAATGTGAGTCAGCAGTGCCCTGGGAGCCAGGAGGGATGTCCATGTTCGGGGGGCATCAGGCCCAGCATCGCTGGCCAGGCCAAGGGTGGGGATTGTCCCACTCTGCTCTGCACTAGGTCAGCCTCACCTCAAGTATTGTGTGCAGGTTGGGTAACCACAATATAAAAAAGATGTTAAGCTATTAGACAATGTCCAAAAGAGGGCAACAAGGATGGGGAAGGGCCTTGATGGGAAGCCCCAGGAGGAGCAGCTGAGGATACTTGATCTGTTCATCTGGAGGAGACTGGGGGGAGATTCATCACAGTTGCAACTTCCTTGTGAGGGGAAGTGGAGGGGCAGGCACTGATCCTCTGTGGTGCCACGGAAGCTGTGTCAGGGGAGGCTTAGGTTGGATTTAGGAAAGAGCTTTTTACCGAGTAGGCACAGGAACAGGCTTTCCAGGGCAGTGGTCACAGCACCAGACCTGACAGAATTCAAGAAGCATTTGGACAATACTCTAAGGCATAGGATGTGACTCTTGGGGATGGTTCTGTGTGGGGCCAGGAGATGAACTCAGTGATCTTTGTGGATGTCTTCCAATTCAGCATATTCTATGATTCAGTGCATGGAGCTATTGAGTATGCAAGCAAAAGGCAAGGTCTGCACTGGCGGTGATGTCCCAGCATTCACCAGCTCTGTTAGCCTCAAGACTATGGAGTCCAGAGCAAGGGAATCAGCCTGCGATGAGGCCATGGGAAAGTTTGTCTTGAGGTGCGCAGCACAGGTGGCATTGTTGCTGATTTAAACTCTCTAAACAGAGACACAGGGCCTAGTTCAGAAAGGAGATGTTTATTCTGTGCAGAGTGTGCAAGGCACAAATCAAGCACATCAATTCTAAAAACTTTACATATGGATTTTAGCAAACAAATCACAGTTTGTTGGCCACAAGTTACCTAATTCTCTTATTAATTAGTACCCTGCTTCTTTTGGGTAATGATTCTCTTGCTTCTTATTGAATTAGTCTGCATATTCAGTTTTTCTCTTCTATTGAGTCAGTGGGTTTCTTGAGACAGTGGTCTCAGTCTTCCACTGCTGGACTCAAGTGGCTGTGAACTGGTTACCAACCCCTTGCATTACAAAGGGCACAGGAACACCTGTGTCGAGAGACAGCAAGGTTACAAGAGACACAGCAGAAGATGATGTCACAACAGGAAGACCTCAGACTGTGCAATAAAAATTCAGGTGGTCCTTTGTTCATGGTCAAGCTATGAGGTCTGTTTCACTAATAAGGCAAGACCCTATTTCACAACCCCATTCTCATCCTCTGTAACTCTCTGCATGAATTGTTAACTATTTCTGACTCTTCAGATGTCAGCATCAGCACAGCTGCCTTTTTGTTGGCAATAGCAGGCCCTGCCAGCAGCTGATTGAGTCCTGCCAGCTCCTGTCATGTGGAATCCCCGGGGCTGCTGTGGCTCCACACTCCTGCAGCCGAATGCTGATGTTTCTATTGCAAGCCAAGAGCGCACTCCAGTGGAGCCGGGCTATACTGCCTGGTGCACTGGCATCTGCCAAAAGTCCAGGTTACTTTTTTGTGCATTTTGGGGTGTTTTTTTATTATGTCTCTCAACCAGTACATAACTCTTCAGAAATAAAATTTCTGTCCTTCTGTCCATTGCCCTTTTCTTTTGTCTAAATTGGTAGAGTTGCACATATTGTTGTTCCTGTTGTTGTTGTTGTAAGTAGAAAATAAGAAATCAGAGACAGGGCCATGAGGGATGGTATTTCCTCCAAATTGAGGCCATTACTCTTTTTTTTTCCCATTGTTGAGCACAATCAGGGTTTCTGCATTTCTGTTTGGTCTTGCACATGTAGTTTTTCATGTTTTATTTTTGTATATTGATAAAATAATAGGCATGAGAGTACTATATTCATCCTCAACCTAATGGTGATTTGGAGCCTCTTTATCTGTTTGTCCTGGTTTGAAGGACAGGTGTCTGCCGATAAAGGAAGAAGTTTTCCTTTGAAATAGAGACGTTAATTCCACTCCACCTGAGTAGTATAATTGTTTGCATCAAGGACTGTGAGGCAGAGATAAGGGGGTAGGAATAAAGCTCTTTTACTAATATATCTAAACGTACAAGCAGAAACAACAGCAGTTGTTAAAATTACCAACAAAACAGAACAGATAACTCGGTTCCAGTCCTTTCTTTAGCTGTGGGCACACTGTCTCTCTCTGCCCTAGAGAAAGCAGGCGGGAGGGGGTGGCAGCAGCCACGCCGGTCTCGGATGGGAGCGGCTGGAGAGGGCAGCTCCTCGCTCACCGTTTGTGTCCAGGTGATTCGCTGTGTCCGCAGATGCAGGAGGCTGTAGCGGGGCAGATGCAGGGCAGGTGATCGCAGAGGGTCTGGCTCTCATGTGTTCGGCCGTGTGGCTCCAGAAGGGGCAAGTCCTCCTACTAGCTCGCCGGAAACACGAGTCGCCTCCGGAAGGACGAGAGTCCCTCCTGAAGCCCAGCTCCCACCTACCCTTTTGTCTAGAATCCTCAAAGGTCCTGGGCGTAACCCGGCCAGCTCCATTGGCATGATAATGGGAAAAATTCTTTAAATTGACACAATAATAGAAAAACACTCAACCCCCAACACTGTTCCAGGGCAGAAGTACTAGAAAACGGTTATAGGTCTTTGTATAAACATGTGGTCTGCTGTGTGATTACTGCTATTTGGATAAGTGATTTAAACAAATGAAGTCTGGTCTTGAGATCTGCTAATCCAAAGGGTTAAATAAATTTTGTAAGCTCCCAAAGAAAAATTTAAAAAATTTTGCATCATGATGCAGGAAAATCAGCAGGAAATATGCATTTGCAGCACTGAAAATAATGGAGTTTAGTCCAGTAGTCCAGTTAGCTTAGTCCTTATTAATAATGAAAATTATGGCAAGAGTTGTAAGTGAAACACACAGAAAAATAAAATGTGAGTAGAAAAGAGTAAAAAATTATACTCTTCTGGTTTAAGTGAAATTTGGATGTGCAAAGAACTTGTCTGTGAGATGGGAATTTTGCCCTGTCTTCTCTCTCTGAATCTGTAGTTTGACTTTTGAAAGTTTTCTGTTACCTCTGGGCACAGTTATATTCTTATTTGTACATGATCTTTTTCTCTGATGTGAATACCGTTGCCTCTGTCATGCTGTGCCAAGATACATACTGGTTATCTTGCTGGACTAAAAATGTTTTGTTCAGTGGCTCTGAATGAGGTTAAGCTTCCATGAAAGGTGCTGACTGCCAAACTGCCAGTTTTTGTTTCTGTGAGAACCCCAATAAGGACAGCTTGAATCAAGCTCTCTTTAGTATACAGACACTTAAATAAATATTCCATGTTGTCCATGCAATGCTTTTAAAATACAGCAGATGATTTTGTAACCACTGCACAGAAAATAAATAATTGATGGTATTTATGGCAATCAAAGAGTAATTTCTGCTTGCATTTTCATGATGGAGCATTTCATAGGAATAATTTATTTCCCATATTTGTGCATAGAAAAGATCTCTGTATCACAATGGAGTAAGAAATTCTAATGTTAAGAATTTGTTTTTGTGAACTTCATTCCCAGAAATGGATGCTTGTGAATACTTACTGAATCAGCCTGAATGATTATGGAGGCTCTGTGTGGATGTTGAGTGTTTATTTGTCCAGGCACTCTTTGCTTCTGTTCAGTATTTGTTGTTTGGTAGTAGCATACTTAATTGAGAAAAATTTACTAATAGTAGTCAAGGACTTAAAAAATATTTTTATGTTCAGACCATTTGGCCATGTTGCAGCACCTGTGTGTTAAGTGTTACCTTAGTGAACTAGAAACCTGCCCTCATAGGAAAGGAATGATCAGACATGAATGAAAATATGTTTCACCATAACTGATGATGTGGGTTTGGATGCTGCATAGGTCCTGCTTATATGTGGTCAAAATTCAACCAGGAAACAGCCTAACAACTGTATCAGGCTATCTGTTGTACCATCAGTAGCTACTGATGCCACAACACTTGTGCCACACAATAGTGGCACAGTGGGGTGGGGTCAGCCTTGATATGTCTTCTTGCTGCCATAGGCATGCTGCTGAGTCCAGGATCCAGGAAGCTGCTGGGAGCTTAGGGAGGAAATAATGTTTATCTGAAACTTTTGGAATGCTAATTGCACAGTAACTGCTTTTCCATGTCCTGTTGAGGGACAGAGGGAGCTCAGCCAACAAGAGGCATTTCCAAAAATTCCATTTGTGCACATCTCCCACTGCTCTTGGAAATTCAACTTCAGCAATGTTATCAAGGGTATTTCATATTGCTCCACCCATCCTAAAACTGCAGGTGTGTCCTCAGCCTTTGTTCCCCAGCCTTTTGGAGGTTGTACTTTCAAGTATGCACAGTGCTGCTATCACCTGAGAGAAACAAATGTTGGGACTGAATTCAGAAAGAAGGTTGTCCTGGTTTGAAGGGCAGGTGGTTGCCGACAAAGGCAGAAGTTTTTCTTTGAAATAGAGACTTTAATTCCACTCCTCCCAGTATTATAATTGTTTGAATCAAGGACTCTGAGGAGGTAGAGATAAGGGGGTAGGAATAACAGCTCTTTTACTAATACATGTAACCGTACATGCAGAAACAACAGCAGTTGTTAAAATTACCAACAAAACAGAACAGATAACCCGGTTCCAGTCCTTTCTTTAGCTGTGAGCACACGCTCTCTCTGCCCTCAGTCCCGGTGCTCCAGACGGCCAAAGCCCGGCAGCTGCAGAGAGCAGGTGGGAGCAGAGGCGGGAGGGGGCGGCGGCGGCCACGCCGGTCTCGGGTGGGAACGGGCTGGAGAGGGCAGCTCCTCGCTCATCGTTTGTGTCCAGGGGATT
Organism: Oenanthe melanoleuca; assembly: GCF_029582105.1. Classification (NCBI taxonomy): domain Eukaryota; kingdom Metazoa; phylum Chordata; class Aves; order Passeriformes; family Muscicapidae; genus Oenanthe; species Oenanthe melanoleuca. Next base: position 571,751 of record NC_079347.1, read on the forward strand.
AGCTGTGTTCGCAGAGCCAGGAGGCTGTAGCGGGGCAGATGCAGGGCAGGTGATCGTAGAGGGTCTGGCTCTCCTGCATTTGGCCGCATGGCTCCAGACGGGCAGGTCCTCCTCGGAGCTCCCCAGAAGCACGAGAGCCCCTCCTGAAGCCCAGCTCCCACCTACCCCTTTTGTCCAGAGTCGTCAAAGGTCCTGGGTGTTACCCAGCCAGCTCTATTGGCATGATAATGGGAAAAAATTCTTTAAATTGACGCAGTGATAGAAAAACACTCAACCCCCAACAAAGGTTTAAAGCTGTGCAAACTGGCAGGGTCTGTCTGTCAGAGGAGTCCTCCTCTCCTTGCAATGCAGTGAAAGTGGAGGTTGTGACAAATGCTGTGAAAACCCTTTGCTACATAGTCTACAAAAGCCCTGACCCTTACCAGGCTGTACTAACAGTGCTGTGCTTTCACACACCAGTTTAAAATAATCACCAGCCTCTGTAAATTTTTGTGAGTTTTTATGGAAAGCTGCTGATACAAGATTACAGGGTGAGAGGGGATGATGGTGGAGATAACTGCTTGTGATGCTGCAGGAATATCTTTTCCACAATGTCAGTCAGCAAGCAGTATTTCAGCCCTCTCTCTATCTTGCCCGAGGTAAATAGATCGACTGTACTTTTTTTTGTTATGGCAGCATTTGCAGAATTTCCTGCTCAGTAAATAACAAGGTTATACCGGGCTTTCTTATCAAAAAAAGAGCTCTGCAAGAGCGAGCCAAATAGAGTTTTGGAGAGGGGTGTTATCTTGAAGACAGCGTGATCTTTTGGGTTTTAATTCTGCTTACGTTCAGACTAGGTAGGGTGACAGCATTACAGAGTTGTAGCCATGGCACAGTTGAAATAGTTAATGATCTCTCATCTCAGCCCTGTCATGCTTGAGGTGCTACATCAGAAAAGCCCATCCTCAGGTCTGTACCATTTATGCAGTAGGCTTATTTCTGAATGAGGCTCTGGCTTGTACTCTTATTTCATAGATGTAGAATCTGAGGTACAAAGCGAAGAAAATGAGTATTTGGCCGGAAAGTTTATCTTCAGCAAAGTTGGGTGTAAGCCTCCAGTGAAAAGTTCCAGATCTTGCAGCCAGGCTTAAGAGTATTAGTTACCCTTGTCTGTCTTTTGCTGGGTTTGGGTGGACAAGAGAACAGCATGCTGCACTCTGGTGTATTTGTTATAATGAATACTATGTCTTGTAATTGTTTTAATACATTCAAGTACTGGATTTAGGATTTTGAGCTTTCAATAGAACATATCACTCAAAAAACTCTGCCTGCTTTTATTCTTATCTAATTTGCCTGCAGCAGTAGATCAAGTGAGCATGGGTGAGTCTTTATTTACACAGGTTTATTTATTATCTTTTCCCATTAACTGGTTTTCTTTCCCTTCTGCCTTCAATAATGAAATTTGAATGAAAAATAATAAAATTAAAAAGCACTCTCACAGTCAGATCCAGCAATCATTTGAAGGTGTTATAAGTTTATGACTCACATAAACAAAAGAGCTGCATCAGTGCCTGTGGCAGGCTATGTCTTTGAATGCATTTTTAGGCTCAGCAGCATGCAGATTTGCCCTCTTGGAGCAGAGCTGGGAAAACACCAGTCGATCAACCTTCTTTTACAGGCAACAAATGTAATGCTGGGTATATGTAGGTTTATAATTTACCCAATGGTGTTGTCTTAAGGGTCTTTAGAAACAATTGAGCCATGTACAGTCTGGTCTTGGTGTTTTGGGAGTTTAGTTTCCTGCTAAAAGACTAAAGCAGCCTAGGAAGTGGGAGTTGCTCTAAGAGGTATGCTCCAGTATTGGTTATTATGAGCAGAATTGCTCATTCCTTCCTGGTGCTAGAACTGCCTGTCTGAAGAACTCTTGCTTAAATCTAAATGATATCCTTCAGAGTCTTTCAGATAGGCTATTATTCATCTGGTTGCTAAAAAAAAGTTGCAGAAATTCAGTAATTTTCCCTCAGCTGTTTTTGATATTTGTAGCCATAGTTTTTGGGCATCTCAGTCTTTAGCAAGCTCATCTGTGTGTGGGTGTTGTGACAAAAAGGAATGCTGCTATTTCTGCATTATGGGTGAAAAATAAAAATCATCACACAGGGTTTGTATTCCTGAGGATAGCAGCTTTGGTCCTCCCAAGTTGTGGGGCCTTTGTTCTGTCCCGTGGGAAATTCTCTGTTCCTGTGACCATAATTCTTCTGTCCAGGCTCCAAAGCAGCTGATCTTTCTGTCTTAGGTTAACTCTATTTATGGCACACTGACCTACTGTGTAAAGTCAGCTGTATTTTTTACAGGGCCTTAAATCCTAAAGCTTCTGATACTCTTTCTCAAGATTCAAATACCCATAATTTTCCTTTTACTTCCATTTCTAAATAAAATAAACTGAATTTAACAAAGTATGTTTCAATTTTGACTGAAGACCACCAGCATTAGGAATAAATGGGTGTGATGCATAATAATTACAGCAATTCAAATGTCATTTACTAGCTGTTCCTTACAGTTAAACTTGAGGCTGCACTTACAAAAACCCTTTCCTATTTTTGTAGAAGCTTTGCAGCTGTGTAATTTTCTTCAATCCTTTTTAATTGTGCAATCCCTAAAATGTTTCTTGGCCACAAGTGCTGCTCGACTAGGTTAGCTCAGATGCCCTTTAGACTCAGTAGCCTGTTGGTGATGTGGATATCAGGTGCCATAAAAAGGCTGTTAGAGCATGGCAATCATATCCAGGTACTTATTTCAATAAACTCCTAATTTCTAGACATCAGTGTTGCCTGGCGACCTGGTCCAAGTCCAGCATGGTGGCCCTAACCCAGAGTCACTCGGTCCATCAGCTCCAGGACACCAATGTGGTGGACAGCAAATGGTGTTTATTGAGGGGTCACAAGGGTCTTTATAGCCTAGGTAGTAGGGGTCATTTCCTCTAGCTCACGTCCGGCTGTGAGCTCTGGTCCGGAGCAGAGGGTCTCTGAGGGGGAGGGGGTTTCCTATCTACACGTACATCCCGATTTCTTCCGCATGCTTTTCCCTAACTCTCCACACATCAGTAATCTAGAAATTTATTGAATTCTAGAAGTAAGAATTTAATAGGACTTCATGCACTGCTTCTTTTTCTAAGAGGATTTTTTGGTCACTTTTTGACCCAGTGTGTATTTATTACCTGCAACAGCTGTGGGAAGGATCTTTGCAGCTTAACTATGTATTACCTAGTGAAATACCTTCCCTGTGCTCAATCTCCTGTCTCAATAGGTTTCTTTGATGGCTTATTCCAGCTTTAAATATTTGGGTAACTTTTGTACTCTAAGGCTTTCTTATCTGCACTGAACATAAGAGACTCAACACTGTGGTCTGGGGTTGTGACAAAAAGCAACATACAGAAAGGGACAAGCCACTCTTGGATGGCAGTTGGATTGAGCTGTATGTAAAACAGTCATTGCAGGCTTTGGGAGCAGTGATGGATACTTCTGTATTGAGAGAGTTTCAGAAGATCAGTAAATGAGCAAATGTGATTTTTATGAAAGGATTGTTAGGCTGAATGTGTTTCACACTCAGAAAGATTTGGTGCCATCTCCTTTTGCCCTGACCCATGTAAAGTTGTGTGGTTTCACATGCCTTCAAGTGCAAGAGCTGCCAGAGAAACAGACTGTTAGTTAATGTGACATTTCCTAGCAGAGAAGCTCCAGGTACTGGGAGTATGACTGCCCTTTTCATTTGAATTTCTCCTTGCTTACCCCATGAGTACATACATACACTGCTGCAGCTAGTCCCTCTTGCATGTCCTCAGCCTGGGAATCGGAAATTCTTAGATGTTCAGAAGGCAGAAGGCCATGCTCTCTGCTGTCTGCATGCTGTAAGCCATCCTGGTGGAAAGAGGAGGCTGCCTGAGGGGTTAGAGCCTTCAGCACAAGCTGAGGTACCCTGGAAGAGGCTATGCTTCAGCAGCCCTAGCCTGTGCTCTGTAGGGCACAGGCCGAGCTTAGATGGATTTTAGGCTGTTGATTGCAGCAGAGCACCTATATTTCTTATTCAGCCTTCTTGGGAGTAAACATTTGGTTCAGATCACTTTGCCATTTGAACAGAATGAGGCATGGGGAAGGGGTAATAAAAGACTGAACCTTTTGAGATCATTTGTATGTAACATAAATTATAAGTTAATAGAGCAGAGAGCAAAGGCCTGAGCGTAATTCAGTACAGGCACACTTTAAGCTATGCAAGTCAATGCACTTTGCTTTGAGGTGCCAGAAGCATGGGGACTCTGGAACTCCCTGTTGCCCTTGCACCCTGCACAGCACCTTCAGGGCAGCAATGGGGATGGGCCAAGGGTGGCTCACCAGGGAAAGCAATGATTTGCTGGCAGGGGTGAGGAGGACATGGTGTCCAGAGCCTTCCCTGAAGCTGGTGGCTGTACTGGCTGCAGAGCCTGTCGGCCAGGCACTTTGTGGTCTCTTACAGCAGAGGGTAGTATTACCTGTGTCTGGAAACAGAGACTGCTTCAAAATGGTGGCTTTATTCAGCCTGCTTACTTCAAGTAATATGGAGTTGTTAAATGCTTATGGCAGGTGGATATATGCATCTTTACTGCTTTACTGAAAATATATTTTCTGTGAAGGAGATACACAACCCTTTAGTTCTTTGACTCTGTACAACAGTGCTGGTATTTAGCTTGTAAAGCTTCACAGGCTGCTATTTTCTGGGACTATTCCTGTATAGTAGCTTCCTCTGGTAGCATTTTGTCTTGCTGCTTTATTTTAGGTAGAACTTTATTTTTTCAAATGTCATACATTTTACAGAAATACTTTTCCACTGATAACTGCCTCCCATGTGCATGAGAACAAATTTGCAGTAGAACCTAGTTAAAGATAACTGTGTAATTACTGTTCCCAGCTGCTCAGCGCCCCTGGTAGGTGATTCTGGGATCTCCAACCTGGCAGGCAGCTGTGGGCAGGGGCCCCCCACCCCACATGTGCCCCTGGTCCTGCAGGCTCTGGGCAGTGCCACACGCACAGAGGCCAGCTGATGCTGCAGTGCCCCAGATGATGTGTTGTTTGACTTGGCAGGGGAGCCTGTGCTCTTTTTGAGGAAACAGTGATGGCTTTCAGCCATCTAAAGGCTGAAGTCCTTGAACCAAGATGTGTGCCATGTCCCTTGGGCCTCATGTATGCCTCTACCATTAGCCATGTTCTTATTGGGCTAACAGGGAATTGTGGTTTGACCCAGCTGGGAGGCTGCTCGCTCATCCTCCTCTGCAGCTGGACAGAGGGGAGAAAATACAATTAAGGGTTCATGAGTTAAGAACTGGGAGAGATTGCTCACTAAATACCATCAAGGGCAATCTCAATTTAGAGATATAAAGTAAATTGATTGCTAACAAAATCAGAGCAGGATAATGAGAAGGAAAACAAGCCCCTAAAAATACCTTCCTCCCACCCCTCTCTCCTTCCCAGCTGTATCTCCTACCCCAGCAGTAGAAGCAGGCAGGGAATGGGGGTTATGGTCAGTCCATCACCCATAGTTTCTCCCACTGCTCAGGGACAGGAGTCGTTCCCCTGCTGCACGGTGGAGTACCTCCCACGGGAGACAGTTCTCTCTGAACTTCTCTGATGTGGCTCCATCTCATGAGCAACAGTTCCCTGCCACTTGCTGCACCTTGAGTCCCTCCCATGGGTAACAGTCCTCCCAAAACTGCTGTGGTGTGGGTCACTCTTCCACAGGGTGCAGTCCTCCAAGGACAGGCTGCCCCAGCCTGGGAGCAGGGGCCCTCTCTTCATGGGCCACCCACTGGATCACAGCCTCCTTCAGGCATCCACCTGCTCCGGCATGGGCACTCCCTCATGGGCTGTGGGTGGATCTGTGCATCCCCCATGGATCCCATGAGCTGTGGGTGGATCTCTGCATTCCCCATGGATCCCCATGGGCTGTGGGTGGATCTCTTCATTCCCCATGGATCCCATGGGCTGTGGGTGGATCTCTGCATCCCCCATGGATCCCATGAGCTGTGGGTGGATCTCTGCATTCCCCATGGATCTTCATGGGCTTCCAGGGCACAGCTGCTTCACCATGGTCTTCACCACAGCCTGCAGAGGAATCCTGGCTCTGCAGCCTGGAGCACCTGCTCCCTCGCTTCCTCCACTGACCTTGGTGTCTCCATGTTGTTCTCCTCCCTCTTATTCTCACTGCACTCTTCTCTGACTGGAAAATTACAACTTTGTCACAAACTTGGTTTTTCTTTCTTCTTAAATTTGTTATCACAGAGGCGTTGCCTCCATCTCTAATTGGCCCAGCCTTGGCCAGTGGCATGTCCATCCTTGGAGCTGCCAGAGATTGGCTCTACCAGACATGGTGGAAGCTTCTAGTAACTTCTCACAGAAGCCACCTCTGTGCCCAACCCCAATACCAAAGGAAAAAAAAAAAGCCATGGAAAACCAATACACAGGGAAACATGGCATGTCAAGGCAGGAAGAAATAGTAAAACTGAAAGTCAGCTGTTTTAAAGTAACGTAAAAGGAAATTCAAACCAGCTTCATAGGTAGCTTTGAGATATGTAGTTCTGCATGTTGAAATTCCCTAGATTTTTAAGGGTCTATTTATATTTGAAAGCTGGATCTGTTGTGTCCTGTTCTGTGATTTTGAGCAGATGTTGTGACTTGGCCTGTGCTGGAGGACATGCAGACAAGGGGCATGACTAGACATTTTTTTACTGCTTTTGGTGTCTGAATATCATATAGTGGCAGTTACCGTGGGAACAGATGGACTCAAAGATCTTGAAGGTATTTTTCAACCGAAACTACTCTATGATGCTGTGAAAGATGACAGACTGAGTTCTTGGTCTGACTGAATGTGGCAAACCATTGTTTGGCAATTATTTACCTTGATTTGTAATTAATTTTGAAAATTCTAAGTCATCCCTACGTGTGATTTTTCTGTATCCCACAGTGTGCTTGGAAGCAATATTGGCTGAGGGCTAATGGAAGAAAAGAGTTTGTACAAACCCACTAATGGGTTCCATGGGATGTTTTAATGCCACAAAGAAGGCATCAGATAGGAAAGGGTGGAATATAAACTGAGAGTGTCCTCCACTCTCATCTACAGGTTGCTTTGAAGATGTGTAAGCACTTCTTTATATACATTTACATTGCCCAGTTTAGAGATGGCACTGATTTTTTTACTCAGAAATCAAGTACCTAATAAGAAGTTTCAGGTTAAAAAAATAAATATTGTTGGCAACTTCATGATCCTTCACCAAGGTTTCACACAGCAAACACTTGTAGTGCATAAGATCCTTTAGCCATTGGGGGTTTTTCTCTTCATACAAGTTGCAAGAGTGAGATTTTTTTTGTATGTTAAAGGGCAGGACTGAGGAAATGTTGACATATGGTTTCATTTGTTTGTGCCATTATCTAGTGTTTAAGATTTAAAAGATATTTTAACACTTTTTTCCTTCTCATGTTACTAGTTTTGAAATTGCAACACAAATTTTAAAACAATTCTTTGCATGCAGTCTTGCTATTTTCTTCATGTATTTTTATCTTGATTATGCTCCTCTTTTGCTCTATGTCTTATTTTAGATTTTGATTTCTTTATTCTAAAAATTGGCTACTTGCTGAAACTGGCTTGATGCCAGCTTTGGTGAGAATCACATACTGAACAACTTCTTTAAATATATTGTCTATCAACTTTAATTATACAAATGCATATTTTTTTCTATGATGATGTGATTATTTTATTTTAAAAGCTGAATTTAAACACCGCTGCTCAAAGAGGAAGAGAAATTAAAATTAATGAAAACAAAACCAAAATGCAGATGAACTTGTAAACCTTGTTTAAGTAATTTCTGCTTTGCTAGGGAGGTGCTTGAACTCTGCATACATGGTGTCAGTCAGCCCATGACACCAAGTAAATGTGCAGATGGGTTTATATGATGTTGTTGTCATGTGATTGTAAGCTCCCGGGGCTGCAAGTAATATGTCCTGGTGAGCTGATGTACATCTGTGCCTTGCTGTCTTGTCCCGTTCTACCTCACTATAATGTTGCCTTTATGCTAAAATACAGTTGCTGGTTCTGTGGCCAGTTCTGCAGAGTTTGGTTTTGTTTTCTGAAGAGTACCTGGAAATATGCATCGCCGTGCAAACAATACCTATCTATACCTATCATGCAATCTTGCAAAGCTAAATGTTTATTTTCCTAAAGCAAATACTACAGACAGCCCTGTAGTATTGAAATTTTACCATGGGGAGCAGCTGAGCCTGCTCTGCATAAACCTGGGCTCCTCAGACAATGGGCTGCTTTGTTACAGCTGGAGACAGCGGTAGCTCCGGGCCCCTCGGTAATCGCCGGCGTTCAGATCCAGGGGAGTGTTGCAACCACAGTCTCTCTGTGTGTTTCTAGAGCGTAAAAAATTGTCTGAACAACAAAGTCTGTGTAAGATTGCTGGTGGGTAATCTTCAAGGTTCCTTTCTGCCAAAGCAGCAGGGAGAAGACTGTCCTGCTTGTGCAAGAAGGCAGCAACATGACTAACTGGGTTCAGATTTTTGTTGATTTGTGCCTGTTCTCTGCTCCTTGGATGATTTGCTTATCACTTTCTGCACTTGTTTTTTTTTTTTTTTTCTTTCACTCACTTCTGAACAGTTTAGGCATGGTGCAAAAAAAGAATTTATCGACTGACAAGTGAGAAAACAGAATTCGCATCTGCAAAGTTTTGAGCAAAGTTGGTAATTATTGCTAGGAGAGGTCAAAAAGTTCCTCTGAGAGGCTAAACAACCCAGCTGTTCAGACGAGGTCATAGAAAAACATGATTCTTCCCTTCGTCCTTGTCTGCTGTCCTAGATGACTTTCATTTCTTTTTAATTGCACACCTGCATGTGTTCTGACATGTAGCTGCCAAGCAGGATTTTTTTTTTTCTCATTCATTTTTTGTGCTTCATGAATATATAATTTCTTCCATTCGGCTCCGGCGGTAACTCTATGGTTCTGCTGACCACAGCTGTGCTTCTTTCATCATGAAGGATAAACAAATGAACTCAAGGATGGGGAGGAGGAGTCATGCATTGCACAGTGAGAGGGCACAATTGTGCCATCATCTATGCATCATTTCCACAGCTTTCTCCAGTCTTGCAATCCTTGAAATTCAGGTTCTCTCTTTCTTTGTATGAGGATCTGCTTGTGGTTCTGTTTGGCCAGGATACTGATGAAACTCAGAATCTGTGTTAATAATTGGGTTCATTGAAATTCATTAACTTTTCAACTGAACCTCACAGTTCCACCAATATTTGTTGGCTTTTATACTGGGTCAGCAAGTTCTTTTTTGTCACGCAGAACTCACTAATTTCAGTGAAATTTTGTTTTGAAGTTTTCTATTCATTCACACCCATAATAGGAAACAGAAAGTATGAAGTTGATACCAATTAAACCCACTAAAAGTTTCTTTCTGCGTAAGTGTGTATGGTGATGTCCTTTGCCAGGCTGCGTCCTGGCAGCAAGGAGAAATGTCTGCTCTTGCTGCAGTTTTGAAGTGGTTACATCAATGTCCTCTTTGTGTAAATTTGATTATTCATTTCCAAGTTTCTGTTCATTTAAACCTAAATAGATGACCTGTTTTCCAAAACTCATGTGTACAAGTGTAATCTTCAACTTACAAACAAGACAGTGAAGTGACATATTGCTCCCATGAGCCTGGGAGAGCTGGAGAGTGTGTGTTGTGCTGTCTGGTTGCTAAGTTTGAAATATGCTGAGGAAATCACGACCTGAGATGTATAGAACTGCTTGGAGGGTTTTGAAGCCACATTCCTTTTAAAATAAATAGTATAAACTCTCTTAACTTTAAGAAACTCTATAGCACATAAGCAGTAGTGACACCAGCAGCACTGCCCTGTGATCATGTGCATAGCTCCAGATGGAGTAAACGTCCTGCTTTTGTAATCTTACTGACCTTCAAGGCCTTCTCTGGGGTTTTGTGTTTTCTTGAGGCTTTGTAATTGTGTCCCACATTGGTTTGGGGACTGAGTAACGGTTTTTTCTCTCATTGTGTCTCTTCAGTGAACCAAGCCAAAAGCTGCACATGCTTTTAGTCTTAATATTCTCACTCTTTCTAACAAGCCTAGCTGGACATCTATACCTTCCCACTGTAGCTTGTATTTGACTCAGTCTTTCAGTAGCAAGCATCCTTACATTTTGTTTTTGATTTCACCTGTTTATCAGTGTTTTTATTCAGATGTCAACAAAATTTTCAAGTTGAGCTGCAAGCACTGATATTTAATTTATAGAGTTCTGTCAAAAAATGTTGTATTTTGTCTGCTGAGAGTATACCAAGACAGCAGCTCAGCTCAGCTCAGCTCTTCTCAGTTTTCTCAGACTGCTGACAGCCAAACCTCCTGGCTGTCCCTGTGCACCTGTGTGCTGGTCTCCTCTACCTCTGCTACTGGTGGACTGAATTTTTTTAAATGGTTATTTCCATAGCTTTGGTACAGAGTTTTTGAAATGCTGGAAATTATTTGGGGCTTTACTTTTGCTATGTCATTTGCAATACTTCCTTTTGAATTTCTCTTGCATTTTGACCTGTGAAATCCCTTCTGAATTCTTGCAATTATGATCTGGTTTTCATTTTCCTCTTAAAATAGTGAGACTAACCTAGTTTCACCTTACTTTCACTATAGCATTTCATTCAACACAATGATTTTTCTAGAAGCAAAACCAGCCTTGGCTGTAGATCTGTATTTGACAGTATCTCTTCTCTGAGCACAGTCACTGTCTTATAAGAAAAGCTGCCAAAGTATAATGGTTTTCTTTTGTCATGTTAATTTAAGAGCAGCCAAAAATGCTTCAGCAGGCTCTCCTTCCTCCTGCAGGAGTTTTTAATATTCCAATCTCTCAACAAGTGTATTCTGTATTGCAGTGTTCTACTTGGGGAGATTTGGGGTGCTTGAGAAGAAGACCTTTTGCCTCAGGGAAATGGAGCTCTTCTCTGTTTTGGGACTGGAATATGAACAGAGACATTTGATAGAGAAGGAGATGAAGAGAATTTTGTTTGTCAGCAGTCTGCCTTTAAAATTAGTACCCCAGTTGTATAACATAACCCATAGCACAGCTCTGGAAGGACTGTGAAAAATGAGAGAAGAGTCATAATCTGCAATATTTTCCTGGGTGGATGTAGATTGTGAAGGTGAAGACACCCCCTAAGCCATAACTAAAAAAGGAACTTTTCTCTCTTAAGTGAACTGAAATGATTATTTGGGTGGATAACTGACTGAAGTGTTTTCTGTATGATGTTGTTAAGGAATGTGGAATGAGGGGAGGAGGGAACAATCTAGGAATTTTGTTCTGAATTCTTTTTTGTGTTACTAATAAATTTCTTCTTATATCCTTTTAAGTTTTGAGCCTGCCTTGTCTCTACTCCCAAATCCTATCCTTAAAAGAAATTAAATATAAAAATTGGCAAAACCCAAGTCACACCATGACACAAAGTTGTGTTGTGAGGTCCCATCTTCTCTTACAGCAGTCGCTTCCAATTTCAGACAGTAATAGAGGTGGGAGGTGATACCTCAGTGCATGGAGGTGTCTGTGTTCCTGGGGTCTCATATAGTTTTAACTAGACCTAGTAATTGTAATGCATCTGTCGTGCATAATTGTCGTATGTCAAGACAGATGTGTATGAAGGGAATGTTACAAAAAGAAGTGAACGTATCAGTGCTTCTTTCTTAGCCGAAGGGTGTAACTCCTTCTAAAAGAAAGGAGGTTTTTATCTGCCACAAAGCTCGAATTATTTTTGAGGTGAAGCTGGAAGGCTGGAGACTAAAAGTTGTTATGCAGGACTATAGTTTTCTGAAATTTAGTCAGAAGATGGTTCATTGAGGCTGCAAAGGCTAACACTTGCTGTTCACCAGGGAAAAACTATTCACTCCAGAATTCAGCTTAGAACAGAATTCAGATGTTCTCTGCAAAGGTGAAAAGCTCTTTTGGCTCTGTGTGTGTTGTGCCTTATTAGGAAGCTGCTTTCTCCTAGTGCAGAGCTGCCTTTCTCAGCCCTAGCAAACCAGTTACTTCTCTCCTTTTCATCCAAGCCTTCTGTAGATGCCAGCCATTTCCCTGCTCTGCCCTTCATGAGCACTGCTGGTCTGAGACAACCTTGTTCACACCCCATGCAGCTCTAAAGGCCTCACTGCCAGTTGCAAAGCCTAAAGTTTGAGCTTCCCCCTTTCCCACAGGGAAGAGCACAGTCCAGGTGATCCCTCTGGAATAACTGCATACTTAACAGTCCAGCAGGGTTTAAGCAGCACAGCAGGAGCTATCCTCTCTACTTTGAATATTACAGGAAGAGCTGAAGTGTCATTGTTCTTTTCAGCTGATTGCTAGCTGGGACCACAGCATCCTCCTGATTGATGTCTTTTTAGTTTGGAGATTATAGCCATATCCTGAAAACAGTTAATGGTAAATACCAGAAATAGCTAGGGTTAATATGTTCTATTATTTGTTGTTCCTGCTTTATTTTCTGCTGTTTTTTGAATATGTTGTGTTATATCCCGAAAATTAGTTATGAAAAAGCAATTTGTTAACCATTAAGAGAAGTGGAGGTTACAGACATGAGCAGTAGGATTGAGTAGTGACTGAGGTTGACCCTGCAGCAGCAGTCATACATTTTCCATATGGGATGGTTTGGGAACTATCCCTAGTCTATCTCCTACTCAGTGATGAGTCTTGGCAGTCATTACATATAAAAAGTATTAAACTAGTCTAAATAGTAGCAATAAGTATGGATGGCTGTGCGATTTTTCAGCTTGTGGAAACCTCAGATGCATACATACATGAAAACAATGAACATTAAAAGTACTTGTTATGATGATGACCTCTTAGTGGATAAGAGATCTATTTGCATGTAAGTAAGTAAAAAAATTGCCAGGCAATAAATATTTAATCAACTCTTGCTGTAACAATGCTGAGTTTTTATTGCTGTGTGAGTCAGCAGTTGTCCTCAACAAGTTCTGCCTGTTTTGTTTGCTGCAGGGGGCTGTTGTTGGAATTGTTCTTATTTGAAGGAATGGGTTTCAGCATTGAAGCCCCTTTCAAAGATGTTTAGAAATCAGCTGGAATAGACTTATGCTTGTGTTCAGTGAAGGCCAGATCTAATTTAAATTACATTTGATGGAGAGGTCAATCTAACTTTTTTTTTTTTTTAACTCCTCTTCCTACTCCTGATGTGCAAAGAAACTGAGAAGATCATTTACTGGCTTCCTTGTAGCCTCTGCTGAATGTAAAGCAGTGTATAGAACTGTGACTGAGTTAAAAGATGAAAAGGAAAACTTAAAAGATGGAAAAAAAAAAAAGAAAATCTGAGAGGAGACTGCCAGTAGAGGCACACAAGGAAGCTGCAGATTGAATGGCTTTGTTGAACCTAATTCCTCTCTCTTTGATTATTCTTGTCTATTCTCAACATCTATTTGCATAAATAGTCCTTTTTTTCTCAACATAGATTTGACTTTTCTGCAGAAAATTATAGAACACTGACTTTTTGACAATTCAGTCTTTAGCCCTGTTTTACCTCTATGTGGTCTCCGAGTTTAGCTGTTAGTCACCTTTATTAAGAATGTTTTAAATATAAATCTTGGTGTGGGCCATTTCATCTGTGAAATGGATGCCTCATTTTTCCTGTGGAACATACAGGAGACACAGATGCCAAAGCGGTTCCTCACTTTCAGTTGTAGTTGGCTCTAAAGTCAGATTCTTCATTTGTAATGTAGTCTTGCTGGAATTTCCATTGAAATGACTTCTTTGGAGTTAAGCTCCAGGGAGATTTTGAACTTATGGATAAACATTGGGTCCAAGCCAGCTTGGATCCACATTTTTATTATGCTCACTGAGTTGGTTTACCAAGGCAGAAGCACATTTCCTGGGACAGAGAAACTGCTGAGCCTGTCAGTGATATTTGTTCATTGTTCATAGTGAAGCTGCTGCCAAACTGCCAGTGGTATCCAGTCTCTGTTAGGAAGTTGCCAGAAAATGTCCTGTTGGGGTGTGCTGGTTCCATGTGGAAGGGTGGGGGGCAGAGGGGGTGTTCCCCCTCTGGGAGCTTCCCCTGTGGGATGCGGGTACCGGTCGGAGGGCTGATTTGGTGGTTGACATCCCAGGTGGCCAATGAGAGAGTTGTTTCATTTTCATAAATCACATTGGTGGAGGGTGGGCTGCTCTCTTTCGGCTTCCAGCCTCTCCAGAGGTGCGGTGGCTGTGGCCGGGGCCCTGGGCCCCAGCCCCGGCCGCATGGCCCTGGCCCCGGCCCTGGGCTCAGGCTCGGCCCTGGCCCTAGCTCCTTCCCTGGCCCTGGCGGCCCCTGGCTTGGCTCAGCTCGGCTCGGTTCAGCTCCCCTCTTTCCATGGCATGGCCAATTGGGGGGATGAGGGAGCCACCAAAGGCTCTCCTTTCCCCTTTCGTTCTGAGAAGAGAGGTCCCAGATGATCTGCGTGGTTCAGAGTTTTTCTTCCAGCAACAGCCTGGCCCAGTTTCTTCACGTCCTGGATGCAGCTTTAACCCTTTTGATGCCTGAAGAAGATTCTTGATCTCCTGAATTCCCCTGAATGAGAAGAAATAAAGCATGGAGTTTACAGAAGTCAGTGGAATGAAGATAAAGTTCCTGATGGGAAGAGATTGAAAAGATGCAACTGATGAGTAGCTGAAAACATTTTTTGTGGGGCTCTAAGGGGACTGACTACACTAAAATTCCTTTAAACTGTGAAATATGCTTGGGTAGGTTTAAATGCTTGAAAAGAAGACCTTTTTGCTTAGAGGAAATGGGGCTCTCTGTTTTGGGACTAGAAATATGGACAGAGACATTTAAAAGAAAAAGAAATGAAGAGAATTTTGTCTTTCAGCAGCTTGCCTTTAAAAGGGGTACCCCAAGTGTGTAACGTAACTCATAGCACAGCTCTGGAATGACTGTGGAGGCGGGAGGAGAGTCATAATCTGCAATATTTTCCCGGGCGGATGTAGATTGTGAAGGTGAAGACACCCCCTAAGCCTAAACCAAAAAAGGGACTTTTCTCTCTAGAGTGAACTGAAGTAATTATTTAAGTAAATAACTGACTGAAGTGTTTTCTGTATGATGTTGTTAAGAAATGTGGAATGAAGGAGGGGGAGGAGGGAATAATCAAGAAATCTTATTCTGAATTCTTTTTGTGTTATTAATAAATTTCTTCTTATACCCTTTTAAGTTTTAAGCCTGCCTTGCCTCTGCTCCTGAATCCTATCTCTAAAGGAAACTATATTAAAATTGGTAAACCCAAGTCACACTGTGACAGAGGAGTGCTTGAATAGCTCACCAAGCCATCTGGTGTGTAAGAACACATAAACACAGGAATTAATTAATCGTAACTAGTCTTTACTGAGGGTTTACAAGATGAGATTTTTTTTTTTTTTTATGTTTATAACCTGGATGAAAACTACCTGGTTGCAAAATTTATAATTCCCTTTAACAGAGGACAGAATTGTGAGGATGCCTCAGCTGAGTAGCTGCATAAAGTTCTTAATGCTATTGATGGTGCAGTCTGCCCTGCCCCATGCTGCAGTGCAGCATGAGTGGTTTTCTTCGTGGTTGCTCAAAAAATCATCTGCATGAGGACAGTTGTCTTCTAGCTTGGTCATTTATACCTCAAATTATGTTTTTTCCAATTTTTAAAGGAAGTGTTAAGAGTTATTCTTTACCTCCCTGTTGTTAATGCATATCAGTAATGCAGGCAGCAGTAAAGGCCTTCAGTATTGAAATCTGTCATATGCATAACATTCTCTGATCATATTTGATACAGAGACACTGGCTGACTTAATAAGCGGATGTTTTAAAGTGTAGCAATGTTTGCATGTCTCCTTCTAAGGTTTTAGACTTCATTTTCATTTCCATCTTACGGGGTTTCAACAGCACAGCACCTATCTACAGAAACACTACAGCATGTAGTACAATACCTCAGGTGTAGCCAGCTGTTCTGTGGTAAAATCAAGAAACACTTCAAATATCAAATGTGGTGTTGCAAACTGGGCTTTGTCACTAAAAGGAAAATGTTTATGGAAGATGCTTTCTTACTGCAATTCACACAAAGCTGTCATCAAAGCAATAGGTTGGGTTTTCAAGACACTTGCTGCTAATGGCAACTTAAGATTTATTGCTTTTCTTCCCTAAAGTTGTGTTAAAGGGTTTTCATTTGTAGCCATGTAGCTATGGGGCAGCTCTTCCACCCTGGGCTTGGGTTGTTATGTGAATGGCTGCTACTGCCCCTGCTTTAAGGTGCTAGGCTCTCTGGACCTGGAGTATAGGGAGTTCCATCGTTCATTGTAGAAATGAAGTGAAAAAGATTGTCAAGCTCAACCCTGAACAGGTGGGAGCTGGTTTCTGCCCTCCGTAACAAGAGATTCTGACTTCAGTTATCGATCAGTGTTGTAATTCGGTATCTGAGGTATAAGAAATTAAATACCCTGCAAGCTTCCTTCCTGCCCAGTTCATGTCCCCTTTTCCGGTCCTGTGACCTTCCCCTGTGACCTTGTATCCACCAGGGGTCGAGTATGCTGATCCTAGTCCCCCTGTGTCCTCATCCCTTTGGCAGCCAGCCAAAGCCACTCCCATTCCCTTCTCCTGAATACCTGGTTGGGATAGAGATTCTCCCTCTTTCCGGCCATACCATCGTCCTGGAATAAACTGAGATTGAAAGAGCCTCTTTTGTATCCTTCTCCATCCTTGCTATGATACTTTGTCTGATCTTAAGTAATTAGGAAAAAGACACAGAGTATAGCAGCAGTTGGCGCCCATCGTGAGGGCTTCAGTTTTAGACCCCATTTTGGCTAAAGTGCCTGTTTTAGGACTTTAAAAGGCCCGTTGGGCTGTTCAACTACCTCCGTGGGTCGGAGCTGCTTTTTGCCAGCCCCGAACATAGGAGGGTGAAACGGATAACTTCTCCGCGAAGTCGGGGGAGCCGGTTCTGGATTGGAACTTTTGCAGAGTTACGGCACAGCCGCACTTCGTCTGAGGAAGGTAAAATATCCCTTCGGGCAGGCGTGAACCCCAATCTAGCCCCGAGGTACTGGGGAGGGGCGGGTTTTTTAGACAGAATAGCCCCAAATTCGCGGGGGGAGGTTTGTATCCCGCGGGCTTGGGAGCTGCGGCAGTTCCGTGTAGAGTGGTGACCACGCGAGCGGTGTTATGCAATCGCGCCGGCATTTACGTGCTCAGCCAGCTCTGCTGGCGTGTGCTACGTTATTGGCGTAAGCACGGGCTAGAGGGATTCCCTTCGGAGGATTTCCCCAGGACCGCCAGGTGCTGCCATAGCAAAGAGCCACGTGTGGTAACAAAGCCCAGCACCCCCAATCACCTGGGTTTGCAACGAACTGCTACTGTGTAACTTTCTGTGAAAGTAAGGGAATCGTGCATTTTGTGTTTATAACACTGGAATGGGGGGGAAATTTTCTGCACAACAAAAGAGTATTATTTCTCAGCTTAAAGAAATGTTAGATGCACAGGATGTTGTAATTTCTAAAAAACAGATTAGAAAGTTTGTTAGCTGGTTGTCTCGAGAAGTTATAGAATTTGAAAATCAAGATATCAATTCAGTTTTATTTTGGGACAGCGTTGGAGATTTATTAACTTCTAAAATACAGAAAGGCGATACCACGGCTGCTTTATTTTTGCCTATATTTCTAAATATTCACAAACACTTATCACAATTAGATTCGGAGTCTTCTGTCCCTGAATTAAAAGAGAAATCAGAAATACCTCAAGAAACTACTGATTCTAAAAATCCCCCGAGTTATACAGACTTAGACCCTTCTAAACAACCTGCTACAAAGTTACCAATAACTCCTAGCAATATGCCTTTTTCTTCCAATAATCCATTCCTGCATCCAACTCCCATTTCTGCTCAATATCTTCCTAGCTATTTTAACCCATTTTCCAAGCTGCTGTTTCTATACCGCCTTGTAACCCTCTTTCTAACACCGGGACAGAAAACAATAGAAACTCCGGGAGGGCTGAGAGAGGGGGAGGGGCAGCATGTGTTTCAGGAACGCAAACTGCAGAGACACAGAACCAATTAACCCCTAACTTGCTGACTAACCCTCCTCTTGTTTTTGATGTAGCACCAGTTTAATATGTGGGTAGAAGGAATGGTAGGAGAAGCTACGAACCATTCTCATACCAAGATAAAAAAGAAATTTGTAAGGTGCAAAGGGAATTTGGGAGGCAAAGTGAAATATTTAAAGGGATGCTAAGAACAACTCTTTTGTCCAGTGAATTAGTTCCCCAGGATATAAAGGACCTTTTCATGTGTTTGCTAACTCCAGCTGAATATGAATTATGGCTTAATATTTGGAAACATTCTTTAAGCAGTCTTTTAACAGAGCTTCACAAAAATCCTGAACATTCCAAAGATTCTGATGATAATGAAATTACATTAGATCATTTATGTGGGGAGGGAGAAATACACTGCCCTGAAAAACAAACTCAGTTATTATCTAAATTTATTTTGAGTAAGGTTTGTGATGCAGCTGAAAAGGCCTTTGTCAAATTGCCAACACCTGAAGTAACTACTAGTTATGTTAATATTAAACAATATTCTTCTGAGAGTTTTTTAAGTTTTATAGATTGATTAAAGACACAGGTGGAACACCAGGTGCAGAATCCAGCCATGCATGCAGAACTGATTAAAGAATTAGCAGAAAAAAACACCAATCAAGCATGTCGAAGAGTCATCCTAAGCCTGCCACTATACCCAGAATCAACCCTAGCACAGATGATAGAAGCGTGCACTCGCAAAGCAGAACTGTTCAGTGCTCCTGAGAGGAACCCGAGTCCAGCACCTCTTAAGTCTCCAGCACCTCAACCACCACAGATGAAAAAGCAGCACATGTCATCACAGCAACTAAAGAAGATCACCTGTTTCCAGTGTCAGCAGGAAGGACATTTTGCTAGGGACTGTCCTCAGAACAGGAAACAGAAGAAACTCAATGAACAAAAAAACTAGAACTGAGGCGCTGGCCTGCCATAAACACCATAGAGCGCCAGGATATAAATTCTGCAGGCTATACTGTAGCAAAAGCCTCTCTCTTAAAAACAAAGGGGGAGAGTGGAAGGGACAATGTGGGGATAACAGATGATGTAAATGTTAAATGTTCTCTTAACCAGGTCAGGCAGTCCTGTGGCTGTGTTAGGCTCCAGACTACCAAAGGCTTTCATTTCAGATCTGCTGAGTGGACCATCATTACAGTGGACGTCTCAAGCCCCTTAATTGACATGACGGTTTTCCACATGGAGAAAAAAAGCTACCCTCCAGTTAACCCTGTGTCCTGTTAGCCTTGAGCAGTTTGGCAGCAGCGTGGATCATCCCTCAGCCACGTAAAACATCTGGGTAACCTTGGCACATGCCAGGAATTTAAAGGACTCTGCTGCATAAACCTGACTCCAAGAGCTCCTAATGTCCACGCTGCTCTGTGAGATATGAACCACCTGATTGGACAAGTGAAGCAAGAAACAAAAAAATGGTTTAAGGAACTGTTTAAGGGCTGGGGATTTTCTGGGTGGTGGACTTCCATAGTCAAAACCATTATGTTATTTGTTGTTATTCTTTTCCTTGTAGCAATAGCATTTGGTATCTTACGTCATTTAATATTTAAGGCCATTAATGGTATCATTTCTTCTACCTCAGCAGACAATCATATAGAGATGGCAAATATAAAACAATCTAACTCTCCTGCTTATCACAAATGGTGGGCAAAATAATAAATTCGGACTAGAATTAGTTTAATATCATCCCCCTACTTAAAAAACAAAAAAACGGGGAGATGTTGTAATTCGGTATCTGAGGTATAAGAAATTAAATACCCTGCAAGCTTCCTTCCTGCTAGTCCCCAGTTCATGTCCCCTTTTCCGGTCCTGTGACCTTCCCCTGTGACCTTGTACCCACCGGGGGTCGGGTATGCTGATCCTAGTCCCCCCTGTGTCCTCATCCTTTTGGCAGCCAGCCAAAGCCACTCCCATTCCCTTCTCCTGAATACCTGGTTCGGAGAGAGATTCTCCCTCTTTCCGGCCATACCATCGTCCTGGAATAAACTGAGATTGAAAGAGCCTCTTTTGTATCCTTCTCCATCCATGCTGCGATACTTTGTCTGATCTTAAGTAATTAGGAAAAAGACACAGAGTATAGTAGCAGATCAGTTCATGTCTACTAGTTCTATTTGCTTCACCGTTTCTTAAAGGTAACAAACAGGTTGATTTGAACTTATGAGTGGGACAGTTAGCAAAGGCAATACCCTGCTGGATTATTTTGAGTGGTTTCACCCCAGACTGGGAGACTTTAGGGGGCTTAACTTTTGAAGAGGGGGTCTAGATACATGACAGCTCAGCCTCCTTAGACGTGTGCCTTGTTACATGTGCCTTGAGTTTAACTCATCCAAGATGAGAGCAATGATGCACTAGATGATTAAACTATTAGTGGTACATTTTTTATTATATTGAAAAGGTCTTTTAGTGACTAATAGCAGATCCTTGCTTTTATTTTGTCCTCCTGACAGAAATGGAAAATATTTGCCTTTGTAATGATCTCTGTTTGGAATGATCACTGGGGTAATTCTGTAGTTTGTAGTGATCTTCTTTCTTCCATGAAATGCACCATAAACTTCCATTGTGGCAAGAGCAAGGTTTATACCTCAGACAATACAGTGTAAACCATCATCGGCATGAGGTAAATGAGGAGCCTGAGAATGGGCTTTTGTCTGTGTTGTGGAGCATATTTACCAGCTGGGAGTTATCTGTGGCTTTTATCCTCCTTGAGGTCATGACATCTCCTCTTGAATGCAGTTAATTACTCCAAAAGTCTTCTGTTTCCTCTCACTAACACAGATGTCATCATTGTAAAGAAAAGAGACAGCTAAAAGGCTCTGGTGAACAGTGAAGACAATTCTGAAGATGCTTCCAGATTGTATCTTTTCTCCTTTTGTAGTGCAGGGGCTCTTGATAGCTCACAGCACTATTTGTATGTCCACGTATTCATTATACTGGACATATTTAGCAAACTCAAAAATCTTCCAGAATTCTTCTTTTGAGATGAATTGTTGTTTGTTGAGTCCTCTGAACACTCAGCAAAGGAAGGTAATTACTGAAAAATGTTCTATTTATTGGTAAGGGCTCTGGTGGCAATCCGAAATGGAGTTTAAGATTTTACTGCAGGAGTTTGTGGTGGGCGTTTGTACGGAACAATTTAAAGCAGGTGCCCACAGAGTGAGTGCAGTTTCACCAGCAGAACTATCTGCTCTGCAATCATTTATTTTTGCCTCCCAAGTAACACACCAAAACTGGAGACATGTTAGGATTTTTCAAAGACTAGAGCATGTTGTTAAGGGAAGCAGCTTATGCAAACCTGGGGTATAAGTCTTCTCAGAGCTTTTGAATTAAATAAAATAATATATTATTACAAATTACCAGTAGAAAGTACTCTGGGAAGGGTCCAGTGAAGAGACGGGGGAGGCACAGTGTCCTGGGTTAGTGTTTTGACTGAATTCTCACCCTGCCCCCCTTGGCCATGAAGCTGTCTGCTCCCAGGGGAGGGGCCGCCTGGGCTCGGCTCTGTGGACTGGCCTTAGTTTTTTTCCCTTCTTGCGGTGGCTCGCTTGGCTCTGGCTGCTGCTGTTTGTGGCTCTTGCTGCTAGTAGTAGTAGTTCGTTGCCTAGTTTGTTAGTTAGCTGTTTTTTTCTTAATTTTTTGGCTTTATATTGCTTAAATTATTTGTTTTAGCTCGCTGTTGTTTAAGGCTTGCTGGCTGTTTTTTTCTTTCCTTTCTCTCTCTCTCCCTCTCCCTTCCCCCCACCCCTCACCTCCCGAGGATCAGCACCAGCTCGCTCCAGAGGAACCGTGCGGCTGCCTCTGGACACCGGTCTGCCTCTGGACATCGGCCAGAGAAGCATCTCGTCCCTCTAGTAAAAATCGAATTGTCCACATCTTTTTTTTCTCTCTCGGTGAAAATTTTTTTGTTATCTAGATCTGTGCTGAAAAGTGTTTCCCTTGTATGTGTCAATAAATAGGTTTTTTCCACTTTTCCCCCCCTGAGTGAAATATTTTTTCTTAAGTCCAGTAAGATAAAGAATTGGGAGTTTATTCCCTAGAAAGCTCTTCTGGGGGTTTTTTCCCCTAAGGTTGTCCAAACTAGGACACACAGTAACATATGCTCCTTATACTTCTGCAAATGTTTTTAACACAAAATTGTTCATCCTCTCTTTCATATGGGGAAAACAGATATGCCCAAAGTCTTATTTAAAACCCTCTCTTGCCTTATTAGTATTTTCTAGGTACTTTAATATAACTTTGAGCTATGGCAATTGAGGTGCATGGAGGGAAGGGCTGTAGTGACTCAGGTGCTGCCATAGATAACTGTAGGTTTCAAGTGCAGATATTCCTTTTTCCATATTATATAGTATGTAATAACTGTGAATAGTTTTGCAGTTATTCTCATAATATTTTTAGAAATTATGTTTTTATGGGATGGAAAAAAAAAAAAGATTGATAGACATAACTCTTCAGGGAGTAGTTTTGCACAAAGGAAGTAGAATAGCCCAGGATGGCTTTTTACAACCAGGTTTTTATGCTAAGATTTTATGAGTAGTATAATTCAACTGTATAAGTCTCATTTGCTAAAAATATTTTGAAAAGTTTATAGTGTCACAGGAGTGGTAGAGAACAGGGAATTTGAACAGAAGGCAGTAAGAAACCATGGGAAGATAGTTTGTAAGGGTAGTGCAGAAGCAATTTTCCTCAATGAATTACAGCTGTACAGATCGCTGAGAAGTGGAGATAGCCTTGCCCGCCCAGTGAGGTTGGGGGTTATAAAAGTGTGGGTTAGCTGGTTGAAAATAAGTTGGAGCTGCAGAGTCTGCTGCAGTTTGGGATGGAGTCTGCTGGCTGTGCTGTGAGGAGGAAGGGATGTGTGGTTGTGCAAGGGACAGATGAGGTGAAAAGATGCTGTGTGAAGGACAGACAGGGTTAGGCAGCTAGGTAAAGAGCAGCTTGGAGTTAGCCAGTTATGCAGAAGGGAGAAGGAGGGACGGAGTCAGTGCTGTGTGAAGCTGCCTATGAGGGAAGGAGTCAATGCTGTGTGGAGCTGCCTGTGAGGGAAAGAGTCAGAGTTGCCAGAAATAAGTCTACTTGAGAGAAGGCACGTAAAATTTTTCATAAAGGACTGATGATGGTGTCAGTCTAGTCTGTCTCAACATAATTACTACAAGAAACAGATATGGGAGATACGAAGGCATGTGCTTATTTATGAGGCATGGTAGCAAAAACAGGAAGGTAAATAGCTTTAACTGCATGCTGTGAAAGCAACGTTGAAGATGAAAAAAAATCAGGAATGATTCAGAATCAGCACAGTAGCAAATCCCCAGCACAATTTGGATTTTTTTAGTTCTGCTTATTGGTGCCCTGAATTTCCACACTGACAGAGAGCTAAGGAAAAAAGAGCCATGCCAAGGTAGGAATTGAGACGATATAGGTTAATCCCCTACCTCATTCCAGTAGGCGACTCTCTAACTTTTGCTGGGAGAAAATATTATTCCATGTTCAAATGATTGGTTATTCTCTTTCTTTGTGCAGCTTCACAGTCTAAACTCTCTTGCCTGGGAATCAAATTTCCCAAGGGTTTCCATTCTGTGTTGTAGTGTTCACTGTGTGGGAGTTAGACCTATTAGAGCAATTTAATGTGTAGTCTGTTACTAGCAGTATTTGGGGTTTAAATGACAAATTGGTAATTTTAAAGAATAACTGAAATATGTGTGGGACTACAAAAATCACAGTGGAAAGGCTTGACTCTGCTCTTACTTTCTTTTTATTTAGGCCCCTAAAGCAGATGTACTGAATCGGGGAACTCAAGGGGGTTTTAAACATATTTAGTAGTTTACAGGCTTTCTGCATGTCTGTACATGCACTTCTGTGCACAAAGTCTTGCACATGAGGTGCTGCTGCTGCAAAAGTTCACACCAATTCAACCTGCTATGGTGAATGTGCAGTTTTCCAGTGAAACTTCTTTAATTTACAGTTGGGCAAAAAAGGGCATTTTTCACAAAAGTCTTCCTACACATAAGAGAACAGCTCCTTTTTTTGCAGATTCTATTATAATTGTGAAAAACACGGTTCACTGTTTTGGGAGAATTAGAAGGCTTAATAAAAAGACAATAGGAGACATACATAAAGCAAAGAGTTAAAACAGCCGGGTGCTTGGCATGCTGCCAAGGGCACACTGCTGCTTCGGGAACACCCCTTTAAATACCTTTTACAATCCATCCATTTGTTACATATTCATAGACCTTCATGCATAGCCAGCTGTTTCTGGGAACTGTTTAGCATGGCCACTCCTTGGGTCCACCTTTTTAGAGCATGTGTGTTTCTTGGCTTGTGGTTTTATTCTTCTCCTTATCCCTTTTAATTTGGGTGGTGGTCCAGTTAGTGCGTGTTGATAATTCTCTTGTCAGCTGCAGGGGTCCCCATCACATGTTCACGGGTTGTTATCTTTGACTAAGCGGGTAGTTTAAGCACACTATCTCTAAAAAACTTATGTCTGACTTTTACTATTAACCAAGACTATATCCATATAGAAATGCTATTTTAACATTATACATATAGCATTTACCTTGCAAAGAGCCAACAACATGTCATGCATTCATAACATAATCAATTCAATTTTGAAAATGACCTTCTATATTAGATATTTTGACTGATGTTTCAGACCAAGAAGCCAATGAGTTATGTGTTTGTACTTGCTATCAGGTATAGAATATCTACCATTTTTAAATATAAGGACACTTTGGGATAATACCTGACTGGATACTCCTGCATTGTGAAAAGAGCTGGTTTTGTGTTTTAATCCTCATTTTGGTACCTTAACATCAGATTTAGTACTGCATTTGAAAAGAGATTTATGTGATCATAATCTCAAAATGCATCTTTACATATCTGGAAGTCTGCTGGTGAGGTATCTCAGTGAGCAGGTGATATTTAAATTGTTGCTGGCATCTGACCTCTTCTGAATACTTATTCTGAGAGAAAGAAAGATGGGCAGTTATTGTCTGATTTAATGAGAAAATTTCTCTTCCAATCAAATCAGTTTCATCACCAAGATGGAGTCAGGATCTGGTGCAGTATTGCCACAGGGGAAAGGAATGGGAAGAGGGTGATGAGAAATCTAATTTTAATTAGGCAAGTTACAAAATACCATTTCATAACCCCTATATGCATAAGCAGACATCAGGCTTTTTTCCTTTGACATGTGCACGTGTATTCCCTTCTGGTTTTGGGGTGCCCTCCCTGTCTCCAACTAATTATTGTGTCAGTATGCTTTGGGATTAGAGTCATCGTTCCTTATTTCTTGTCCTTTCCTGTGAACTTGCTCATGGTGGGTGTTGGTGATCTTCAGCGGTAGCTGGAAACACAGAGATCTGAGCTGCTGCCACTGGCATGAAGGACCATGGGGATCCAGCACTTTCAAAAACAGCTGTGTTTATAGAAAGCTGAAAATATCCCCAAATTTACTGAGATGTGTGTGAATGGAACAGGGATGTTTTTCTCAAAGATGCAATGGCAAGTCATTTAACTGTGCCCAGGGGTGAGGCTACTGGGCTAGCAGTCCCCATGCAAGTTTTGAAGGAGGGTGATAGCACCAAATCTGAAGTCAATGCTGCCATGAAGCTCCTACTGTACTTCAGTAAATTTTAAGCTACTTTTGCCATCAGTGTGAAGCCCCCTAGGCAGGGAGTCTGGCTCTCCCAGGTCTTTTCTACTCCTCTTTAAATTTTGCCTGCTTGACTTTTGCTTGGAAGTTTGTGTATCATCATCCATTTTCTTGGCAGGAACTGGAATGTTAAAAAGGCTTACTTATAAATCTAAGAATTTTGTGTAAAAGTCTCCTAAGATTTGGTTTATAGCTTTGACTGTTTGTTCTGTGTAATGCTGCGCAAACTGAAGGTATAGATGAGTTTGTAGGATGAGAAACTGGACAGGATTCATCGATTCAGCACCAGGCAGTGTCTAATGCTTTCCCCCAGCATTAGTGGTGCAGTCAGACCCTGCTTTGGCTGAATGCCAAAGCCACAGGAAAAATGAAAGTGAACTGCAAATTACTATTCATTAATGATTGTTATTCTAGTGCACTCACACTATCCAAATGCCTGTGCATATATTTAAAAGAGTGCCACTGTCTCTCAGGAGAAGAATTAAATTCACTTGTTCTTTGCTTTAACTGCTTCTGTAAAATTAAATTTGGGATGCTGGCTTTGCAAGAGGAACATTATCTCACCTTTCATAAATTAAATCCTTGGATTTGTATAGAACCTATGGGAAATAATTATATCAACGTGTGTAAGATCTATTCCTCTCCTAACAGGAGGAGAATTCTCTGAAATTTAGATTGGTGGGATTTTACACTGTTTTCCCAAAAAAGAAATAGTTTAATAAGTGAGAGAGAGAGACATCTACAAAGGCACGTCTTCCAACAAAACTGTCATATGTATGGGTCAAAATCACTATTCCTTGGGTGAAAATCCAGGCTAACTCCTTTTGTGTCAGTGTATTTAGGAGAACAATGGTAAGATCAAGGCATGGCCAAATTTTCAGGTAGTGCCAATGTGGGAATTGAATATTAGCATTCAACTTAATACAGTGGTCTTAGTTCAGATAGGGAGTATTTTTAATGCAATAATCTTTGTAAGATCCCCTTGTTTTTAAAGCTATTTGCATTATAACGTATTTATTCTTGGTGACTCTTTACTTGCCTAGAGATATATAATTTTCTCTTTAGTGTGTCAGTTTTCTGAAGCTGGAAAAAACGTAATTAACATCCACAAATGGCATTTGTGTGCCCTGATGGCATGGAATGATATATGTTTGCCCAGTTTTTATATGCAAGTTTTGGGAATGTAGACTGGACACTCAAATTATGAATATGGACTGATAGAAATTGAAAATTATCTCAAAGGAATAACAGGTGCATACCAGTTTCTCATTTAATCTTTTGAGACAATTGAGGGAGTTTGCAATATGGCATTTGCTTGTTCTGTAGACCTAGGCTCTTGCCCCTCAAACCTTTGACCCTCTTTTGAGAGATTTGCTTCAGGATGGGCCAGGGGGCTGGATCATTCTCACTCCTGAAAGTCCCTGGGATACTAGAAATGCTTAAAAACTGAAGCTTGCGGGGAGTCTTCTGAAGCGTGTGATACAAGGTGAACTTTTATCTTGGGGTACCAATTGTGGGACATGATTTGAACCACAAAGGTTCATAAGGAGGATCAAAGGTATCAAGCAGGATGAGACAAAGAGCAGTTTTTGAGTTGCAATAAAGGGGAAATTCATTACTGTTCTCATCACAGGAAGAAAAAAAAGCCTATAGAAGTGTTTCCTTCCATACAGATACTAAGAAATTACTTTCAAGCTGATTCTTCAGCCAATACCAAGGCCCTGCAGCCACGTGTATCTGGCTGATGTATCTGCTGGTTCGTACAGTGGGTCTGTGCGCAGGGATTGGATTCCTCTCACTGTGGAGTATATCGTTAGCCAGGATCATAACACCCTGCTGTAGTTCCAATCCCATCCAATCTTGTGAGTCTTTCATAATGACTCCTTTGGTCTTATTCTGGTTGGGAAGGTTGCTTTTGTGTACAGTGTAGCACCCTGTGGCAGAAAAAAATGTGTAGCTCTTCAGTGCTATTTCTTTCCTCTGAGGACACAGATCTTTGTCTGCAAACATCCTTTCTTTTTATATGGTAACTTGTAATATTTTTTTTTTTTTGCTTTTTCAGAAAGTGCAGGGACTGTGCTGCTTTTAGTTCTTTATGCAATTTTTGTGAAGAAATTGTAAATATGATTTAAATTTTTGAGAGAATCCATGTATTCAAATGAGGCACCAGTAAGGTAATGGTGGTTAAGGAACTGAGACTCATTTGTTGTACATCATTACAACAAAAGATTTGTTGTTGTTCCTTGCAGATGAAGTCACTGAACTATGATTATATTGCAGAAAATGAAATGAGACAAAAATAAAAATACAATGAAACAAAATTTTAGATATCTTGAGGGACACAATTATTATTGACTATGTTTTATATTATACATTTTACAGAAGTATGATAATTTAAATTATATGTCCATGAAGAAAAAACTCTCACTGATATCAACGTCGTTATTTCACTGCTGCTATTATATTCTTTTTGAAGTTTCAAGTCGGCAAGAAAATGCCCAAAATCATATTTTAATGATATTTTGAAAAGATAGAGTAAATTTGTTTAAATACCAGCTCCGAAAAAACAAATGTCATCTGGGAATTTATTTTTTTTTACTGTAACATTACTGGTGTTTAATATAATAACTGACATGGTCGTACTCTATGCCCATGGAAATAGTGAGGCATGCAGTCCTGAGTTGGTTCTGCTTTCTTTGAAGTTCCAGTGCTCTAAATACTTTTTTCCTATTAAAAATTAAAATACAAGGAAATATGGAAACAGTAGTTACAGGGAGACAAGTGTGACTATTTAACTAGAATACACAAAAGTGACCTTTACGTCCTGTTTTTCATTCAGAATATCACAGCAACCTAAGAGGTCTTGGCGGGGCTGTTGGGGTGGGACTGGCACGGTGGCTCCCGTGTCTCCTGAGCATGTGGAAGCGTTCAGCAACTGCCCTGCCGCTTTACTCAGCACGCCATTAAGGAAAGGCTGCAATAGCCACGTGTTTCTTCCTTGCGCCTCACGCCAGCAAGTGGGAGTGGATGTGCAAAGGTTGGTGTGAGAGAGGTGGTGATATTACCTTGCTGCAAGAAAATGGGGGGAAATGAAGCTTGAGGGCAAGGTGTAGGGAATTAGAAGCCGGTTTTGTCCCCAGCTGCCAAAAAGTTTGAGCTGCTTTGTGCACTGAGTGTCAAGACTCTATGAAAAACTGCCAGAGGATCAGACTCTTAAATGAGCGTGCCTGCGAGTGCATGAACAGCGGCAGGACAAGGGGCTGGAACCCCCTCTGTAGGCCGTGGGAGTTGAGTCCGTTTCATATGCCAGAAATCTACACAGCAGAGATTAATGAAAAAATATTCGCTTTCTGGTTTGCCTTAAAGGTGTTGATTGGACCCTGCATGTCTTTGCTGCAGTGTGCTGGGCACTTTGCAAAGACTCTGCCCTGGTCAGTAAGTGCAGGGAGGAGACCTGGGAAAATTAAATTGAATTGCAGGTGTGGCAGTGTTACTGGTGTCATGTGGCCAAACTGTTCCTCAGTCTATTTCTGCAACTTATGTGAACTTAGTAACACTGTTAATGTGTGAACATTCACTTATAAATATTTGTGTATATGCAGTTGTCTTTTGGTTTTGTAAATCAAGTGAAGAAAAAATGGGGTTTTTAAGAGATGTGTGTTTCAGCAACAGATTATTTATTTATGGATTTTAGTATTAATTTATTTAAAAGCTCATACTCCAGACAAAAGGTCTGGCCATGGTGGATCAGATTTTTCTGAAGGAAAATTCTATTAAGTTTACTTATATCACAAACCATATCAAGTATTTTTGTCTAGTTATTTCACATTTTATTGCCTGAAAAAATAGCAGAACTACTTGTGTCGATGCAAGAGTTGCAAAGATGCTCAAAACTTTGCATGAACATTTTGGGATGTTCTGAAATGTATTTTCCTGACTTTGTAAGGTCACTTTGGCTATTCAAAGGATTATATAAATCTGAACTTCCATTACTCCAACCCTTTGTTCACAGCTCCATCAGAACTTTGGAATAGTTTCTCAGAAGTAACTTATATGAGAGCCATAGTAATTGAGGTCAGAGGAGCCATATGTTTGATGAACAGTGCTAGAAGCTGTGTTAAGTGGTCAGCATCCATCTGGAGATGATGTTTTATCAATGAATAATTAACTGTGCACTTACCTCTGATGATCACTGTTTTGGAGAAGAGCCTTTGCCTACTGAACAGACTTCAGCAGTTTTTCCTTCTAAAAAGGGTTTTGAAGAGCTCCTTTTATGTTTCATGAAGCTTTATCCCTATTCTTTGTTAGCTAGCTAGTTTGGGGGCAGGGAGAGGTTTTGATTAAAAACGGAGTGAACACACGTTGGAGAAGGAGTTCTGGCTTCCTGCGAGCCGGTGCAGTTGAGAGAGGATAAACTACCATATTCTTTATCATCAAACTGTTCTTCTAGAGGGGAAACAGGTTGATGGTTTCTAGGTAAGGCAAGATTCATGCATTCTTTTGCATGCAACCAGGCCAGTGGGGGCACGAGAAGGCACATGCTTTCCTTTGTGGTGGGGTTATCTATTTGTGTGCTCTTAATGCAGCCCATTCGAAGCCTTCCTGTAACTAAAGCTGATTTTTTTTTTTCTTAGTGCTTGTCTGTCTCATGCGCCAAACATCACACTTAGATTTATCTATCTTACTATTCTTCATATAATGTGATTTGGTCTCTGAAACAAAATACACTGCTCATCTGTCCTGACAGAAGTGGAGGTGTGGGGTATGTGTGTGCATGTGAAGTCAGACATAATTTATAAATTTTTTCTACTTCATTGTCGCAGTGGGAATTGCAAGAGGAGAAACAAGAGAAAATACATTGTGCTGCAGTATGTGTATACTTGTACTACAGTGCTGGAAACTTTTCATTTGTCAGTAATCATGGGCTTACTTAACTCATCTCGATGCCAATTCTTTTTATGTATTTTTCATATATACATAGCTCTGTAGAGTATTATTGTATAATTTCTTAGTTCCAGTACTTTTCCTACCTTGTTAGACAAACACATTGCTAGAATCCTGTTCAAATCTTGCTTCTTCAGTGAACCAAGGCTATTTCATTTTCCCATGTATTTAGACATAAACAATGTGGGGCAATAAGCAAGGGGGAGGCTTCAGTAGGGGGCTGAATCAAGAAGGGGAATTATTTCATTAATTGGGGATTCTTGTAAACTATTATAATTTGCTAAGCCTATAAAAGTGTTGAAGCCTTGTATCATGTCTGCATTCTTCCATAAGTGCACCTGGAGGACCTTCAGTAAGTGGTAAGTGCTTTTTATAATTTTTTTATCATTTTAATCTTGTTTGACTTCTCATTTTAGGGCTGATAAGGCATCAATCTAATGAAAATAGTATACTTGTGTTTTGAACAGCTTCATGTTTAAGCATGCTTTGTATCCTGTTAGCTTGCTGTTCACTGCCTGTTTTTCGCTTAGTCTTCTTTCTAGATTTTCTGAAGTTTTCTCAGTAATAGGATGGCAAACTTTCAGCTTATGTAATGTTCTTCACATTCCAACTTTAATTCCTGCTAACTTATTTTATACTTGGTAAACACATTATGTGCCTGTTTTGCCTGTAAGGAAATCTTGATCTCTGAAAATTCTCGTCTTGAAAATTACCTTTTGAATGAAGGAGCTGGGCAGTTTTTGAGGTGAAATTGAGGTGAATGAGATGACATGCCTTCAAACATCTGCTTCTTGTAACACTCATAGAGTGAGTAAATAATGTGAGCTTCAGGACAGATATATCTTAGAGTGACAGAATAAATTGTGCTACACATTTCCAAAAGGTAATTTTTACGTCAATTACTTATTCCTGTAGTAACAGTGACAGGTGCAAAGCAAAAGCAAATTCTTTTTTCCCTTTTTCCCTTTTTCCCTTTTTCTCTTCCTTTCCTCTCCCCCATCTCCCCTCCCTCAAGCAATTGTCATGAAGTTCTAGTAACTAAGGGTCTTTGAGGGGCTATAAATAATCACTTCTGGTATCTTACAGTAGTGAAATATGAAGCTTGACCAACAGGCACTGCTTGAGCTATCTTTATGCAAATACTGCACTTCAAAGAGAAGTCTTCTTATTACCGGTCATTTCCCATAAACCTTTCATAGCTGCAAGGCAATAGATTTTCTTGTATTAATGCAAATAGAATTCTTAAATAAAACAATGTAATCAAGTAAAAATAAATGTAATGACTTGCGTTTAATATTCTAGTTAGAGTCCTTACAAATCAGGCAGAAACATTAGGAAAAATTGATTACACGTGTGTCAGTAGTAAATAAGAGAAGCCTGGATTACATCCAAGCCAGGTCATAACTGATTAATATGAGTATCTGGCTATATGTCTTGCCTGAATTCTGATGATTTTAAGATTTTGCTTATACCAGTGTAGAATGCATACTGATGTATTTCAAAACCTAGGTCAAGCTTTTGTGGAAATTGATGCAAAAGTATTTGTTAGCATATTTTAATAGCCTGCATACTACTTTAGATATTGTTTGGTGTTTGCTAATCAGTACTTCTACCATTTCCCGAAAGTGCTAGCTCTAAGTGAAAACAGAACATATTAGAGCGAGATGTGCTTTTTAAAGTTCTCAAAATAACCACGGAATTGTAAAATAACATTTATGAAATGTTTGTTGCACAATAGGGCAATGCAGAACTTGAAGAGGTTCAGAGTTAGTAAGGGTTTCTGTATGGAGCAAAAGTAAGTTTCCCTTTGCAATGTCTTTGAGCTTGGAGCCTCACAGTACTACTGCTTTGGTGATTTGAGATCATATGGGAATTCCCATGTTGTGGAAATTTTCTGTTAAACGATTTAGGTTGTTTGTGAAATATGGATAATCATAGAGAGCTGCTGTAAGTCTCCTAACACTTGTGGTCATGGTTCATTTGTTGGAGATCAACTGCAGCATCATGAGAACAGGTGAAGCCCACTCTTAAAGAAGAATGTGGGAGCTGACAGGCTCCCTGGGGCCACTCCACTGCTGGCCATCATACAGCTGCTCTGCCATCAGTGCAGCTCAGGTAAGACATCTGTGGCTGTGTGTTTCTAGCAGAAGTGGTGCTTGCATGGTGTGCAAATGCAGCTGAATTGTTAGACCTCAGTTTGGTGCATTTGTGCTGGGCAAGGCCCGAGCTGGCTTTACTCACTGCGTGTATCCCTCGTTTGCCTGGTGTACTCAGAGCCTACGTGTTGCATATGACAAGGATCAGCTCCATCATTAAGCATCACAATCTGTAATGCCAAAAAGCTGGGATGCAAGTGAGCCCCAAAGAAATTAAATGGGGTGCTCAGGGTCAAACAGTGATTTTTCTAGATGATGACAAAAGGCTCCAGATACTGGTTTTATGTACAAGTAATGAATTGGGAGGTTACTTGTTCTGGACTTTCCATCAGCAAGGCCTGTTCAGTTGCCTCTGTACTGGGTGCCATGCTCACTGCTTGAACCAGAGGAATAGCTTCCCCAGATCCACCCTGAATTTCCACACAGTGGTCTGAATAGCAACATTTGTCTCCCTCTTATTTATTTTAAATAATAATTAGTGTAGCATAGCTGATTATGCAATTGCTGTTGAAGCAGTTTGGCTGGATTGCACTGCATTTAAAAAAAAATTCCTCTCTTTAACATTCTCTCCAGCGCTCTGTCTCAAGGTTTTATCTATAAATAATCTTGACCAATTTACTTTTACTCTATTATTGTGAATGCTTCTGTGGATTAAGAGAATGTGTCTAATGTGATAGATATGGATTGTAATCATTCAGTTGATATTTCCTCAATCGGATTTCCATTAAAAGTCATAGTTGGCCTAATGTAGGACCGTGGCAGTGTGACTGGCTGGCTGAAAGAAGGGACACAAAGGGAGCCCAGTGACACAGGAAGATGAGGTGGTGTGGTGTAGAGCTGCCCGAATCAACTGCTGGTTGGGAAGATGTGTCATACAGGACATTAGTGAAACTTGCAGGTGGTATTGAATTGGAAGGCATTGGAACCCCGCTGAAGAGAGAGAAATTTAAGTTATCAGTGACCATGAGAAAAACAAGAGGAGTATCTACTAAGAACTGTTTCAGTCTAGGAAAAAAAGTATTTCTGAAGGAAGGTTATCACATGTAGCGCTGAAGAGAGAGAAGAAAGCTTGGAGATAGAAATAGAGAACTAAAACTGCAGTGAGACACCCAGTGACAGCATTTCTATGTGTTGCAACCATGAAAAAGCCATTAATTCTGGAAGCTGTTTCTGAAAATACCCTTTTCTGAACAGGTCATTAACTGATACTGCAAGGCATTACTTATGCTGCGCAAGCTCACATAAAAATCTAGGGTGGAGGGGGAAATGAAACCTGTATTTTATAGTGGTTGGGTAATACAGCCTGACATGCTTCATTCATGTAGTGCCTATGGAGCTGGCTTTTTGTCTACTGAAGCTTACATGGTGCAATGACTGGTTGTGTTTTCCTTTCTTTTTACAAATGGAAAAAGCATAACAAATGTTTGATTTCTTCTTTACTGAGTTACTACTTTACTAGAAATGTTTCTACATAACTTGAAAACAATAATGAGGCCCATGCAGTCACTAATAATAATAATAATAATAATAATAATAATCATAATAATAATAATAATAATAAAGTAATCTTCATTATGAAAGAGGAACTAGAGAGATACGTCATGCCCGTGTGACATGTAAGTCTGTTGCTGGCTTGTTGCAAACCCCTGTCTGGAGTAGCATCAGTTACGGTAATTTCTATGCAAGTTGAAAACTTTGTTTTGAGCGCAAACACCTGATGAAGAATTCTCAGGGAATATATAAATAAATGTTAGAAATTAGACATATTTTTTTTTTTCTGTGCTTTATGGTGTACTTTGGGCAGCTGGTGATACCTCCACATGCATATGGCCATAACAAGTAACTTGTCAAATACCTGTTAAAATACAGATATTATAAAACTCAGGCCAGCTTTATGTGCCAGTAGCAGTTGAGTTGTTTTTCTGATGGCAGTGAATGTGTTATTTGCAGCTTCCTTCACTGGCTGCTGGTGATTAAATTTCTAATAACCACAAGAAGATCTTAATTACGTTTGATCTTTCTAGGCTGTTTTGATATCAAGTGAACTTTTAAAAAGCCACAATCATCTTCCAGAGAACTAAATATGAATTTAAATTCTGTCTTGCAATTTTGAGCTGACGTTTTGGTAGTTGCAGAGAAGAAGGTACACAAAAATAATATTCCAGCTGTAGTGGGGCCCAAGGCCATCCTTGTGCAGTGCACTCATGTTAGACCACTGCAACTGGGCAGTGCCTTGGAGAGCCTTGCTGCAGAAATACCTGTGGCCAGAAAGGAGAGGGGAATTTGGGGTGAAGGGATGAAGGACAGAAATGCCTTTAGCAGGGCTGTGGCTGCTGTTTGCAGCTAGGCTGTGGGCTAAGTAGTGCAAGTTCTCCTAAATTTTATGCTGTGTTACAGTATCAAATCTGAATGTGGTACTTCTGGCACTGTCATTCTGGTTCTAAAGTGTTTTGATTTGTATCGAGAGTTATTCTGAGATAAATGTATCAGTAATATCCTGAGCTGTTCCACTGTTTTTGTATGTTCACAGCACTTAACCTTGTACCAGCATGGACTAAATTTAAGAAATAAAAGAAAGTATCATGTCATCATGATATTTATTAATAGGACATTAGTGACATGTTGCAGTATCTTGGGTGAAATTTTTTGTAATGCTAGCTAAATTCACAAACTATTTGCAAATATTACTGACTTTGAAAAATGTTCCTGCGTTAGCTGGGACAAACTGATATGTTTTACTGATGAATTCTGCTCTCCTGAGAAAAATGAGATGCAGTAATTCCAGCAAGGAAGAACACAGCATATTTCAGAGTCCTTGTCTAAGACAGTGAGGTGGTTTCTCTTGATACCTCACCCACAAAAGTATGCCCTACACTCAAGCTAATTGTTTTGTTGAAAGTCTCTAATGTAAATACAGGATAAAATTTGCATTGCCCACTTTTTTTGGCAACCAGCATTCTCAGAACTGATGAATTTCCAGATTTTTTTTGCTTAGGCTTTGGTCTGAGATGTGATTAGTTAGTTGTTAGTCGTACTCTATTGGTTTTGCAAGCCCTGAAGATGATCTGTTAGCAGTTACTCAGGGAGACAAAATTTCTGTAGGTCTGATGTTTTGTGGTTTTTGTTTTATTTTTTTTAAGGGATAATTCAGCGATGGCTGGATATTCAGCTTTCTTTGTTTTGGAGGTTGATAATGTGCCAGAGCTGCGCTGCACCGGTGTTAGGTTCTGTTATTCCTCAGCTTCTACTAGTCTGAAATATTTGTTACTGTTTCATATGAGTGAACACCGTCATATTTGCTTTTTAGGAACTTTCAGCTGTATTCTAGAACCAAGATACTTGTTGCATATTGCATATCAGTTGAAAATGCAGGTCTAGGCTGCTTGCTGCCTAATCATGCCTGAGAAGATGCCAGTGGGATCCAACAACCCCAGAAAGGCTGACTGGTACAGTCCTAGTGTGCATGTTTGTGTTGCATCCTTATGCCACCAACATAAGGGGTTGTCAGCATTTGCCATATGCAGTGGCTGCTCCTGTCTTCCTTTTAGTAGGTCTTTTACTGTGAAAGTGACAGATCTTGTGCCTGTCTTTATGCTCTGAAAATAGATTAAAAGGTTAAAAGCAAATTGATGTCCAGAGTCCTAACTATCCCACCTTAATAGGAGTTTTGTACAAAGTGCTCCTACAGGATTCAACCTAAAGTAGTGCATGATCCATGGGTCAGAGAAAATCAAGGTCCTGCTGGCTGCATCCTTCTGATGATGGCTGCTCCATCCCCCTCACCTGACATTCTGGTACAGCTAGGTCTCCAGGAAGCCGAACTATTTTTTTTTACATCTGTTAATATTTCATAAGCTAGAGGGATTGTTACCTGGCTGAAAGCTGAAGCCATAAAGACAAAAGCATAGAAGAGACAACCTGTTTAGTCTAGCAGAACAGTATTGTGAGATTGGATGAAGTGTTTCTTACTTTATGACAGATTATCACAGAGATAAATATGAGCTTGGTTTCTGTAAACATGGCAGGCTTTGTTGTTGTCATTTGTGCAGTGAAGAAAGCAAGGTCATGTCTGTGATTTGCTTGTTCAAGCTTTCAGCTTGGGCTGGATAAGTGAAATGAGTAGTAACCCAAGAGAGGGCTGCTTTACTGAAAGGCAAGCTGGAGAGAAAGCAAGTAACAACTTTAAGAACATGTAAGCTAAGTTAACAGCCCATGTGCAGTGGCAGTGTTGCTCTGTTGGATGTGTTAATCACAGCACTCCTGGACCTGGAAAGGCCTTTAACTCATAATAAACAGACACAGATACTTTGGAATTCAGCAGTAAAGTCTAATGCTATAGAAAAGACAAGTTATGTTGGTCTGTTGTAGTGTTTTTTTCAATAACTCATCAGCGACAGCATAAATACAGGATAGAGCACTTAACTAGGCTGTGGGAAAAGTTATATTAATGGCAGAAAAAATAAAAAGGAAGTATTAATTATAGTGAGCAGCTGTGGTACATCTGAAGCTGCATATTATCTACCTCAAAATAGTGATGAAGCTATAATACAACATCTAGTTTAAGTCTTTCCATCTCCCAAGGGAATAAATTAGAAGATATTAGAACCAAAATAACTCTTTGAATTCTTTGGAGTTGCCATCATTAAACAGAAAGTGAGAGTGAATATTTAATTACATATGCAGTTGGGCTGGAAAACATGGGCTTTTACAGCTTTACTGCTGGTCAAGACTATATTCACTGGAAAGTGATGTTTCTGCCTGGCAATCTGTCAAATTCAGCCTCCCAAAAGACCTTTGGGAAGGTTTGGGTTAGTGAAGGTTTATCAGATGCAATTACAAAAAGAATCAGAAGATCAAAGAGCAAGACTGAGTGCAGTGTAGGAGAAAGCTGCAAAGCAAAGTTGAAGGGAGAAAATACTGAAGAAAAAGTTTAAAAGCTTGTATTTTTTTTCAGGCACTGAAAGAACAAGAGGTCACTGAAAAATTCAGCAGGACTTCAAGAAGCAATTTATTGACAAAAGCAGCAGATTTCTCAGATTTGATGAGTTCTCAGCCTCAGTGCTCGTGTTCATCTAGCAAGGTGGAGGTCAGATACCACCTTGAGAGAAACCT
The DNA here is from genome assembly GCF_029582105.1 of Oenanthe melanoleuca. Lineage (NCBI taxonomy): Eukaryota > Metazoa > Chordata > Aves > Passeriformes > Muscicapidae > Oenanthe > Oenanthe melanoleuca. The sequence goes on from NC_079347.1 coordinate 609,720, forward strand.
GCCATGAGGAGGAGGAAATGCTGAATGGAAAATGTTCCCTCAAGATCAGCCAAAATGTAATGAACCTGTGATGTCTTAGTCTTCCAGGAAGACAGCTGTGGTGAAGTGATGCTTTATTAACATTAAGAGAGCCAATGATGAAATAATTTAGGAAAAAAGTAAGATTTTTCTCTGACTGCATGTATGCTCACCCTCTGCACCCTAATTCAGTGATTCATGTGTTTTTACATTTGTAGGCAAAGCTGATTGTGAGACTAAAGGCAAAGCCTGGCAGTAGCAAAACCTCTCAGTTGTATTATTTATCTTGCTCATCGTCCTGTGTGGTGCTCTCTACAGCTCAGCCCCGTGTTCCTTCCTTCAGCTGCTTTGGAACCTGTTGAATTCCAGTTTCACTGCTGTCTGAGCTTGGGCACAGGGTGCAACTGAGTCACAGTGAACACTGGCAATATGGACTTGAGGTACCATTAGACCCCGTCCTCTAGATTAAGCCCAAGATAAATCTACTGTCAGATATTTGGATGCTGATTAAGTGAAGGAGGAAAGATATGGTATTGGTGCATGTGAAATAGAAAATATTTATCCAAAAGTAGAATTTATCTAAAATTGTTTCAAGTTTGCTGCTTATAATGGTTGGCTTGCTTACGGAGTTTGTTTTCTAGAGCTGGACCCCTTCCTTTCCCAGCTTTTGAGCTATGTTGAGCATCTTGCAGAGCCAGGGCATATAAGCTCTTTGTGGAAAACAGCTTTTCTCAGCAGTAGTTAGTCCTCTATTCTTGTAGGCCATGAATCTCTGCAATTTAGTCATCCAGTGGAGAGATTTGTTGCTTGTCACCAAAGCAGTGAGTGCCTTCTCAGGCTTATCTATGACATGACATATTTTATATATGACATTCCTTTAAAAATATTACGAATGTTGGATTGGGTGTACTGGTGGAACAATTTCAAATGTATATGCTGCCACTGTTCTCCTTTGCTGCTGTCTGAACCACATGTTTTCATGTGTGAATACTTATGTTAATCCATGCCCTGTTAATATATTAAGTATCAATTTGCATAAACAAGGTTGTTGAATGCTATAATTTAAATGCTAGGCACAGCTTTTTTGGTTGTGACAGGAAGGTATGAAAAATAATTGCAATAAAGAAACAACGAAGAAAATGCTTTTGAATGGGTCTATAACAACCAAAACACAAGTTCTGGTGTTGTAGACTGAGAGAAGATCAGTTCTCTAAGACGCATGGATTTACTTGCAGAAAGGTTTGTGTATTTTCCAAGGTAAAAAGAAATTAAATTATCAGGAATACTTCTAATTATTTTTTTTCCTGCTGCTGCAAAATGAATTAAATTGTAGCTTTATAACATCTATCCCATGAAGCCAACTTGTGAATCAGAGATGAGTGGCAAAGCCTCTTTCTACTTGGCTCTTATTTCAAATGGAGAATTCCAGCATAGGTCAGGCTTAGTCCTGGCACAAGCCCTTCTTTGGTATCAGCTCAGTGGTGGAAGAAGTGCACATGGGATCTGTTCAGTGTTCAGACCCTCGGCTAGCCAGGTTAAACTTGAAGGCAGTTCCTTCTGGCCTTTTGGGCTAGGAGCTGACTTCTGCATGGATGCTGGGCAGCACTGGGAACACACAGCTGTGTGACATTGCTGCGCTGTGCTCACTGCCTGGAGCTGTGAGCAGCTGTGCCAGAGCTCTGCTTACGAGGGTGAGCCTGCAGCTGCATGTATACATGTGTTCATCTATGTCCAGTTTCTAGAACAATGGCAATACATGTGTTTAGGCACATCTTAAGTGTGTGACAAAGCATAATCTAAATTGCAACTTGGAATCTGAATCTTCAGGTAAATGGCAGCAAGGAGAAAAATAATCAGGAGGCTCAAAAAAAAAAAAACTTCGTTCCCAGTAATGTGTATTTAAGTGAATTTTAAAAATTTGTGCCCGAAAAGTAGAGAATATGCTCAATTGTTTGTGTAACACTATCTCAAATTTCAGCTATTTATAAAATTGTCATTATGACTTTACTCAGAATTTTACCTGGTAGAGTAGGGCTTGTCCTGGTGAAACAGGTATTTCTTTTCTTTTTACTCCTGTTTTTTCTATCTCTTCCTAAGTCATTGGCAACAATTCCTAGTTATTGCAGGACACTGTTTTGTTTAGATTGCCAGACCCATATTAGAAGGCTGGGAAAGGTCAGTGCACTCCAGCAGATGATTTATTGTAAGAGGTCAGGTGAGTTGTAGATTTAAATAGCCACAGCAGGGACAAATAACTTTATTTGTGTGTTTTTACTCTTCTGTATTTTGCAGAAGTGAAGCAAGTGATTCCACAAAGATCAGAAGCAGTGAATCTTCATTCCCATTTTTTCTCTCTGGTGTTGTTCAGTGCATTTGGAGGGTTTTTTATTTTTCATGTGAAAGGTCAGGGCAGTATTAGTCTCTCTCGTGTAGTCTCGTTAAAGAGAAAACAACATGCTTTTTAGGTTTTGAAATGGTACCAGAGCCTGAATTTCATAGGGGAAAATGGTTTCATGGATAGTGCTGTTCTGTGTTTGTCAAGTTAGGTTTGCAGCTTTAGGTTAAACCTGACATCTGCCTGTCTTTCTGTGCCCCTGTTCATACACAAACTTACTTGCCATTTGTGGCTGTGCTGGGGAGTGGGTTGCTGTGTCCAGGGGCTTCTGTAAATTGGGGAGGGTAAAGGTACAGCACTGGTAGGTACTCCTCTGCCCTCGAGCCCTGCAGAGCCCTCTGCCCACCTCTGAGCCTACCTGAATCGTGTAAACTCATCTGGGCTGCTTTCAGGGCTTTTTCCACTGGATTAATGACATCTTGCTGCCAATCTTCCTAAGAGAGGATTGCAGAAGATTTGTTTCATGTAAACTGGTTATTAATTTTTTTTGCTGTTGTTGCTTTGGCAAGAATGAAATCTAAATCAATGAGTAAGTCTGCTGTGGAAGCCAACTGGAGGGAATCTGAAGAAAAAACAAGAGCTGACTGGAATTTACTGATCTGCATGTAACTTCTGAGAAGTTATTAATTAGCTTCATGCAAAAACTGCCAGTCTGTAGTTGTCTAGGTAGCTAATGTGGGCTCCATGGTATGGCAATGGTTTGTGTAGCTTTTCTTTCACTGAGAGGCACCCCAGTGACACCCTGCTCCTCTGCAAAGATGAAAAGATTCCCACTCTGCAGGTTAGCAGCAGTTAGCAGTTTTACCGAGGAGGGATCTATGGAATGTTAGTCAATCACCCATTTTCCAGTATATGAGTAAAACCCTGCAAGAAATCCAAACAGGTCAGACAGCCTCTGGAAACCCTGTGGTTGCTGTGGTAGATAGCTGGAAGATGAATGCCCTGTCTCAGTGTCTGTGTGGTCTGTGGATCAAAATGAGTCTCCTGTAACAAGTAACAGAATTTGTATACTACTTACACTGATCTAAGTATGGCTAAACTTCTTGGACTCCTGGAAATATGTTCTGGATGCTGATAGAGGGGAAAACAGCAAAACCAACACATTTTCTGCATGTGTGAAAAGTGCTCGATAGACAAGAGATGGATTTTGTTCCTTTTGTCCATATATATCTGTTTGGGGACTGTGCACGAGATGTGGGAACATTTGACTGATCTCTTTGTCGATGTGGAATTAGCAGGGCTCCCTGAAACATGTGCTGAGCTTCTCCTACCTGCAGCTGAGGGTTTGGCCCTGGTAGCACAGCAGGGAAGCTGCTTCCCAGTCAGCACTTCTGTGCCTGAGATAAGCATGGCTTGTTCAACTCACAGAATCATTTTCTATAGAAGGTTTGGATTGGAAGGGACCTTAGAGACCAACTTGTTCCTACACCCTACATCCTACATGGGCTGGGGCACCTTTCACTAGACACTAGACTTTCACTAGACTTTCCCAAGCTCCATCCAACCTGGTCTAGAACTTGCACTTTAAAGGTGATGTATTACAAAAAGTTGTTCCTCCATCTTGAAAATATACTCAGATGAGTAAATTAAAAGTAGTGCAGACATTCTGACATGGATATATGCAGCTGTTTGCTTTAGTTGGGGTTATTTCACACATTAATGCGGTGCCAGTAGTGGAAGTAGTGCCACAATATGTCTCAGGGCTGTCTCCACCCTTCCATTGGTACATCTTGAGATGGAGTATTTTTAATTAGTTGTTAACTCAAATCCACTCTGGATTGGTGTATTAAACAGAATTTGAAAGTATCAAAAGTACCAAGAATGTGATTTGGGGAGCACTTCAGCAGCAAGATAAAAGTTGTTATATAATTGTAACAGTAGTAATTCAGTCCACCTGCTAGCATGAGAGGAATAGCATATATCCCTTTTATTGGAAGCATTCTTCAGTTGCTGTGACCTTAATGTGATTTCTCAAACAAAAATGAAGATGGACTTACAGATGGAAATACTCACTGGTACTGCTTAGAGACTCATTACAGAGATGCTGCAGTTATTCCCCAAAAGAGGTATTTTCTGCAAAATGCAGAAATCTCCATATCTGTCAAGATTTTTAAGTGTCTTAACAGTGTATTTTTCACTTTATATCATTATAGCTCTACATAGTTCTGCCATGTAGGAATGCAGCTGAATCTAGATAAAAATTGGCATAAGAAACAGATTTTTTTTCCTAAATCTTTTTTTACCAAAAAGAATGCTGTTTTCCTTTGATTGGAGGAAGGTTGGATTTGGTTCTCATTAAAATTCCAGGATTTCATAAGTCCTGAAAACATTTATTTGAAATGTCAGTGATTTCAACAGCTTGGGAGCTACCTGAAATTATTTATTTTTGTGAAACACGGTGTAAAACAAACCATATTTTGTCCCATGGTTCTCATGGAAAGGAGGTTTCAGTTTGTACATCACACTGCTATGCTACTTTCTCAGTCATCCCCAGTCCCACTTAATTTACATTACTTGTATATATATGCTATGGTGGTGAGCTTTATGCTACAATTTAGTCTTTGTTTTAGTTTGGTGAATGACTTTAGTGTACTGACTGCTGGCAGAGGTGTCCCAGACCTTGTGGTTTCCATAGGGATGGTGGAATTTCCCATGTTTGCTTAGATGCTGATAAGCAACTGCCCTTCCTAATGTGTGGAATTACTGTAGCGAGGTATCAGGCACAGTCTGGTTTTGGTTGGATATTCAGGGCAGGTGCCACATCTGAACTTCAAAGCCTGTTTATGTCCACTCTGCAGCAAAGTCTGCTCCATCCTGCAAAGATGTAGTATAGTTCAATTCACAATAACAAATCAAAATACTGCCAGGCAATCTGCTAGACTGATGCTAATGTAATGAGATGCACCTTTGTGTTGAAACCAAGCTATGAATTTACTGCAGACAGGTTTACAGGCAGAGCATTAGTACATCCCTGATGTACTTTTGGTCCTCTTTTACCATATCTTATACAGGATGCTGACTTAAGTACCCACACACTACAACTGTGCATTTCATCATTACAGTCAGAGCTCAGGCAACTTCTAATCTCTAAAGGAAATACTCTGAAAAATATTCACCTCCTCAGGTAAAGGGTGTCCACCAGCACTTGTTACATCTTAAAGTGTTCTTTCCTAGGTAGATACATTTGAATTATCATCTTTTGAGGAAAAAGAATTCCTGTCTGCTGTGGCTAATACTCTAGTTTTTTTCAGTGTTTACAATGCCTCTGTTCCTATGAGGTCTTGGCTTTCAGCTGTGAAAGAGAATGTCTGCTTTTTGAGCTGGGGGTATGGAATTCTGTGCTCATCTGCCTAGGTGCAGACATGGTCCCTCCTCTTGTCCCCATTCTTGTATATTTGATTCATACAAATAAAAATGTGTAACTGCTTATCCCCATGATTTCTTAGGGACCTGTAAATGCTGATTTTCAGCCAAGACAGACCTTTTATTTCTTTCAAGTTCCAGAGAAAACTTAATATTTACATTTGTCCTTTGTGTTCATATGCCGTACTGTTTCAAGGAAACAACAGTGCAGCATCAGGGGTGCAGTTTTGTCTTCCCAAATTACTTTCTTCTTGGCTATCTCACCATATGGACAGCCTGATCTGTCACTCCCAGACTGAGCTCTTTCTGCATGGCTGAGATCCAACTGATGTCAAAAGGAATCTTGAAGCCAGCTACTTTCAAGGTACTTCTTGATGTAAGGAATTTGTAGGCTGGTGGGGTCTCTTCTTCCAAGTAACAAGAGATAGAAAAAGAGGAATCGGCCTCAAGGGGAGCTGTAGGTTGGGTATTAAGGAAAATTCCTTCACCAAAAGGATGGTCAAGCACTGGCACAGGCTGCCCAGGATAGTGGGAGAGTCACCATTCCTGGAGATATTTAAAAGTTGTGTAGATGGGGAACTTGAGGAAATAGGTGTCTGGTGGCCTTGTGTGAGAGACTGGAAAGAGTGATGTCTCAAGACATTTTGGGATACATGTGTGCAGGGGCAGGCCAGGCAGTGCCCTGCCCTGTGCACCCCACTCTGGCAGTGGCTGCCAGTCCATGGCACACAGGATGCAATGCCCCATGCCCAACCTCTGGAGCCCCTAGCACAGCTCCTGAGCAGCCAAATGATCAGAAGCCCCACTTGGGGGAAGGGCTGAGGGGTATTTTAAGGCCAAAGTGCATGAGGCACTCATATGTCTTGACCATACCTCCTCTTGGAATTTCTGTCGGAACACCACTGGAACCCAGGAGCTGGTAGCTATACATGTATTTTTCTACACCTCTTCTGTCTTTCTCTCTTTCTCCTAATTACCTCCTCTTCGATTTTTTGCGTAATTTAGAATCAGACAGGCTTAAAGTTTGCCACACTGAATGGGCCTAGTTAATTCTTTTCTATTAATTGAGTGTTGCACTAAACCTTTTGCCAAAGTTACTCAATTTTCGGAAGTTGCCAGTGAAGATCATTTTGTTGTTTTGATCTCTTGAGAATATCTTGTCAGCACTTCTCCTCTGTGTCTAACTCAGTGTATATGAACAACCATATGCCCTTTTGAAAACCTCATCAACCCAGTTGTTAGAGACATTACACTTTGACAACACTTGATTTCTGCTAGCGGCAGTTTGCCTAGATTGAAGACTCCAACATCTTGAAGACATTGGCTACAGCCAATGTCATCCTCCAGCCTTTGTTGAATGCATGAGTCCCAAGAAAGTGATTTTCCACATGTGCACTGTAGCCTATGTAATACTTTGTTCTGTAAATGCAAGTAAAATATTAATAAAATAAATATTTGAATTTTAAGAAAGCTTAAGAGTCTCACACAGCTGTTCAGTGCCTGGTGCAGATCAACATAGTCTGTGGCATCCCTGTCTGGAACTGGACAGCTAGAGAAGCAGGGACAGTGGGACCTCAGCTATGGCCAGCCTGGGGGAAGGAGAGGGGGCCAGATGGAAGACAGGAACTGTTGCACAAGCCAGGACAGGCTCCTTCCACTTTGACAAATGCACCTGTGTGCCCCCAGTCTTGGGCAATTCCCTGCAAACTGATGTGTTTAATTTCAGGACTTGGGTATTTAAATAGTACTTTCCCCCAGGCATTTATCACAAAAAGTTCAAATTATGTGTTTTGAGCTATAAAACAAGAAAAAATAAATTATTTTGTGCAGTGCCTCCTGCAGCTAGAAACTAAGGGGAAGCTCTTTGCTGGTATACACTAAGGATGCAAATATACATTTGTGCATGCAATGATAGATGCTGGCAGCGGGTGAGCAGCAGGAAAGGCAGGGTTGTACCTCCAGGGACACCAGCATTTGGGGAGCTGGGATCTGTACCTGAGGAAATCTACAGCAAAAGGTGAGGAAAGCTGAGAAAACTTGGTGAGACAGGGTTGTTTGTTCTGTGGTGAATTTCTTCTAAAAAATACAGTATTTACACAGATGCTGCTCTAATCTCAGTCACCTTGTATAAGTATCAAATTCATTTGGGTTCTGAGACCTGCCTCAGTGTATTTAACTCCTATACCTAAGCACTTGCTATTTCACCTTCTGAGGAAACATAACCAGATGTCTAGCTGATTTTTTGAAATATGACACAACTGAAAAAAATGCTGGGAATTGCTCTACCTCCTCCTAGTCACTCGACATTTGTAGAATTTTGCTTCAACAGTTTTTTAAGTATCCTTGAAAAGCATGTGCATGTACATACATAGCAGAAAAATAAGTTAATTGTCTTGCATGTCTTTCTGGTGTTTGAGAAAAGATTCGCAGGAAAAGGATTATGGTGAAATTTTGTTTCCCCCTTCTGCACTTAGTAATTTTCCTCTGATTCTTTTCTGCTTGAGAAGACTGTTAGAGATTGCTGCTTTCTACCTTTCTGTGACTGTCTTAATTAGCAGGAGCACACAGCCCGCGCAGCTGGGGCTTTGATGCCTTGCTCACTATTGCTTCCCACTCAGAAGATTTCCATTCATTCCGAGTTGGTATCCAGCCCAAAGCCCTGGCTTCCTCCTGAGACCCTCAGCGTGTCTACAGGACTCCAGTTTAGTATTCACTGGAAGAGCTGCACTGATGCTCCCTCGCTAGACCTACAGGCTGCTGGCTAGAGCCATAAGGGAACGGGAGGAAGAATTAGCCTGTGTGTTTATGTGGCTGTGCTCCAGTAAATATTTTGATGCATCTGCTGCCAGCTCTGGTCTGAGGGAATCTACCTAGCATTTAAATTTTGATGGGGAGCTGTTTTGAATAATAACAGTGCAGCCGGCTGTGAGTCAATGCATGTGTGTTGACTTAAAAAAAAACCCTCAAAGCTTAACGCTTGCTGAATGCCGAGCTGCAGTGCTTTGCTTTTTCCCTCCTCCTTCCTTCTTTTCTTTCTTATCTGGACTTCCTCTGTTTTGTTTTGTTCTTGGGGGCATTTCACATAGATTTTGTTCACTGCCAGGGGAGGGGTGGGGTAAGAGGAATAAAAAAAAAATCCCAGCCAAAATAAATCCTCCCCAAAAACTCACGAGTAGCTTTTGCAATGGGTGCTGTCATGGGTACGTTCTCTTCTCTACAAACGAAACAAAGAAGACCATCGAAAGGTAAGACCTCCTGTTATGCTTTTCCTGTCCCTTTGGTTTATTTGCTGTGGGAGACATTTGCATGGGGAAGGGAGGAGAAAATGAACATGTGCCACTGGCAAGTAACCTGGCAATGTTTTTGTGAGGGGGAATTTGCAGAGGAGAGTGGGATGCTAGGTGGTGGAGAAAACGTGGGCATGAGGAAATTGCTGTGGAGGGGCTTGGGGGTTGAAAATAATCTGAAATACTGTAATCTTTCATGCAGGCATGTATGAGGAGGAGAAACTCAGTGGCTTCATATGCATAGTGCTTGCAGAAGAGACCTGTTTATTTCTAAATCCCATGCTGTAAAACCCTTTGAAGAGGGAATAAAATGTAGATATACAGCAAATTCTTCCCAATACCTTTGTGTTTCTGTCTCAGGAAGGATTGTTAGATTCAGTAATCCAATACCAAGTGTGCAGTACTAATGATGTGTGCTTTATAAAGATTAGCAAGAGGGGGAAAAAATTAGGATGTTTTTGTAAAGAAGGAGAGAAGCAGAAGATCATGAAAAATGAGGAAGTAGGCAGCAATTCCAGGGATTTTAATAATTAAATTCATAAATATTGCCTATAAATGCTGATTTTTCAGGAGGTCTGGTTTGTGTAGTATTTGTTTGAGCCTTGCTCAATTTTCTACAGGGTTAATTAAAAAATTGCAGGGTGTTGCTGAGCAGAAAGTTGAAAGCACTGTCAGGGGCATATCCATACCTTACAGAATGAGTACTGTTTAGAAAACAAAAGGAAAAGCTCTATAACTTCAGCATTGTTTGTGCTATTTAGAAATATTCTCTGCCAGAACCTCTGCATTATGCAGTCTCTTGGTATTTCTAGGGGGGGGTCTCTATTTCCACTGGATCTGTTGCTCTGTTCATGTATATGCTTTTGAACTGCAAGCTAGTATGGATTTTCTTGCAATTTAAGTTGAAGACTGTCTTAGGAAATATCAAACACCAATTAATCATGCAAAAGAAGTGGGCAGGGGTTTGTGAGGAGATTTGTTTGTGGCAAGTTTGTGAGCAAGAGCAAAAGTCTGTGTTCCTGATACCTGTAGGGTAACATTTTATGTTAAAGTGTGTGTACATGGTTTACAGTTCACCTTTCTGTGTTATTGTAATGCCCCCATGACTGTGCAGTTGTTTGGGACATGTATGATATTACTTAAAATGTAAGAATAGCTGTGTAACTGTCTAAGCACTGAGTGACACCTGAAGCTGGGAGACTTGTGTTTAGGCACTGCAGTACACAAGAACTGAACAGGATGTGCTGGGCATGGTGGCTGCTGTGACACCACAGGGTGTCTTTTCCACCTGCCAGGAACCTGGGAGCTGATTTCCACTAAATGTAGATAATTTGTGGCTGAACATATCCATTTTCTATGACTTTGTTGTCTTTTGATTGGCTCTGCGCTCTAATGGATGCAAGCCATTGCTTTTTATTGGCAGTCACCTGTGGTAAAAATCCAGGATATGGTCACACATTTTAACCTTTACATTGGAATTCGATCTTGCTGATGCATGCTGGCATTGGTGGTTCAGCTGTATTTATCAAAACCTGTGTTCCCAGAGTTATGTCCTCTTGGCTCTGATGTGTTATCTGTGTGGTTTGCTGATGTGTTTTACACTGACTGTTAGCACTTCACCTTGTGAGCAGTGAAACACTAATGTGTGCTGGGCTTGAATACAATCTGAAATTGTTCTTTGGGAGTTAAATAGTCAATCACTGCTACATGAAGGACCAACTCCTTGGTGCTCCCCGCATGTTCCCTCAGCATTTCCTTCAGTCCTCAACCATCCTGGTGGCCTCTACCCAACCATGCTCTAGCATTTCAGTCTTTCTTGGTCTATGGAATCCAAAATTGGGCCCAGGACTCTGGCTGTGCTTGCCCAAGTGTTGAGCAGAGAGAAAGGATCATTCGTCCCTATGTTTGCTGAGTGGCTATTGGTGCAGCTTGATATGGGGGCTTCTCTGCCAGAGAGCAGCTGGCTAGTGGTGCCTGGGTGCCACTAAGGTAATGCAAAGGCCTGGAGAAATAATTGTGACAGGGCTAGATCAACACCTCTACAAATGCTCTCTCATGCTAGTATGTGCTCCTCCAACTAGAGCAGCTCACAGCAGTGTCTGAAGCTCTGGTTCTCTGGTGTAATAAAGTAAAAGCAAAAAACAGGCATTGTTTCAAGAACAGGTAAAAGAAACTGGTCATGTCTAAAGTAAGGAGGTTCCAGAGATGAGTTAATACCAGGAAGCCCATGGTGGGTCAGGGCAGACTGGGTGCTTGTGGCCCATGCTGAACCCTTCCCGCTTCAGCACGTGATGCAGCTCTGCCTGTGCTGCTTGCTCTCATGTCCGGCTGTGGACATGCTTGGGGTTTTGGCAGTGGGACTAGGGCTGGTGTGGTTATTCCAGCTCTGAGCAAAAAGGCTGGAGAGGACATATTAGCACTGTTCAAGAATACGAGATCAAATTGCTTGTTCTAATGAAAATGGGGAGCCTGAATCAATAAAGGCAGGAGTGACATAGGAATTGTCAAGTGGAGAGCAGTGGTCCATCAACTATGAGCCCTTGTCTCTGAGAGAGGACAGCATTGTGTGTTTGTACATGAGAACATCATTTGCTTGCCTCAAATGTGAAAACTTAATCCAATATAATTGGGCATTTTGTGTTGGCAGGTTAGGACTCACATGCCCTGTCCCGCAGGATAAAGATTTTTGTTTCTTAGACTTGCAATACTATCAGTAATGCTGCAGAAGCTTTCCCTGTTCACTGAAGTGTCCCTGGACACTCTGTGAGTTTTGTGCTGTTTGCTTTGGGAGTGGCTTGGGGCAGTTCCACTGATTATTTGTACATTTCATTAGGAATTGTCTCCTGTTGGGATTCTTGTCTGCCTTTTCCAGCATTCTGAGTTGACCTACTAAAAGATAATACCTCTTTCTACCACATTCACTTTGCTAATGTGTCAGACCAGTGTTCCTGGGATGCTGGTGGAGACTGGCTGAGGTCCTGGGGACAAGCTGAGCCAGCAGCAGTGGTGGTTGGTGGTCTGCTGGGCTGTGTTTGGCAGAGCTTCTCCAGCAGACTGAGGGAGGCGATGCTCCTCCTCTGTGCAGCACTGGTGACACATCTACAGTGCTGTGTCTGGTGCTGGACTCCCCAACATGGAAGAGATGAGGACCTACTAAGCTGAGTCTGCTGAGGGACCCTGACGAATATGAAGCAATTGGAGCATTTGACATACAGGGAGAGGTTGAGAGAGCTGGGGTTGTCCAGCCTGCAGCAGAGGAGGCTCAGGAAAGTCTTAATCAGGGTGTATGAATACCTGAGGAGGCGGGAGCAGAAGTGATGGAGCCAGGCTCTTCTTTCTGGTGCCAAGGGGCAATGGGCACAAACTGAAATAAAAGAAATTCTGCTTGAGCATAAGGAAAAAAATTACTTTGAGGGTGACTGAACACTGGAAGAGACCCCACAGAGGGACTGTGGAGTCTCCAAGCTAGGAGGTACTCAAAACCCAAGTGAATACAGTCTTGAGCCATAGTTAACCGGGCCTTGAAGAGGGAGCTGGAGGTCCCATCCGACCTTATCTACCCTCTTGTTCTGGGATTACTGTCACTTTGAAAATCCTGAAGATACAAGGAGTTGAGGTGTTGGCATCAGGAAGTATCATTCAAAGCTCGTTATGAACCAAATGCCAACAAAGCTGACTGTTTGGTCCTCTCTTTAGTACATTAGTCGTTAGTGCTTAGACAGATAGTTGAGAGGGGCTTGAGACTATCAAGCTGCTTGTATATTCTCCTGCAAACATAAGCAATAAATCAATAGATGAGGGGAAAAAACCCCATCAAAACCACAGCACTAAAAAGCAGAGCGCCAGCACAGCATATAATGTGCACGCAAATGCCTCTGATTTCAACTAGATGCAGAAATAGAGATTTTTTATTTTTTAATGTTTTTACAGCCTGCATGCAATCATGACCAAATTTGTGGCTAGAATCAGCCATTTCCATATTTGCCATGGAAACGTTTGGATTAGCAGATTGCTAAAGCAGGGGGAGTTTCTCGTTTTGAATTTCTGGTACTGCTTTCTGTACCCGAGTTCTTTTGTTTATTCTCTAAATATGCCCTCACCCCTACCTCCCATAGTGAAAAGTGAAATATTACTCAAATATTTCTCAATACCTGAATCTTGTTTGGATTAGATCTACAGTCTCTGACCCTGACAGCAGCAGCACCATTTTCAGTTGGTACTATGAGTTTCTTAAATGTGAGTAACCATGTTTTGATCCAAGACCACCCAAAGCAAGACTAGTAAGAGAAGTCTGGCACAGTTTTTTAATTTTGCTAGAGCTAACATCAGAAATTCACTTTGCTTAAAATGTCATTTGTGTGATTTTTACAGTGAGTAATTTCTAGGCTTTCTCTTGAAATGGCTTGTTGTCCAGAATGATCAGGATTTGTGCCTGACCAGCTGTATTTTCAAATGCTTTACTTACCAGGAAACCAACTCTGCTTGACTTTGCAGTCTTCATAAGAACATCAGATTTCCCTGAGCTCCTAAGGTTGCTGGGTCATGGCTGTGCCCTTTCAGTTCCTTGTGCTAGAACAACCTGCTTCTCTGCTCAAAAGGGAAAAAGTGATTCAGTTGTGTTTCAAGGTACGGGCCCTTTTCAAACTTAATACAGCCATGGAATGGAGATGATATATTTGAGCAGGGAAGCTGCCTCAATATTTACTTTGCCCACTACATACTGTAGCAAAAGAAAAGCTTTGAAAGCTCCCCTTCTCTTGTTTCTTTCTGCTCCTCGAAGAAACTTGACAACTTGCCACTATTGTGAATGAATGTATGTATTCTAAAGACTCAGACTGTGCTCTGGGTATTTTCTGGGTATTTTCTTATATTGAGAGAAGATTAGTACTTACCTATTTTCCTTCTAGAGCAAGGACTGTATTGTTCTCACAGGTTGGAGACCTGAGCAGGTGCTTGAGAGAATGGAAGAAATGGCTGACTCGGTTTCTCCTGGCCGTGCCCAAGAGCCAATATTTGGCACTGATACTCCACTTTTTCTCCCTGGTCTTGTCTGATTGTCGTCTAATACAGCCTGGCAGGTCAAGTCCATGATCATCTGCCTGCACTGAAAACTGAGGATTTGACAGGCAGATTTTTCAAGGGAATTACCTTTGTAGAGAGTGTACAGAACAGTTCTCAGCAACAAAACAAAAAAAATGTAAGCACTCAAATCAGAAAAAAATTGGAAAAATTGTGACCAATAAGTGCTTGTCAGAACATGCCTCTTTGCATGAAGCATTTTGGCTTCTCTGAAGCGCAGAGAGGTGTGGGAGGCTGCATGGTGTCACAGCAGCCAAACATCCTGGCCATGTGGCTGCCACACCTGTGATGGATGGCTCAGAGGTGAGGGAGTTGATTTCCTCTGGCTTCCCTGTGTCCTGCCAACCAGAGTTCACCTGACTGTGGGGTTAGAAGTGATCAGGTCTTATGGACTCATGACTGCTTCCATTCCCCACTTCGTCTTTCAGCCAAAATTTCTTTACCTCCCATGCATGTGCTAGCCCTAAATTCCTTGCTTTACCTTCAAGTGACTCCTGGCAGTTAGGCAGAGTGATCTCCAATAGCTGGTCTTAAGAGTGGATAGCAATGATAAAATTAAAATAAGCTATGTGTGTCCCTGATTGCTTCCCACAGGCATACAGCTCCTGCCTGAAATGCTGCAGTCAGACACAGCTTGGAAGTTTGGAATAAAATAAAATGGAAAAGTACAGGAAAGTACACTACAGAGTGTTCTATGTTGCATTAGCCTACATGTCAGCAGATTTCCTGCCCATGGGTACAGGTACTGTGTGCCTCTGTGCATGCAGCATGTCCGTGCAGAGCCATGAAATCCCACCACAAAGAAAAGAGGATATCAGAGACTTCAGCTCTGCAGGCCAGTGCTTTGAAGTTTCATTTTTTTCCCACAAAAATTCAAAAGAGTAAATAAAAAAATACTTTCTAACTTTTAATTTTCAGCCTTGGTAATCACTTGTCATCACTGCCTCTTCCAGTGTGCATTACTGGATATTTGATATTTGGAATGGGCACTGGGAAGCAGTTGGATTTTTTGCAACTGAAAATATTTAATGCTGTAGATGTGAAAAGCTTAGACCTTAATACACTCCAGAAGTTTTGGGCAATTCCTAGCTTTAGAATTATTAATGTCACCAAATATATAAATGAGAGTCAGTAAGGGTTGTACAATTTTTTTTAAGAAAATACTGAAGAAAGAAGTAGGGTAAGGTAAACCAAGGCAGATTATGAAATTGTTCTGATTTTAGTCAAATGTGAGAGGAAAATAAAGAAAATTTTATTTCTCTGCTTACAAACCCCTGGTCAAATAGTTTATTTTTATATTTATTTAAGCTTTGTTTAAAAGACTGAAGGTTTACAAATTTTTCAAATGTGGATTTTTTTTTTTAGCTGAAATGTTTTATAATTCAAAATCATTATTAGTTATAATTATTTCCTGAAACTTTCCAAACTGAATGAATTGGCTTGTGGTTTATTGTAGTTTTAGATGAGAATGCGTGTGACTGTGACTTCCTTGCAGTGGGCGACAGAACTGGGTGATTATGTCAAGTGTTGTTGTGTTTCTTATTCAAAAACATTACCGAGAGACTGTCATGGCACAGAGATACAGAAAGTTTGAGTACCTGCTCAGGATCTCTGTGTCCTGTTGCTGCCCACTCCATGGCTATTTATAAGGTAAGAGCCTTCTGCATCTCTCTGAGACGCATTTTCCAGCAGGTGCAGAGTGCTCTAGGCACCTCATAACCATCCCTGCAGGAAGGGGCAGAACAGCCTTGGGTATCAGCTAGGAAATGCAGGTAACAGCTGCATGGTAGCACAGCAGCATTTTTTTCCAAAATATATTTAGTATTCCAAGCAATGTGTTTAATTTTTCTCCTTTTATTTGTTTGAGATGCCAGAGAGAAGGGGAGTAACTGTTATTATAAGATGGATCATACTTAACAAATAAAAAAAAATATTAAAAGTGTAAACTGCATGCATGTTTTCAAAATAGGCAAGTCAAAATTGCAGGCAGCTGTGTCCAGATGTCTCCAGTCTGTGTCGCTGTCAGGTGATGTTTGTCCAGACTGAAAAGGATACAGATAGTGGCCAGTTCATGTCTACCTTACTTCTGCCAGCACTGCTCAGTGCAGAGAGGCTCTGAAGAGTTTGAACAAAGCACAGTATAACTGATTAGAGGTTCATGGTTAGTGGGTTTGGAGGAGGCAGGGCAGGGCTGTGTGCTAGCAGGCAGCCGTGGGGCAGCAGAGTTGTCTGGGGGTCTGAGCTGCTACTTGCAGGAGGGGAGCTGGCCTGGCTCTGGTACAGGACGTTTTAAGGAAGACATGGAAAGGGTAACAGAGCCATTCTTTCCTGGTACAGATCCACTACATCTGTTTGGCTTTCCTCAATCCAAACATTACTTTCTTGACATATTCAACAACCACAGCTTTTCACACACACACACCAATGTTTGCTTTCTCTTGCTCCACAAAAACCCCTTCTCTCCCAAACTTGTTCTGTAGGAGGCTGGTTGGGAAGTGCCCAACCAGTGCCCAAATTTCTGTAGAATGGCCACAGCTGCAGTCTGTAAAAGCCAGTAGGTGTTGCATTTAGATGTTGCTTGGGGTGAATGAGCAGGAAAGGCCTTTGCAGGGTTTTACAGAGATGTTTATTTCAGCCACGCATGGATCCAGGGTTCAGGGAACAAAGGCTCTTGTGAGGGTCCAGGTCTAGTACATGGGATGAGCAGGTGGGGAAAACATCAGAAACCAATTATCAGGGGACACGAGGGTGCCACAAGGGAAGTGCCAGGTCAGAGGGCCAACAGGGAATTTGGGTGGGAGTGACCGAAAGGCTGACGGACAGGGAGAGGGCACGGGGCTGGCCGAGCGAACAGAACAGGGGTTGCATTCCCTAGTTGGGAAAACCTTTCTGGTTCTCCACAAGTAGGCACAGCACATTTTATATTGTGGCTGAGAACAGCTAATGGAGAACAAGGATGTGAGGATACATGTGCTGCTGGAGGCAGGTTTCTAGGAAACCTGTGAGCATGGTTTTACTGAGGGCTCCTTAGTGGAACAGGGGAGTGTCACTAGGAGGGGGGAGCTGAATTACAGCCTGCCAGAGATCAGTGCTGAACATCAGGGGCTTTTAGTGCTCTGACAAAATAAATGCTTCTGCCTGTCAAATTTATATGCAGGAAAATATGGATAAAACAAGTCACATTTACAAGATTTACCTAGTTAGAGCATGGTTTCAGAAGCACAGCTCAAATGTTTTGACAACTGTTCTAACTTTGCTGCCTGCAGGTCAGGGCCAAGCTCTGAGGTATATTTTCCCAGGCTGCTTTTGCTCTATTCTGGTGAATGATCCTGCATGTCAGCCCCATAGATTTTTTGATAATCAGCTGAAACCTCAGGCAAGGACCCTGATTTAGCACGTCAAACTGCATGAGCTGAGGGTTTCTCCCTGTGGGGTACACACAGCCATGTAAAAGATGATGCTGTTAGCTCTCCAGCTGCAAAATATTGGGAGCCAGCAAACATCTGTGGGAAAGGACAATTTCCCTTAGGGAACCTCTTTCATCCCATGCAGGTGAGCCTTGTGGTTCAGTGGGGACCATCAGCACCCCTTTGCATTCCTAATTCACATAGTTCAAAGGACTTGTTGACCATGTTGCCATTTGAACTGGGAGCAATGCATGAAAATTAAAACTGGGAAGCAGGAAACTTTTATGTCAGCGCAGAGAGGATTGTTGCCTACTAATCCTAATAAGCCAGTGTAATTGAATTGGCACACTGGTTTACATACTTCACTGGGAGTGTCAAACATGACCCCAAACTGTGATGCTGGTGCCTCAGGAAGTTAAGGCATGTCCTTGTGTGGAGCTGAATCCCTGTAACATGGCGTTTGTTTTAGCCCATATTTTAACATGGGAGCTGGCAGAAGGTCTCATTTGCACTCTTGCGCATACAGAATTAGCCAGGCTGCAGACAGCTGGGGAGAGCTACATTAGGGCATGAGGAAAATTCTGCCTGGGTGGTCACTTGTAGTGTACTTAACAATGGGTAAAGGTAAGCATGTGCAGTTCTGCAAAGGAGATCAGATCCCACAAGGTCCTGTCCTGTTTGTGTAGGCAGCAGCTGGGCCTGCATGCAGAACAAGATTTGGTACTGGGACAGAAAGTCCACCAGAGACTGATCTTTCAGGAGAATGCCTTTCATTTCCAGGGCTTTAAGGCATCAAAAGGGGCTATTTACATTAGCAATTTGGTATCCTCTTCTTGGCAGGAGCTATGGACATTACAGCTGAGCCCCATCGTTTCTAATCACCTCTTCAACTGAGCACCGGGCTCACTGCAGCCGTCCAGGAAAGTATGAAGTAAAAAGAAAGGTATTTTCTAATCAGGCATTTTTCTGGGCAATGCCATCAGCTATAGCACTTTACATGACTACATTTGTATTTCTTGTAGATGATGTATTTTCTCTTTCCTCTGTCCTCCATTATTAATGGAGGTGAAGTACTTGCAGTTCAAAAGCTTATCTGGTGCTGGAGAGAAGTGTGCTGTGTGCACTTTACTCAGGTGCTGGTTGCTGTGGCTGCTCAGCAATGCAAGGAGAGATCACTGTGTCATTCTGCGTGTCACTCACAGCACAATCATGTCCAGGTGAATGATGTGCAGGGTAAACGTGAGTAGGGCTGTATCTGTTCACGCAAATCCATTATCATGTTGTGTGTGCTGCTGGTTTGTAAAACCTACAAAGTTGCTAGATTAAAAATTTGGTTCAAACCTGAAACTTTTCTTTATCCCATGGAATTTGTGAGGTGTTTTGGAAACTGTGGAAATGCTTAGACTTGGAATGAATTTCATTATGGCTCTTGCCATTGTTTGTATTTACCAAAACTGTCCCTTTATGAGTTGTTGCCTGGAAATTATTGATGGGGGCAATGACCTGGTAAAAATTCTTAACCTCTATCTGTACCAAAACCAGGCTGCCAGTTGTTGGAAGCTGCTAGGGTGTTCCAGAGCTGAGGCTGAGCTCATAGGCTGCAGGGCCGCAGAGCGCAGGTGCCGCTTTGCTGCTCCCCTTTGTAGGCACCTGGCCTTCCAGAGGGACATGCTCCTGTTTGGAGACCAGTGCCCTGAAATATCGGTATAGTTTACAATCAGACCCTGTATTTTCACTTTATATGCCTGAATTCTGTGTGGAAATAATAGTTTAAAATAATGAAATAAATACAAGGGACATTCACATCTGGTAGTGTTTTCCACCTGCAAGAAAGTTTCAAACCCTACTGAATTCCTGAATAAACCAAAGCAATTGAGCACACCTTTGATCCTCTCCCTGTTCCTTTGAAGAGAGGCTTCCTTGCAGATGCCCAAACAAATAAAACTTGTTTACTTAATGTTTCTGTCTTGTTAGCCATGAATATAGAGCAATCTGTTTAAAAAGCTTCATTTCCTTGTAAATTAAACTGCTGAGGCAGGACGGTGGGAACGATGCTGCAGAAGATCTGATTATGCTTTTCCTGTGAGTGGGTGGAAATGCCAGGTCTGCATCTTCACAGTACCTGCTGCTCTGTATTTGCCAGTCTGCAGGTTGGGGACATAATACTGCCAAGCTGCTTGGTGCTCTTGGGCATCCTCATCAGCTTGCTGGCCTTTTTTGTGTGATAGCTGTTAGAGATGCAGAGTTTTGCCTAAGTTAATTGCTTGTCACTAGCCTGCGTGTTGTGATTCAGTTTTGTTGTAATTTGTAAGCATTATGAGTTAGCTCCCAATCATGTGGGATTTAGGAGAGTGGGAGGCCATGGTTAAGACATCCTCATTCATGTTGTGCTTTGCAGTGTCAGATAGCACAGAAACCATGAGGTAGGGGTGTTTTGAGATCAGTAATGGTTGTGGACAGTGGTCCTAGGGGCTCCAATGAGAACATTTGTGATCATCCAGAAGTGGGAATGTTTGAGAGTGTTCTTTAACTGGTGCCAGGGTGGGCAGAGGAAAGTGGAACTGCACAGAGCTAGGCTGGGATGTGTGTGCATGGAAATGAGCATCACCTTTCTGAGGACTCTGTGTGGTGTTTACTGTAAGATCCTGTACAGAATGAACAGATGTCAGCAGTAACTGCACAAATCTTCATGTTTTAAATCCTGTGTGTGCTTTGAAATCTGTGCTTTATTCTGATTCAGGGCAAGGTGCCTTTTCTTCATCAGGTTGAGGTTACATCAAACAAAGTTAATATTTGTTAAGGGCAAAATAATGTGTATTTTCTATTTTCCTTCTGTTTCTCTGATTTTGAGTCTGATCTTTCAGACATTTTGTATTTTAATCCATTTTTTGCTTCGAAATGTGGTGTGAAGGTACCTGCAGCAGGGAGAGAGCAATTCAGAGAGAAGACAACAGAATAGGACTTAAATTCTAACGAAGACAATATTAGGGTGGTTTCTAAGCCTGGTTCCCAAAGAGCAACACATTTGTTAACTGAATGTTTCTTGTACTAGTAAGAGAGCCTTGAACTGATTTACATTTCATGGTCCACATAAATGTGGTGACACTGCCAAAATGATCTCTTTCCTACTTCTATTGTCATTGTAGACATTTCAGAAAATGGAGCAAAATGTTTTTCCTACGGTTTGATTCTTTATTTCATGCATATGCTTTTCTGGGACACGCAGTTCTGGAGCATGAGCAGAGTGCACATGCTGGAGTCTCTACAGGCTTGAGAGGCTTTGAAGCAGAGAATCTAAAGCATAAGTAAGGTATTTGCAGAATTAAAGCAAATTTAGAGGAACAGGGGTAGGGATTTTAAATTCCTGTAAATAAATCCAGTCTGAAAACTAGAGATAAGTTTTCACCTGCCTTTTGCTTTCATCCTAGAGATGTTTATTGGACAATGAAAGGAAAGGAGATATTTACAGAATGAAACTGCTCATAGATATGAGGAAAATCACTTGTGTTACTGGCTTCTGATGATGTTCACCGTAATGACCACATTATGGAAAGGATTTATCAGTTAACAGTCTTGAGTGCTAAACCTGCTGACACATGGCAATGCAAGGAAACACTGTTGGATAGCTTTATTTTTGCAGCACCCTAATTAGGCACCCTCATAAAATAGACATGTGGATTTGTAAATCCAGCTCCCCAAATCTCCTTGCTCTCCAGCTGGGACATATCTAGGATTCTGGACTCAAACATCTCAATCTGCCATGTCTTATTTTCCCTAAGCCCCAGTTTTTAAACTTCAGCAGCTATTAGAAAAGCATTACCCTACAGCATCCTCTGACTCCAGGAGGAAAGTCTGAAGCCATGAGGTAATTGCACAGGTATTTAACAAATCTTGTCGAGCTCAATTCAGCCTGGAAAGTTTGGGGCTGGCTTTGCCACCAACGCTACTCTCACCAGGGAGTCCCTTCCCATTTATTCGGGAGTTGCACATCTCTGTAATGCAGGAGGGCCGAGAGCAGAAGAACAGTAGGTAAATGGCCAGGCTCTCGCTCCCCTTGGTGCCGGTGTAACCCAGTTCCATTGGTGCCAGTATAACCCAGTTCCATTGGTGCCCGTGTAACCCAGCTCCGCTGGTGCCAGTGTAACCCTGGTGCCGGTGTAACCCAGTTCCATTGGTGCCCGTGTTACCCAGTTCCATTGGTGCCAGTGTAACCCTGGTGCCGGTGTAACCCAGCTCCATTGGTGCCCGTGTAACCCAGCTCCGCTGGTGCCGGTGTAACCCTGGTGCCAGTGTAACCCAGCTCCGCTGGTGCCGGTGTAACCCCGCTCCCGGAGCGCAGCGCGGGCTCCGTGCGGGCTGGGCTGGGCTGCGCTGTCCCGCCCGGCGGTGCCGGAGCGGCTGCGCCTCCTTGGCGGCGGCTCCAGCAGAGGTTGATGTTCCGGCGCCCGAGGAACGCGGGGGGCCCTACACACCCGATTTTTCTGAGTTGTTCAAACAATGTAGGCGTTGGAAGCAAGGGAGAGGCTTGTGTAACAGCGGGTGGTGTGTGCCTTGGGCTCTGAGTAGAAATGTACTTTGCTTAAGAGCTTCCTCTTGAGCAGCCTCCACAGCTTCCTTTAAAGCCTAATAGGACATGTCTTTCTGTGCAAGGGTGGCAGGCAGAAGTAGGACAGGGCTTTGTCATTTTGAAGTATTAATACTGATCACCAAAAAAAAGTGCCAAAAGAGATAGGGACTTTAACAAATATGATGAAACTTTGGAGATAATTTATTTTTTTATTACAGCTGTTATTGTATTTGGTGTGAAACACAAAATATGTTTTGATAGATCCTTTCCCTGGTGGAAAAGAGAACAAAAAGAAGAACCCAAATTTACTCTTGATTGAAGCCTTTTGAATCCTGAATGTTTTTTTCCACAAAAGGTAGTGTTCTGAAAGAAACGTTTAATTTCCTAAAGAAAACATAAAGTGTGGCCAGCACAAACTGGTACTGTCTTCTGAAAGAGTTTTAGCAAGTGTGTGGGATAATAAATCACCCAACATCAGCCTTGGCACCTGTGCAGGGTTGAAGAGGAATACAGCATCGCTCTGGCGTATCCATTTGCTTCTGCATGAAAATTACCACATCAGCTATGTTAAAAGAGATTCTGCATGTGCAGTGTCTATATGATTTACACAGTGATTTAAATATCTGTAAATATCAACTCTCTGAGGAATTTTGTCTGTTGTGGCTCACATCTTATGCTGTAAATTTATCTGTAAATGTCATCTTTTACTAAGGTATTTACAAAATTTAAAATATTTTTGGTAATTATCTGTAAATATTAGCTTTATTGTTGGCAGCAATAGTTTGTTTTCTCATAGAAAAGTGGGAGGGAACCACTGTTCTGGCAAGTGAGAAGCAAATAATTTGGTTAAGTGTTGTCTTGGAGTAATTAAATCCAACAGCAGTAGATATTCAAAGTGAAGTTCAGCAGTGTGATTGTGGCTGCTAAAGGCAGCTGTGCTGCATGCGTGTGTGAAGCGCAGGTTGGTGTTCCTCAGAGAAACTTTCCAACTGCACCTCTCACATTCACCATGTCCTGTGGAAGCCAGAGGAGTTTGGTGCTGCTGCTTTTCCAAAGTGTCTGGCAAGTGCTTCCAGAAGGTGTGTTTAGTAGATTCCCTGCATGAGCCTGTAGAAGTTTAGTCATTGACTGGGCAAATTGCGTTAAAAATCTCTTTGGAACTTGCCTGGTATATAACTATCTTCTGCAAGATAGTTGCAGGGGTCCTGCCCTGCCTCTTTGAACTCGTACACATTTCCTAATGTAGCTCTCAGTCCTGCTCTGTTCTCCCTTGCCTCCATGGGAGGGAGGTCTGGGCTCCTGTGTTGCCAGCTGTGCTCCTCATCCCATTGTTGCAGCCCTGGGCGCAGCAGGGCTGCAGTTTGCTCTATGGGCAAACACGCAAAAACCATCGGGTTTTCCCCTTGCTTTTGAGCCTGCGTGGAGGATTTGTACCTACAGCTGTTCTGTTGTGCTCATGTGTGGTTTGTGCCAAATGCAATCATTGCCAAAGAAAACTAATAGTTTTGGTATACGCTGTAGAC
The DNA here is from genome assembly GCF_029582105.1 of Oenanthe melanoleuca. NCBI lineage: Eukaryota > Metazoa > Chordata > Aves > Passeriformes > Muscicapidae > Oenanthe > Oenanthe melanoleuca. Next base: position 633,359 of record NC_079347.1, read on the forward strand.
TGTGTCCTAGATTCCAACTCAGCTCTCCTATGTACGAGTCCATAGCAGTACTGTGAGCAGTATGCTGTAGAAGGTGTCCCAAAGGACAGGATGTATGTGCACACATCTCCTCTTGTTCCTTGCCACACTACCAATGCATATGTAGTTTCATTTTAAGCAAAGCAACAGCATTTCCTGGGGCTGTAACTACAATCTATCTCTGCTTGTAATGGGATTGTAATTGGGATCCTGGGCCATTGTGTGTGCCCCGGTACCACTCTGAATTTGGTGAAATCATTGCACATGCAGTTCAGAAAACCATTCATATGCTGCTGAGAAACCGCACCACTTACTTTATAGAGAAGGATTATTGAATTAAGGTCATAAATTTATAAAGTGAACAGCTAGTTTTTTGTTTGTTTCAAAAACCTTTATTGCCTTCATCCAAGGATGTTGTCTATCTGTAATATAGCCTTTGTGGTGACAAATGGTTTTAATATTTGTCCCAGTTTGTAGCTTTTTCTTTTTTTCCTTTAGTCAAGCATGGCAGAAATAGGAGTGATTAATACTGAGAAAATTCTGCAGCTACCCAGGCTCATAAGTACTCATCCTGTCTTGGAGTATTCCACTTTCTCTTTTCATCTTTTCAAATAAGCAGATTAGATTTTGCCTGAACTCAAGACATTAAGCCTTCAAAAGATGAAGGTTTACTTTTTTAAGCTCTCTCAACAAAAATCCCAAAGTCTAGTCCCAGTCTTACTTCGTATGATGATCTGTTCCCATTGTTTCACCACTTCTTAAACTTCAGGGACAAGCTAAAAAAACAAAAGACAGAAGTGAATGAGGGTTTTGCCCCTGGCAAAATGCTTTGTTTCACTCTTACTGTCATGCCCAGCACAAACCTATCTCAGGAAGCCACCGGTGGGGATGACTGAGAAGGTGACCAGGAAGTTCCAGTCTAAATTACAGCCCTGTGTGTCCTCAGAGTGGACTGGTATAATCTTAAAGAACACAATAAGAGGCTAGGACAGAATGAGGAAGGGACAATGAATGTTCATTACAAAAGAACTGCATCTCTTTGAATATGAGTATAGAAGTCAATGTCAGGAGCCCACATGTATATTTTCTTAGGTATGATATTAATCTCTTTCTAGGACACTCAAGATTACCTCACCAGGGTTTATGTGTGTTTGTAAGTTTAAGCATAGTATAACAAAAAAGTGCCACACAAACCAGTTAAGTATTTTTCTGTGGATACATGCAACATTACTCCATGGAAGAAGCAAAACTTTTTTCTTTTAAAAATGGCATGAATTTCTAGTATCAATATATTTCTGCTTGTTTCTGCTTGTTCCCTAGTCTTAGTCATGGGAAGAGTTATTTGGTATCAATATGTTAAAAGAAAATGCAGAAAGAAAAATATAAAATAGAGGAAAGCAGATAATGTTATCAAGATGGCAAAGGGAATCCAAAGGTCTGTCAGCTTGGTCAAGAAAAGCTGGGGGAATAATTTTCTTCTGTCAAAGGAGGCTGTAAGAGCATTCAAGCAGGTAGGACTGGTGCCAGAGCAGTCAGTGTGAGCTTTTGGATCAGCCCTAATAAAGAATTGTTCAGCTACTCTGAGGTTTCGTTTTCACTTGGAGGAGAAAGTGACCCATTTGGTAAGCCTTTTGCTTTTCTCGTTATTCATGCTGCCTTATTCTTAGTGCTTGGCCTCATGAACCAGAGGTGAGGAACTCTCTGGGGCAGCAGTGCCTGATGAAGCCTGGGCTATAGTATTGCCCCTATATAAAGAGAGAGTTAGGGTCTTGGAAACCTTGAGGTCTATTATTGTCACAAGCCCTGTGAGACGGGACAGGTGGGGGCAGTGACTGATCACAGCAGGAGCTCCACAGCATCAGCTGTCTGGACACAGAAATTATCTGTGCTCGTCTTCCCTGTTAATCTCTTTTCCATGCTTGACAGTTAAGTGTGTCTATAATACATAGGGGAAAAAAACACCTCATGCTGTACAGCCCATTGTTAGGCTACTATAAAAGTTCATTGACATCCAACTCCTTCAGCTTTGGACCAGTAGTAGACTGTGGAACATGGCTTCTGTATCTTATTTTGAGTAGTTAAATTGCATCAACAAACCGCTGAGTCTTATCTATTACCATAATTAGCACCTGAGGATGGCAGGAGATGGTCTCTGAAAGCAGTAAGAAGATAAGGGAGATTAGCTTTGCACTCAGAGTGTTACTGAAGGCTTTGTGTGGGTTGGCTGAAACAGCTCGAGAAGCAGCAGGCATCAGTTTCCCTTGTAGCTGGAATGGGTTAGATGGAAGCTTTAGAGTGTGATGCTTTCCATCTCATCCGTATGCAAGCATAAGCAGAGTGCTTGTTCTTAGTTCTTAGATGCTGTATGACTGGCAACACAAAAGTGTGAACACTAACTATTCCTCCTCAGTTCAACCACCTCCATGTGTCCTCCCAAATACATCTCTTTTAATCTTATTTTCTTCTTGTCCAGAGTCTCAAAGGTGACTCGAGTCTGTGAGGACTTGCTGGGGTAGCAGGGCTGAGCTCCCTCCTCTGCTGTGCTTCTGGTTCATTCCCTTCCTGTGCACCATGCTCAGGATGAGCTCGGTTGTTAGTCAACAATGAAGCTTCAGAGATGTACACCTGAAAGTTGTGCCTTGCTTAGCTTGGTGTGCAGTGTGTGCAGCACCATCCCCTTGCCCAGCTGGAAAACCAGCAAAGTACAGGGAGCTGAGGAAACCTCAGTGACACTAAAACTGAGACTTCAGCTGTCAAGGCTCACACATTTTCTCACTGAGCAAGAAATAACCAAAGTAGACATCTCTGGATGTTGTAGAGGATGACAGTGTTATGCCACTCTTCATGAAGATGTGGGCTGCTGAAACAGCATGTTGAGTCCCAGAATGTTTCTCTTTCTTTGGCAAATGCTTTGTGTCACCCTTCACGTGAGGCTTTGAAGTTTTCCTGTAGGATTAGTAGGCTTTGAAATTTTTGTTTAGGATTAGTGAGCTTGTATCTGCTTAGGACATCTCTGGAGGCCTTTAATAAAGCTCTCAAACACTGTTCTGCTCATCCAGCTTTAAAACTGCTGTATTTTGAATAATAAAAGGGCCTTGGTGAAGAAGCTATTCCTGGTGCAGATTCTGATGGGGTATTGTCCTGCTGCCAAAACTTCTGGGCTGGTCTCCAGGTATTTTAGCACTGTTCTGATTGCTTCTTGATTGCAATATCCTGCTATTTTCTAAACCTTTTTTTTTTTTTTTTTTTCAAATATCTGCTTTTCCTGTTATGTGATTCTCCTTATTTTCTTCCCTTTTGTATTCCTTGTCTCTCTTCTTTCTCTGAGTGTTTTGCTCTTTCTTTTTTACCTCTTTCCACTTCTCTGTTCTCCTGTGGGGCAGTAACTTGTGACTCTTTCCCATTGCAGCTGCTAAAGAGAGTAGGGATTTCTTTCACAGGTGGGTGGTTTGAAGGGAATCTGGGTGGATTACACCTGAGAGACAGTGAGCCCTAGGCTCCCACTCCTCAGCTACCACTGCCCTCCTGGCTTTGGCATTTCAGCTTTCCTCAAGGCCCAGCAATCATCAAAAATGATGCAAAACCCTTCTGACCCTGGTTAGGGTAACACTCTGAGGTTACTTCCATGCGCCAATATTGAGGCTTATTCCTCCTGAGAAGCATTTTCTGCACTGCTTAAGTTTTAGGCACTGGAACATTCAGAAAGGAGAGAGCTGGGTGTGCCAGTGGAGCACATAAACTTCACAAAGGGGCTGCGTGTTTTGCGTTTCCTACAGAAGTTTTGTACTTGTTCTGTTTTGGGGCTGGATTTTCTCCTTTATGGTTTTCCCACCCCACTAAGTTTTTATTAACTGATTGTCTTGCGGGAGCCAAGAATTATGCCTGTTGATTTTGATTAAGAATCACACTTTCCCAGTTATTTCCATACACCACTTCTAAAGATTAAAAAGAGATTGTGCAGCAACCATTAATTCTTCTTAGACCATCCTCCGTGTTTTACAGAGCTATTTCTGAGAGATGAATGTGCTTCAGTTGGTGTTGATGCACCCTTTTACTGATTTCTGTGCTGAAATATAGACTAATATGAAAGATAATGGTAGCACTTCCAGCAGTTCCACGTCTGACTAGGCAGGGCCTTGCTCTACAGGTGCTAATTGTCTACACTGTTTTTAAGACTAGAAAATAAGTTACATTAATTACTAAAAATTTATTCCAAATCGTTTTGAAGTTAGAAATCATTGATCAATAAAGGTGAGATAAAATGCTGGGGCCTTTGGGGATTTAGCAATACATTCATTACATACATTGAACAAATTCAATACAAGAAATGAATCAATGTCTTAACTTGCCAGCAATGTAATGTAATATTTAATAAAATTTTGTCTCACATAATCTAGTGCAGGCCAGACTGGTGTATTTCTTCCATATAGTATCTGAAAAATTACTCTCCTTCCCCCAGTGAATTGCTGTTTGATATTTTCTGCAGAAGAGAATATGAAATATTAATAATAGGGTCAAACACTGCCCTTCCCCCAGGCATGTGTCCAGCTTGGTTTGGTCTGCAGCCTACCTGTCAGCGCCTCTCCACATGGCCATAACCCTGGGCAGGTGAAAGAGAGCCCTACAGAATGTAATACAGAATGGCAGCCCTGAGCCATCAGAACCAACAGCAAGATAAGTGCATTGTATATCACAGAAAAGATTGGATAAAGCAATAAAATGTTAAAATATATGGCAGTTATTCAGAAAGGAAAAATACTGTACTGGGAGATACCTACTAGAATGCACATAGACCTCTTAGTGTGCAGTATCAGTCCCTCAAATTCTTCAGAATAAAGATCTCAGTTAATCTCAGGTATATTTTCCAGACTGGTTTTTCCATGCCTATTTTCCCTTGTAGCACCCACACTGCTCACAGGGAGAGCCAAGCCATCCTCACAGGCGGGAGCCTCTCTGGACTGGCCTATCTGAGGTTTTGCTGGGAGTTTTCTTGCTATTTTCTTTCTGTGATAAAGACAGTGCATAGTGTTAGTGCACAGTGGTGTGGTTTCACCATGAGAGAAGCAATGGCTTGTATCTCTTGGATTATATTCAGAAGCACTGAATAATGGCTGAAGTGGATTTCCTATCCCTTGCTGAAACCCTGTACCAGCTACGTTAGTACTGACAAGCATCACATTCCATCTGTCAGCACTGTGGATGGCAGGAGATGCTTCTAATTACAGCTGCTGTAGGGGAATGTCCTCCCTCTACCTCTCAGCACAGAGCATGATGTCCAGGATGTCTGATGTATAATATGCTATTTTCTGCAAAGTTAGCTTTAGATAGAGTCTCTTCGTTGTCTTTGAATTCTTCATGTTTGTTCTGCTTGAAAGAGCAGCAACATTATTTAGCTGCTGTTCTCTGTTTATAAGGTACTGCTGTGTTATTAGGTCAGGGAATTCAATAAGGAATAGAAAAATTAAATTAGAACAAATGAAAAATGGACTTTGGAGGAAGTTCTAACTTCAAGGAGATGTCAGAACATACAGAAGAGTTTAACACTTAGGTGTGAGATAAGGCTTATATGTCTGATTTTATCAGCATGTCTGCAGAGCACACAGAGGTTATTGTGGTGTGTGCAGTCACAGTCTTGTTAGCATGACTCCAGCAAGAGCAGACGGAAGGGACGGGGGGAGCCCCTGGAGGGTTTTGCAAGAGGTTTTGCAGTTCCAGCGCCGTTGCTGTTACCTTCCTCTGTGCTACCAGACAAAAGCCAGGGCAGGGAATGGCTCCCTGGGCAGTGAACACTTTTGCCTGCTATGCTGCCATCCCTGCGGTGCCCTCTCACCTCTCGCTCTTCTCCTCCTAAACCAGCAAGTCTACTGCACATATGCCAAGGGAGACCCTGCCAGCCAAGCTGGTGTGAGGCCTGGATTAGGTCTCATGAGGTTGTGGCCAGTGAGACCTCTTCTAAACCAGCACTTTCTGTGGCACTGGGTCATCTCTCACCTGGCTGGGCCTTCTCTGTTCTTTGCTGTTCTATAGTCGTGTGACCTTTGTCACATCAAGTGACTCCAGTGGAGAATGTGTCCTTAGGGAAGCAGCAATTCCTACATCGTGTGAATTTTACAACCCTCTGCTTCTTTTCTCTTCTAATTGTTCCTGTTTTTACAAACCAAAAAGGGAAATTTATACATCAGGTGAAAAGCATTGGCTTGTCTGTCTCTGTACTTTGGGTCTGTACTGTTGAACCACAGATGTTCCATATCCCTCATTTAATAATGGGCAGCTGTTCCTGAAAGGATTAGACCTCTGTGTGCAGTTTGAGGTCTGTTGAATATTTATCACTAACCTCTAATGGCCATACACCTGGCACAACCACTTGGGTGTCATTTTTATGTTGGTTGCTGCACTGCAGTTGAGATTTCAATATTAAGACCAGAGGCTGAGGAAAGAGCAATCACTCCTGCTGGCACATGTTCCCTGAATGACATGCTGAAGTGATGAATTTGTGACATGTTCTTCATGGTAATATTAATAGCAATGATTACTGCAGATGACAGCAAATTAGATAGGAGAGGGTACCCCAATGCTTACTGCCTGACGCTGAATTAGTTTTGGCATTAATATTTCACTTCACTGAAGAGTAGCCCTTTAAACCTCTACAGTGCCCCATATTTTCAACCCCTTCCAAGAAACAGAAAATCAAGCTTGGGCTGAAAATGGGACATTGGCATTCAGGTCTGTGTGATGATTGCCCTGGGAAGAGTTGATTAAGTTGCACTGGTTAGGAGTTGCAACCTCAGCTAATTGTGAGGAAATCGGAAGCAGGGAGAAATCGCAAATTTTCTTTCAACTTAGAGACCAAAGCCTTATTTGTAAATGTGTGTTCCAACAGTGCTCAACTACAGGAGGTCAGCAAAAAGGTGATTCCATAAGATTTATTTCCATAATATTTTATATATGGTGCTTGGTAGTGGTAGGGCTTGAGGTTTTCTTGAATTTGTTTTTCCTTGCTTGGTTTGGCAGGGAGAAGCAAGGTTCAGTTTTTCCTTTTCTGCAGTTGATTCAGTGCAAACTTCTGTTGATCAAAAGCCCAAGTTGCAAGAAAGTCTCATCCTCAAAAGCTATTTAGATGAAAGGCATGTAATGAGAACTTCAAAGTGCTTAATGAGAAGCCACAGGCAAAAAAAACACCAAACCACTTAAAAATGCTCTTCTGCACTGGGTCAGCTGTTGTGTGATATTCGTGCCATGCCATGATGCAATGCCAGGACCGGGCTGATTGTGACCCGTTGGGCCTTGGTGTCTGGAAGACGTGTTCTGTATGGGTGGGAAAACATCCTTCTGCAGCCACTGTCTCGAGTTAAACAGTCTCTCCTAAATCCATTGGGAACTAGACTGTTTCATGGAACTGGTGTGAAGGTGTCCAAAGCAGTTGAAGGCGGGCAGGGATAGCAGGACACTGTACTTGAACATGGAAACATTAACTTTCTCTATGGTTAGCAGCTGTGGCAGCAGCTTCAATGTTTGTGTGACTATTTGGCTTTGGAATTCAGAGCTCATTTTATTATGCTTCCATTTTTCCCATGGTTTGTGTGTTTCCCTGTGATCTCCATGCCTTGCTCCATGGAGACGAGAACTTCACTACCTAAAACTGCCAAAGCAGACCATGAGGGAAAAGAAGAAGTGCTCACAAGAACTGAGTACACCAAACTTGTGTGCTTGGTCAGTGCCAGCAGCTGAAAAGGGAAACCCAAGCTTGGAATTAAACATCACGCTGTATTAGGATTTTATGTTGTATCTACACTCATTTGTTCCTTCTTTTAATAGAATCACTAAAAAATCCTTTACCTGAAATATTAAGCCCTAAATATTTCCTGCCACTGTAAATTTGCTGCGACCTTTTAATTGATTAGGCATACTTTGGAAATCAAGCCACATTCTTAATAGGGGAGAGGTGCATATTTCCAATGTTTATCATACTGTATTAGGTGTTTAATTAAAAAGTAGTTCCCAGAGGATTAGCCAGATTCATGTTGATGGCAAAAGAGTATCCATTAGCAATTTTTGGCAGGTAATTATAATGTGGAACCGGATGGCTGTATTTTATGATAGCTCTAGTGGGAATGAAGAGAAATATAATCACTCTTCTTGCTGAGGGGAAAAGACAAATTAAACAAGTACATACACCTATTTGCTTCTGCAGGCTTGCTAGCTTGGTAAATTAGGACAGAATTAGTGTGGCTGTGACCCAGATTACTGGGCTGAACTGCATGTCAGGGAGTGCAGAGGCGGCTGGCAGCTCTCACTGCTTGCACTCCTACAGACACCTGCTCTCCTGGAGCAGATCTCTCCAGGGAGCTGGGGGACCTGATTCCCATTGTCTGCTCTTCCATTAGTTTAAGCCAGACCTGCAGGATGAGATGTAGCCCTGAGTGTGAGAGGTAGAGCTGGCAAAGCAAAGTGTCTTCCTCTCCTTAGGTAACGTGCTGCCTGTCCAGGTGTGATTTGCAAGAAAAAGTTTTACCCAGTGTAGCCACTATCCACTAATTGCTTCGATATCCCTGTGTCTGAGCAGCCTTGTCAGTGTTTGTTGATCGTAATACCACTTGTGGCAGCTGGTGTGAGAGGAGAGACAATGATTTGAGAGAGGGATGGGCATGGAGTTGGCTTGTTTCAGACAGCCCCAACCCAGAGCTGTCACCACCAAGCTGCTCCTGAATGAGATCTGCTTCCATGGCAGATCTTTTAGACAGGTTGACACACAGCACGTGCCATATCTATTTGCTGTTATTCATGTTGCTGCAAAAGCTGCAGATGAATAAGTCTTACTGGATCAAATATCAATCCTCTAAGTCCAGCAGCAATCCTTTGCTGTGGCTGATGCCTGAGGTCTCACATGAGAGCAGAAGGACCTACTCCAACTGGAAATCTTCTATATGTTATCTGTCTGCAAAACCAAGAACTGATCTGATGACACTCTGGGAGGAGACCTGTGCGAGGAATACATGAATGTGGCTCTATCTAATCACTCGGTGGCTCCATGGAAATGAGAGACCTTAAGGTGGGACAACTCGACCCTGTACTGGCAGATATTTTATTATTAGGGGCTGAATTAACTATATATATATATATATATATATATAATATTTGGTACTGACTGCAGTGTTAGCTGTCCCTGCTCTCATCAGCCTCTCTGCAGTGGGGTATGTTTACACAAGAGCATGACTTTCCTGGCCACGTAGCCACAGGAACTTGCAAGTCCAGGGCAAGGTGGCTGAAATCACTCATGAGCACTGGCTGGGGAGTTTAGAGATGTCCTGAAACATTGGGCTCAGCATTTTATAGGCATTAGGCTGAATGAGCTCATACTAGGAGAAGGAGAAAACAGATGGGAGAAAGCATTTATGAAGCAGCTGCCCGTTAACCAATAATTTGGTACATTTCCTTCAGTTCTTTTCATTAAGCCACAATATGTGGTTGTCTCATTTTCTTTGAGATGCATTGAATGTTCAAAAGACTCAGCTATAATTACACAAATGCTGAAAGAGCAGAGGCATGCACTGTGTCAGGAATAGTTCTCTCTCTTTGTATTGTGGAGTACAACAGCCTGATGCAGCATCCTTCTTCTACAGCCATCTCTTTTCTCTGGATTCTTCTCTGCAATTAACAGACAAATGTGAGGAACTGATGATTTACAATGAGAGTTGTTTAAATCTGAGTATTCTGTATGGAGGGTTTGATTCCAAGTTTGGACACGTTGGTGGCAGCTTAGTCTGGTAACTCAGAATTTATCAATGAAACTCACTTGATTGTCTGTAACCTCTATTCTGGGAGAGTATTGAATCTTTTGTTCTGATGATAGCCAGATGTATCACATCTTCCTTGCACTAATCTGAGACCCTTCACACCTGCAGTTAGAAATATGGGGCTGAATTTTTCAAAGGATTCAGAATAAGATTTTTTTTCCTGTGTTGCACATTTTGTTAATGATGATGAATATTTATGATATTATGTTATGGTTCAAACCTGCCGTCTTGCCTGCCCACCTCAAGTTCCTCACCAAAATGCAAGCTGGCTTTGCCAGAAATCTGCTGTGAGATTATTAGGGAAAGGCCATGTCATGTGAAGCCTGTCTGTCCTGTAGCAGGAAGGTGAGCACAGCTTGGCTATGCCTGCCTGGCCCAAGAGCAGGGTGGAAGATGCTGTGGGGCTCTGCTTCTCATTCCTGGTCTGTTAAATCCACCTGTAGAGAATGTGACTTACACCAGTCTCCAGCAATAGATATGAACACTATTCCCAGTGTTTTTGGCAGTTTTCTTAGTGACTGTATTCACAGAGAGATGAGGTGCTGGATGGGGAGAGGTGTTTTGAATACAATGCTATATGGGCTGGGAAATCTAGTGGATTTCAGATGGAAAGGACTTTTGTATGACAGGACACAATACAACATCTTCTATAGGCTGCCATGGTGAGCAAGCGTTTGCTAACTCTGCAGTTCCCATGGGGTGAACTTCAGTTTCCAGGTCTGCCTGCAGGAACCTTGCATCATTTTCAACCTCTGGTGAAAAGAAACCTGAATCATTACAGGCAGACACAGGCTAGCCAGGGACTCTGAGAGTCACTGGAAAAGAAACCTTGAAATTGTGTAACCTGTGCCCACTTGTTCTTCAGGCAGAATTTCCAGAGAGTTTCATTCCTTCTATGGCGTTGGATTTTGGAGTCAAGGGCAGAAATCCTGAACTGATGGCAATTGTTAGACCTTCCTTAGGAAGAGCACAATCCCATGGAACTGGCACAGTTTCCACCATTTAAGTGGTACACAAAGGAACTCCTTAAGCCACTAGCACAGTGAAATCAAGATGGATTTCAGTTTTATTTCTGAAAGCTTTAAAGATACTGATGTCAGAAAATAGTGACTTTCTAGTGAGCTTCAAATGGGGTAATGTGCAGATATGATAAGTGTGGATGTATAGAAGGTCAGTTGAGCAGTGTCCACTCCGTGAGGTGATCTGAGACTTTGGGGATGTGGCAGCCAAGTTCCACTTTTGTATTGCACGCAGAGAAACAAGGATGCTCCACTCTCCAATGAAAAACACAGTGGCTCTTACCACTTGGGTTGTCTTTTGTCCCCAGGCACTCAGTGTTTCAGCTCCTCTGTGCCAGCAGCCCAGCCAGCCCTGCTGGCTCGCTGTGCCTTCCTCTCCTGAGCTGGAGGCTGGACCTGCAGCATTCTGGTGCTGGGTGCAGTGGGAGGTGTGCACATGCAAAGCCTCTGGCTCCTGTGGAATGCAATTATCATTGATCAGGACAAAGCAGAGCTGTGTGCTTGGAGTTTAGCTTTTCATGCCAATATTGTTATCTGCCAAATCCATTAACTCTGCAGTGCAGCTCAGGGTGCTTTAAAGATTTAAATGGAATTGACTGAAACCGAAAACTTAAGTACAGATGAGTATTATTTACCTCCGATTCTCCCTGTAATTCTTTATTCTGGAGCCAAAGCAGCAGCAGTAATTTTCTCCATCTCCTCTGGATACTAGTCTTCTATGTGAAAATTTAGCTTGGTTGTGGGTCTGCATTGCCCTGAAGAAAGGCAGGATCCACCTGGACATAGGTGAGGCCAGCATCAAGGAGGAGCTGGTGGTGGCCAGAGCTGGCACTGAGGAGAGGTGGGATTGCAGTTTGTGTGATGGCCACACCAGCTTGTGGCAGGTCAAAAAGCTGCTTGGGCTCTCCGTGCAGGGGCTGGTGTGAACACAGCTTTTCTTTCAGCCACAACATTGTACTGTGTGTTACTCATGCAGACTCTCTAGTGGTTTTTTCGGAAATGGAGCTCTTCCTTCCATGGAGGTACTATAGGAAGTTCCTCCTCTGGCTACTACTCATGTAGTACCTATTTTTATGGCACCTATATGAGTTCTGACTTTCCTCAAGGAGTGCTCTTTTGTTTTCCCCACCAGATGATTAAATTGATTAGACTAAGCTTGGAAGATGCAGAAGCTCTTATGGTGCAAGAGTGATGGGGAGGTGTGTAGAGAGCAGTATGTCCTGGAAGGCTTGTTTCCACAGGAAATAGGGCCCGTTTTTCTTTTTTTTCCTCATTTTCTGCAATATTCAAAGAATGAAAATCTGGATTTTTCCAAGGGGGGACATACAGCCAAAGAACAGGCTTAAGCCTCAGTAGACTAAGGTTGCCCATGCCACTTGTTATGCTGCAGGAAAACCATAGCTGAACAGCACTGCATGGGCATTGGTGGCACTGGTGATGGAGTGTAAAAATCAGTTCTTCCCCTTTTTCAGCAGTGTCATACATACATCTCATGGACCTCAGGCAGAGTGCAGTCGTGTCCACCTCTGGCAGCCTGATCTTTCCCAGGGAATTTAAAGATGTCTGAGCCAATGACGTGGTGCCCATGTAGTGAGGAGTTCCTCTGTCCCCTTCTGCCTACTGTGCTTTGGGCTCATGTTACTAGAAAATTGCTGGTTGTGCAGAATATGGAGCATAACTAGAGTAACAGGGACAGTACATTGTGCAAGCAGTACTTTTTCTTCCCATCTCTAGAGACAGAAATAAGCAAAAGTAAACAAGGGACAAGATACTGCAGCTGCAAAACTGGTGCTGGATTTACCAAGACACCTTATATGTTTTCTGCTCTGATTACAGGTGCAGTTTGATTACTTCTCAATGCTTGCATTGGTTACCTTTACTGTATGCATTGGACAGAATATTTACAATTTGTTTCAACCACCATATTTTAGTAAGGTTAGAAGGCAAAAAAATCAGAAACTATATTTGAGGAGACTATAAAATTTAAGCTACTTAGGGTCAAATTTTAATGGTTCTAATTTCTGATGATAGTCCTCAGGCATTGTTGAATTCAGTGGAAATTAAGTGCTCCCTGCATTGAAGTCTGAGGGCCTAAAGTGCAAGAGTTGCTCTTTAACCATTAATTAAAGTGTTCTGTTAAGATGCTGAAATCATAATAGACATTATGTAGTTGGTATAATTAATTATCAGATCTAAGTGAAATTGTGGCTTTGTGAGATAAAAAAAAATAATTATTTCTAGTTTATTGTTATGTCTCTACATCACAGCCTTATTACTTGGATACAGAAGGTTATTATGAAATCCATTTATCTGTAACCTAGTTGCATGACTGAACTATTAGTGCCAGTCACTTTATTCAATAATCAAAGGTAGATTGTTTTTAAAAATTAAGGACAGTCAATGCTGACTCTGGTTTGTATCTTTATTTTTTTGCACATATATGCCAATGTTAAGCAAACTAGGTTTCTTTTCATTTTATAATTTTTTTAGATACTTTTTTATTCTACCAAGTCATGCTAGACCTAAGTTAATTAGTCCTGATGTGTGCCTAAATAGATAAAGAGAGGAAAAATATTGGTTGTCCTTTCTTAAAAGGGCTGGGCTTCTTTTTCATCTTTTGAACAGTACTTATTAATGCCATTCAAGGGCATTCCTTTCTGAAGAATGAGAAGTTTCCAATAGCCAGCAATGATTCAGCACCACAGTTGTGTAAAACAACAGAATCATCATAAATACAGTAGCCAACAGTGAGGTATGTCTGTAGTTTCATTTTTTTTGTGGGATAAAACAAGGAATGGTAGTCCATGTATGAGACATCAGCACAGCCATGGTAGAGGCATTTTGGGGAAACTGCAGTCCCAAACTGACATTTAAGACCAAAGCTGTTCCTGTGAAAGGAAGTTAAGAGTGTTATAAGCATTAAGAAAGGTCATGTGATGACAATTAAACTGATCAAAGGAAAAACATACTATTAACGGGAATATCTCTGAGTTTTAATGAATTTATTTATCCATTCTGGCAAATGCCCTTTTGCCACTGGTTTATCTGGACAGGAAGGTGCTTGGAGAAGGGATGCAGTACGTTCCTGCCCCAAGCAGCTCTACACTCTGTTCAGAGTGCCCATGCACAGATCCTGGGGCTTACAGGCAGCATCAGGACAAGAAGTCTGTGTATAGCCTCCTTTTAAATACTTTTCTCCACTGAGATTTTAGGGGAAGGAGCGTGAATTACAGCACAAACTATAGAAAGGCATCCTGCAGGCAGGGAATTCTTTACTCCCACTGAGTTAGCTATTTCTGTGCTACATTGAGCAAGGATTTGAAATGTAATGTTGGCCTTTTAATAGAAAGCCATCTATGAGCAAGAAAGTAGCAGTCACAGTATCAGGGGCTTACATGCTACATTGGCCCTAAACTGTAAAAAAATGAGTCCCCAAGAGCTTGATGGACACAAAGGTCCTGCTCCTCTTACTCCAGCTCTTAGAGCTGAGTGCCATGCTGTCCTGCACAGGCTATTTTTCCTGTAAACCTTGAACAGAGAAAGCAGAAAATGTACCTCCAGGATGATATTCTGTGGTACATGCAGAATGCACCTGTACATCCTCCTGTTTCTGCCTGGGGGAATGCCTGTCCTCTGCCAGCTCCTCGTGGCAGTGACACTGGTCCAGAGCTGCCCAAGGGCTTGAAAGCTCAGTGCATCACCCTGTCTGTTCATGTTTTATGGACCAAGGAGGGACCGTGAGCATCCTTGGGTCTGACAACCAGGGCTGAAAGGAAACAGAACCAATTTATTCTACTGCCCAGTTAAAACAAGCCAGGACACCACCCAAATCTTAAGGCAAGTATGCAAACGTATAATGTGGGGACTTCTTAGGGTAAGTTCATGGCAGAGACTCAAATGACCACATATAGCTTTCCACATAGGATATTTTCATAAGAAAGCCAGAACATAGGAAACTAGTGATGTATGCATAGATTACATAAATCTTCTGGGCATTTCTAGTCCATAATATCAGCTGTAGTCATTAAAATTATAGCTTAATTATCTGCTTTGGCACAGGTACAAAATAATAATCCTGTCTTGCTTGTCAAAACTGAGATGATGGCTAATGGCTGCTGTGTGATTGTCTCTGCCCCAACCACGAATTTCATTAATTACATCAATGTGATAACTGCAGAGTCCTGCTATTGACAGGAACTCCTTGGTAAATTTGCTAAATTCCTTGGCTTGTGCTGCTCCTCAGCTGTGTTATAATACAAAGATATTTTAATATATCCTGGGAGCCAAATGATGTCCACCATAAAGACTACTCCACAGTTTTTCAGTCTTTATACAATACACAGAAATTCGTACTTTAGTTCTTGAAAGTGTAGAAAATGTGTAGAGTTCCCATTCCCAGTGAAGCATGGTTCAGTGCTCATCATGATATGGTTATTTATCAGTGACAATATTGGAAGCAGTGTTTAAATTCAGCACCTCTGCCATTTCTGAGAGGAGCATTGCCAGGAGAACTGTCAGCTGCTTGATACCAAGTCATTTGTTACATCTTTTTATAATTCATAATATCAATTCAGCCTTTTTTCAAACAGGTCTGACTTGCTTCTTCAATCTCTTTGTAATCTTCTCAGAGACCCTCACCCAATAATGCAGGCATATATGCCAACTTGAGTTATATTTACATAGCAGTGAAGATCAGGAAGATTAAATGTCTTAATTATAGCCTATATGTTTTTAATGAAAGACTGCAAGTGTCAGAGTTGGGGGAGCAGCAAAGGTGTTTGGTGTCACAGTCACTGCCTGCCAGGAACAGGGTGCTTGCTGTCTTTCCATATCATCAGTCACTCCAGCTGTCAGGCCAAGGGGTGTGCGTAAAGAGGCAGGATTGTTTCTTGAATGCTAACCCTCTCCACAGATGGTGTCAGAGGTTAATGAGAGGAGTGCACTCTTGCTGTGGTTGTCCCTCTCTGATTGTCCCTCTCTCCTCTCCAAAGGGGGAGACTGCAGAGGTCCCTGCTGCACCTATCAGTCCTGTCCAGAGCTGATTCCCCATCCCCACACCAGTGGCTGTATGGTGAAAGCCTGCTGTAGCCAGCATGGAGAGATGGATTTTTAGGTGAGCTCAAGAAATTTGGGGTTTTGGCCAATAGTTATGGTAATGCAAATCTGACTAATGAAAATTTAAATTTGACACACTACATGTGCTGCCAGAAATAACTGTGCAATATTAATAAATGCAAGCAAATATTATCAAATAACATGGCTATGACTTTTACTGTGATCCACTCTAGTCAAGGCAGGCTCTCTGGAGATGGGCTTAGGAACATCAAATATTGATCTGAATCTTGCATTACTCCCTAGGTGGCTTTGGTACTTTATGTCTATTATCTACTCTTAACTTTATTTAGACTATTTTTGAAGGTTTAAAAGATGTGTTCTTGGTTTTGCCAAGTGTGACCAATTCATTTTAAAGTCTTTTAAAATAATTTATTGGAATGCAGTACATTGCTTTAATTCAGGGAGATTAATGCTTAGTCCCCTTTCTGAATTGTGAAATTGGAAACCTGACATGTACAGGTCTAAGGGATCATTTCAAATAAATGTAGGCTGTAAATGGGGTAGCACTGCTGACAGTCTTCTGGGCAAACCCACAGCTGTGGACAGTGATGTACTGCTCTCTTTTAAGATGAACAGAGCAAGTTTTCACTTGTTAGGGTAGGATACCTGTAGGATAAGGAGAGGACAGGACAGAGTTATATAAAGGACAGGACCAGTAGGATAAAGGCAGTCTTACAGTAAGTAAAGCAAAAAGAATCAATATGACTCTGGGAACAGGACTTTTTCAGAAAGAATGAAGGTATTATCCTTAATTATTTTGATAGACTCCCAGTGGCCCACTGAAGATGTATTTGGGTTTGCATTCATGCAACAGAATCAGGTAGATATCCATCAGCCCAGTTAAACATGTCTTCTGTAGCTGTCTTTCCAGGTACCAAAGACCATCAACTTTTATTATGATTGATTATTAAGGATCATTTGATGTGTTCATATTTCAACTGGGCTGAGCAATGGAATGCCCATAACATTTAACACAGTAGCTTGACATTTAAATGTCAGTTAAAAGTCTTTTCTTGAGCTGGTAAAATTTCCAGAGGGATGTGTATTTCATTATTGGAATGGCCTCACAAATAGCTAGATAATATGACTGTGATTCCGAGTCCTTGCCAAAGTTTTGTTCTACAAAGAGAGAATTTAAAATTAATTGTTCCCAGGACCTACATAACTTAGAGTTGGTAGTGACTGGTGGAGCAGCCAGTGTATGCAAGGTGGGGACAGGCACAAGGAAGATTTGACCGACTGTTCTGGGGAACCACAATGCTCTTATGAAATACTGCCAGGAATATTTATGAAAATTGCACATTTTCCAAACATTTTAATCGCTTGTGAGCAAAAATCTGCTTGGAAATAATAAAGGACCACAGCAGTTTATGGTGTGACCTTAGGATGAACCTTCTTAGTGAATGACTTGTATGTTGGTGGGTGTAAAAGGTTATTTCTGGGGCTAAGACAGTGCAGAGTGAAAATAGAAGAGAATAGTAACAGGGAGCAGCTTAAAGAGCTGTTCTAAGGCCTAGAGCTTGAGCACAGGAAGCTGCACTGTGATGGGCATCTCCTTTACCCCTGTGCCTTCCTTGGAGCAGTGCCTAATCCACAGGGGCTCTGGGCAGTTGTCTGCTGCACAGAGAGGCAGTGCTCCTTATTTTCCTATCTCTTTTGCAATAAAAAGTCCCAGCTCTGCTGAA
The DNA here is from genome assembly GCF_029582105.1 of Oenanthe melanoleuca. Classification (NCBI taxonomy): domain Eukaryota; kingdom Metazoa; phylum Chordata; class Aves; order Passeriformes; family Muscicapidae; genus Oenanthe; species Oenanthe melanoleuca. The sequence continues at coordinate 650,990 of NC_079347.1, forward strand.
GGGGAATGGCCATAGAGCTAAGAGCAAAATTTGCCATTCTTCTTTGCCAGCCAGCAGCATTCTCTTTAATTTTTAATGATTACAAACTACCCTATTCATGAGGCTTTGGAAAAATCAATAATGTATGCGTATTTGGTGGGGGGAAGGTGATGTCATCTATCTTCAAGTCTGTGATTGTGATGTGAGATGAAATACTGACAGTTTGAAATCCTTTACAAATGAATTAAATTGCTTTGTCTCAAAAAATGAACGGGATCAAAGCTGTTCTTTTCTGAGATAATAAATAAAGTAATAATGTAATTGTTAATTTCACTGATTGAGGATGGAACCAAATTTAGAAAGGAAAAATTGAATATAGGTGTGAACTCCTGTTTCTAAAAATTGTTTTATCTCAAGAGGATCTTGGGTTCCCGTTCCACAGGAGAGCACTTGGGTTGTGTTGAGAAGAAGCCTGATATAAAATGCAAACCAAAGCAGTCAAACCCAGGAAGTTAACACAGGACTTCCCAAACCTACTTTGATTGAAGTTCACTGAGTGAACTACTTTGATAGTGTCAGCTGATCCAGCTGTACCCTTAGGGAGAGGCTGCACCCCTGTTAGTATGTTGGGAGAGCAGTGCTGCTGGGCCATTATTGTTGTACACTGAGGTTTTCAGTCAGCTGGGCAGGGATCACTTTTTACTGGAGCATCGTGGTAAACTGACTTCGCTGAGTTAATTAATGTTAAGTGTGCATTTCCAATGGGTGAATCTTTCTGCTAGCTTAAAGAATTTTCCTCAGAAAATAGAGTAGGTGGTTCCTTCCTCCTCACCCCGATTCTATTAGAAAGACTCAAATTTATTTGTTCCTCCCAGAGGCAGGTATCTGTTCTTGTTAAAAACCTGTTGCAAGGAAATCTGTGCCATAGTACTGGCATATGCTGTCACATTCGAGGCGTTGGTCTGAGATGTTCCTGTCATTTTTACAGCACAAGCACACTGCACTACACTCCCTTCTTACAGATAGGTACCAAACAAGTCAAAGTAATTAGGAATTAACAGCAGTCTGTTTGAGACCACAACCATTTGAGATTTCAAATTACATACCTTGCCTCACTACTGCAGCTATTCTGGCTTGTTTTTAGCTGTTCAACTGAGTTAGCATGACAGGATGTGATAGCAAAGGATGAAACAGCTGGGTCCTTTTCAGGCTATTCCAGTCATTAATTTTCATCAGTTTATCGGGGAAAGAATCCAGAATGGTTTATTGTTTAGGGTTTTGGAGGACTTTGTTGTTTTTTGTTCCCTCAAGCTTTTTCAGTGTCATGTAATTCAAATAGAATTCACTGCTTTATATTGGATCTTATGTCATGGTTGGGTTCTAAGAAGGTGAAGGGGTTTTCTCCTTCCATTTGCAAATCCTTCCTTGTGTAAGACAGTACTAACTCAATGTTCCACCAATATCTAGTGAACAAAATTACCCTAAGAGACAATCTATTGGCAGGAGGAGAGGAAAGGACAGTGGGGAGCCATCTGAATGTCTGAGCTTAAATCTGGAAATTAAGAGCCTGAATTTCTCATTTTGTTTTATTTATTTGTTGTTATTCACCCATGCAGTTGTTTTTAACGTTTGCCACAGTTGTTGAAGCACGTTCTCACTGACAGTGTGGATAAGTCCTGTGCACCTTTCTTTACCCATATTTTGCATAAGTACTGCTAAAATACAGCTCTTCACTCTGCTGCCATGTATGCAAAGCAGATACATGTATGAGTCTCATGCAATTCTAATTCAAAGGAACTCTGAGTACTGCATACTTTTTAATCATCTTCTTGTTACAATTAGCAACAATAATTAGTACTATTAGCAATGACTGTGTATGATTTTAATTTGGTAATATCTGCTGTTGTGAGAGAAAGGGTCAGGGTGCAGTATTTAGAAAAAGAGGAATGACTGTATGAAAAGAGAGAAAAGTGGTTTTAACATTCAAATTAATTTTGAGTTGGGATTGAATTGAGAAATTCTGTGCAACGGTAGGATTTATGCATTTAATACAGAGCAGGCTTGTGAGCAAGACCAGCAGCTGCACTGAGGAAGATGGGTATGAATCTGGCTCTGCCCCAGAATTTTTGTGCTGTTGTCACCTAGACCCTGGCTAAGGGCCTAGCCATCAGACTGGCAGGGAATATCTTAAAGATGTAATTCAGGAGCAGGCCTAGTAATGCCAATCTGGAAGTTAATCCAGCTGTATTCCAGTTCATGGGAATAAAGCAAGGAGCAAGAAAGCTTTTTGCTGCAAACACTCTGCAGTGTTAATGGATGTCAGAGTGATGCACAGAATTTGCACCTCTGGACCATGACTAAATTAACCTTGGTTCTAAGCCCATTACTCCTCCTCAGATTCTTTGTTTTCAGATTTCTCTACTGAAGCTTGAGGTAGTATCTCTTCCAGCAAATCTAGCTCAAAAAGCAGTCAAAATTCCAGGTGCTTCCAAAGTAGATTATGTCAAAGTCAAGATTTTGCTGCCCTGCCTTCTGTCTCTGTCCATCCTTGCAGGTATAGAGGCGGGGTCTGCTAAACTTTTTACAATTCCATTCTAGATCACAGGTGGATTTTTAGTTGCCTTTTTCTTTGTTAGTTCTTTTTATTCCTGGTTTCCCGTGCTCTTCAATAACAATTTGCAAAGGCTAGGATTAACTGCATTTATTCTGCATAAATAGTCTTACATAAATTAGAAATGTAGAAGTTCTGAGCTGTGCCTGGGATAGTGAGGCAAGAGCTCTTGGAGCTCCCTGGAAGACAAGTAGCTGCTCTCAAGTTTCCATCCCACTTCCCTTGAGCACCTATTTTGGTAGGAGATGAATCACTGCTTTTCCACTCCTTTGAGTAGAAAGAACCTGGATGACTCACACACACTAGCAAAGTGCATAAATGTTAGATATCCTGACTTAGCTCATCCCTGAGAACTCCTTCAGAAACTGGTATTTTCAGAGACTGGCTCAACTGTCTTATTTTGGAGGAGGACCAGGGCAGAAAGGAGGGTGATTCCTGGCTGCAGTGTCAGGGCATCACTGGTCTGGCCCTCAGCTGTGCAGTAGGGCATGCACCACATGTTGTGCGTGCTGTTGTGCACCACAGCACAGGCTGTCAGTCCTGGGTTACAGTGGTCTCATGCCTGAATCTGGAACTGTTCCAGTCAAGCACAATCTTAGCAGCAGAAAAAAAATCCCTCTCTAGTCCTAAGGAAGACTTACACATGCCTCTGGGATGGCACAATCAGCAAGCTGCAAAAGTATGGCTCTAATCCCAAGTTATGTTTTCATCATCGTGTTTTCTTCTTGGGTGTCTTAAACTTGCTGATTTTCCCCAAATCTCCCAGATGCAGCTGTAGTTATTGCTTATGTCCTTTTAGGTATGGTTATATTCTGCTAAAACTGGCTGTTCATGTGATTTCTACAGCAGTTATCATCATAACAATAAATTCCTTTATCTTACAGATACAGTTAAGATAATTGCTCCTTTACAGCCCACGCTCACCTAAAAAAATTTAGTCAAGAGCTCTGAACAAGCATTTCCACATCCAAAGCAACAGGAGTATCCAAGAGTGCTGCTGCCAGGCAATGCCTGAGCTCCCCTGGGGTAGGACCTGTGCAAGCTCTGCTCACTGAGAAGGTCTTGGAGCCAAGCTTCTTGGGCTTCACACAGACATTCATCACAGATGAACTGCTGTATTTCCAAACAGCTGTGCAGCTTGATAAGCAGATCAATATTTGGCATGGAAGGTTGCACAGTCTGTGCTTGTCTACATCACACTCATCATTACTTTTCCTCCATTTGGCATTGGAATAGCTGTCATTCTGCTTGATTAGCTCCCAGATGATGGAAAAGTTGGCAAACTGTTTCTAATGGAAACACAGCAGTCTGTGTCTAGAAGTGGGTTGTTGGAAGTGAATTTAAAATATAACAGATACATTTAGGAAATTATTTACATTTTACTGTGTGATGGTCCCCTGGCAACCATGCACAGAGTCTCACTGAGGTGTTACTGAGTAACAGCCCTTTGGAGAGAGAGCTGGCTGAGAGTTTCACATCAGCAATTTTCTGAAGTGAGGACACAGTTCCCAGAAAATAAAATAATTTCCCAGAAGCTCATTTTTATTATGAACAATAAAAAATTACATATTTTATGATCGTTTTGATCTGTATATTAACTCTTTTGTCAAAATGGTCTGAGGCATTTAATATTTTGTTGGTATTAGCTGGAATTCCCTTATTGCTGTGCATCAGCCCATGGAACCACAGCTCAGGGCTGCCTGTGTTTACCTGCTTGAGGGCTGATCTATATCCCTCAGCTCTGGGTTGGTTTCTGGCCAGCATCTATCACTTATTCTAGAGAGGGACTCATGGCAGGTCTGGGACCCAAAGGAGGGCAGGAACAGCAGGGCCCTGGAAGTTTCCACACTGTCTCAAACTGCACTGCTGTGTGTTAAAAAGGAGTGGCTAAGAGATTGCACTCTCAAGTGGATAGGAAATCAGCAGAATCAGACTCGAAGGTAGTCTAGTCAGTTATTTAAACTTTTCCAGTGAGTCAAATTACTAATATTTTCTTTTGCTCAGAACAATACCTTGAGAGGATATATTCACTGCAGCAGAAAATTTGTTGCACCAAATTAGAGGCATTGTTTCGACAGGGAGAGCAGGCTTGAGAAAGGATGTCTTCTCTGGAGCTGGGAACAAAAGATGCACATTAGCAATCTGCATTCCCACAGGAAAATGAAGTAAATTCATTTCAGCTTGTAAAAAAATAAAAGATCGAATTCCCAAGCTGCTTTGTTTATTTTATCCTGATCACTGCACTCTGTATGCCTTTGCACTGCAAGTTAGCATTTACTGTCTGTAATCTCTCTGTCAAACCAATTGTGATGATTTGTACCTCTGCTCTTGTCCAGCTTCTCTCCCTTGTGACCAAGGCGGCAGTTCTCTTCTGCTATTGTGACTTTTTCATTACTGGAATTTTCCTCAGGGCTGTGACTGTGGTGCAGAGCATGCTTGCTGCCTCTCTGAATGAGGAGCATGCTGCATTTTGGCATCTCTGGGAGGAGCAGTGCTTCCCCTCTCCCTGCTCCGGAGCCTGATACCATGCAAAGCACAAAGAGTGACTTCAGAATTCTCTGGGAAACTCTGTTTCCACTGAATCAGTTTAAGAAGGCAAACATGAAGAAGAAAGCATTTTTCTTATCATGGCAGATCAATTCAAGTTGTACCAAATTGCATAATGCTCTAGATGCTATTTTTAACAAAAATATTTTAATGTCTCTGGCAGGATAAATGTTTCTGATAGATTGTATATGCTGTCTCTGACTTCTGTGGATAAAATAATTTCACTGTTACCATCAGTAATTCTCTGTTACCACTAAAAGTGCTTCAGTATTATTCCTGGTAATTGAAACACTGACCCAGGCATGGCACACGTTGCTGTGAATGGGAGCAGATGTGGCACGTGGGAGCCAAGCTCCTGCTCTGGCTTCGTGAGGGCACCCTCAAAGGATGCTGTCTTGGAGAAGCTGCATCCCATGTGCAAGGAGTTGAAAGGGGTTATCCTTTACTGCTCCCTACTCTACAGGACTCTGCAGTTTTTCGTTGAGTCAGCTCAGCTAGTAGCAGAGATGGAGAAGGCACACCTCAGGGAAAAGATACCCTAAATTGCTTGAAAAAGCTCCTGACACTTCAAAATGCTTCCGCATCACTCAGGTGTTACTATTCTTCTAGTCGATTTTCCATCTGGATAGCAGAAAACAGTTGGTGAGGTTTCTGAGTTCCTATTTCTGAGCTATTAATTCTTGTGTTTCACTACAAAAATGGGAAGTCAAGCCTGAAAATACACTTGGAAAATGACACCTGGGAGAGGAGAGCCTTGTTCCCAGCCCGGATAGAAACCTCTTGCAGAGGTATGGGGTTGCCTGACTGTGGCTTTAGGTAGTTAAATACCTTCACAAACCTGCACAGGTTCCTCATCCATTTATTACAACACTGAAGCTGAAGTTCAGGAGTTGCTGCCAGATGGCACCGGCACTGCATGGGCATGAAGTGGCAAAATTCAGCCCTGTGCAGTGAACCACCCAGTGCTGGCTGGCTGTCTGTGTATAGTTGGGAGCCATTGGCAGACACCTGAATTCTTGCTTCTGGCTCCTGAAAGTGTGCTGACTGAGGCTGAGCTGCCCCACAGTGTGGGTCTGTCTGTCTGAGACGGAAGCCAGATGTGCAGTTTGGACACTGAAAAACACATCTGAGAAGCCTTCTATTAATGGTTATCCCTGTGTCACTTCTCCCCACCCAAAATCACATCAGAAGAGAACCTTAGAAATAATGAATTGCACAATTTTTTTTTTTTCTTTAGCATATATCTATTTATCGCTTGTGTTTATTACTTTTTGTTTTGTTACTTTAGTTTTGTTACTTTCTTTTGTCGAAAGCTATTGATTTGACCAAACCTTTTGGTAAGCAGCAAAATGTAAATTTTGTAGCAGTCTTGTTACCCTGAATAAAAAAAAAAAACCAAAACACAGGCATGGAGCAGGAGCCAAGGATGTGCTGTGTCTCTATTTGCCGGGGAGTGAGCTGGAATTTCACGTGGTGTGCTCTGCAGCAGCTACTCAGCATCACCTGGGAGATTGTAATTAGGGACATTCCTCCTGCAGGATGTACAGCCTGCTCTCACAGCAGCAATTCTCTTTCCAAAGCCTCACATCTGTGTGTGGATGTAAGACTGTGTTCTTAATTCCTGTGTGGCTGCTTTGGAACGGGGTCTGATTTGGGGTGTCCCCAAGAGCGGTGAGAGGACACGTGTCTGCAGAGGAAGTGCAGCCCAGTGTGGCCTTGGGGACATGGGGCAGATTCACTGCAAGGCATTGAGGGGGTTGATTTGGACTCCAGCACCTCCAGGTGCTTGCACATTCCCTCTCACCCAGCCTGTGGCCACCGTGGGCTTGCAGAGCACCCGAGAGAATCGGGGCACTGAATGTCCCCTGCTGGGGGAGCAGGCACTGGGGCAGCAGCAGCTTGGAGTGCCTTCCTCCAGGTCTTGGACATTTCTGTGCAGGCTAAGGTGGCCTGGGTGCAGCTGACATCCTTCTCTCCACAGTCCCTGAGCCTTCAGTAGAGCCATAGAAGAGGGGAGAGGGGTGTGGGGGCTGTGTGGAGGTCAGGGCTGGGGCAGGGTTGGGAGGGGGCTGGCACAGGCTTCAGTGCAGGGGGAAGGGCACAGCAGAGTGAAGTCTGACTCAGAAAAAATCCCATGATGTCAATCACTAATGGCTTATGTTTATTGATGAGAAAGCCAGAGGTGGTCTCTCCAAGTTTGGTGGACAGTTCTGCAATTGTCCAGTGCCTGGGCTGGTCAAGCTGTTCTTTGTACAGGCTTTTCTCATGAGTAATCACCCACAAAGGGAAAAAGCTTCTGGTGCTGCCAAGATGAGGTTATTGGGGTGTTACTAGCATCCAGCAATGCTCTGCTTTTTATTAGAGCCCCTGCTCTCACAGGGGATCTATTGCTTGACCTCTGCTGCTTACAGGTTAATCCTCCAGCCTTGCAAACTTGGCCTTGCTGCTTCTCTCATGATCAGGGACTCTGACAAAAATAACGACCTGATTGCAGATAAGAGCCTGATAAATTATGGCTCCTCAAATCTAGAGTACAGTGAAATGTTATGCAAGGAAAAAGAGTGAGAGACCATTTCAGAGTCTTTTATGGTGATTCATCTGGGAAATTATCTGGGAGCAGATAGTTTAATGTTAATGGCTTTTTTTTTTTTTTTTCCCCCAGTGTCATTGTCAGATGATATTCCAGCATCCTTTCTCCATGCAAAATGGGCTGGGATTTGCTCTGAAATTCATCAGCTACACAGCTAGTGAGATGAGTAATGAGCAACAAAGATCAGGAGGAGGATTATGGGGTCTTTCAGAAACTGAATCTTTTCCTGACTGGGTGCTGGGGACTAAATACTTGGTTGGTGTTAGGTGTTCAAACTACAGTGAGCTTAAGGAATTGTACTTTATGGGAGCTCTAGAAGCAGCAAAGGCCATGTTCTTGCAGAGAATAAGCAGGAAAAGTACTTGAAAAATGGGATGCAAAGGATGGGCAGAGAGGACGGAATGATTTATGTCAGTTAGTTTACTGGAAATGCCAAAATTGTTAATTTGCCATGTAAACAATGTTTAATTTTTGAACCCTTATAAGTGTGGTGTAGTAGAGAGGCAGGTGCTTTATTGGCATGTGGTGGCAGAAGGCCATTAGACAAGTGATTAGAATGCTTGGCAGGGTGGGAGGGCCTGATTCCACCTCATCTCTGCAACACCAGCATGCCCTCACTGCTGGCTCTCAGATATTTTTTTCCTCCTCTTGACACATCCAGCTTGCCTGACCAGACATCCAACCGGCCAAGACTTCTCTTGGAGATACAGGAGAATTTCATCCAATTCCTCACTCCAAACTGGGCTGGCAATTTTTCATCCAGATGCAGAACATACTTATTTTTCTCCTCAAAGTTTCTAAAATATTCCTGGACCATGTACCACAACCTGAGACTGCTCTTCATGTTACCATTCACTGCCACTGCTGAAGAGCCCACGATTTCTGACATTTATACTTAGGAAAAAATGCCCTTTTAGAGTTCAAATGAGGCATTTTTATGTTACTGCACAGTCTCCAATGCATGCTTCTGTCACCTCCAGCTTCAGGTATTTTTTTGGGCAATAATTGGGATCAACTGTATTCCAAGCCTTGGCATATAATAGAAAATAGCATGAAACAAAGTGAAGGGAAATTCATTTGAGATCAAAATGACTTCAAGGTGTAACATGTGCTTGTTGTTGCCATATCTTACAATGAGTGACCATACAGGCACACAGCTGAGATGTTGAGACACACTGACAAGCAGTTTCCTTCACGTCAAAAAAGTGATGTTAAGTCACAGCTGTTATTTTCATGCCAGATGGACCAAAAATTCCCAAGTGCAAAACTTGTATCTGCAGAGTAGAGGAAACATTACATCCAGCTAAACAGAGATTTTGCAAGATCATTACTTTTTTCTGTGCTTTTCACTAATTTATTTCAATTTTTTTGTACCTCTTAGAGAATTTTGCCTCTTAATCTTTTCTTAGGAGTGCAAACCTGCTGATGAGGAGAGTATTGTAATTTTGTATGTCCATGCATAGCACATAGTTTTGTTGCATTGTTTTGTGTTCTTGAATACTCTGAAAGTTATTTGCCATATTCTTATTCCCTTGTGCTACAAAGAAAAAGCCAAAATTATAATTTCATCCCAAAAATGTAAATTAATAAATTCTTTCTTAATAAAATTCAGGGAAATACCTTTTCCTATTTTTTATTTTTTTTTAACAATGTTTAAAAGTGTTTAAACAAGGTAACAAGAGAGAAATAGGAAAATGCATAAGAGTTGTTTTTAATCAACTCTCTGATACCTGACTGGTCTTCAAAACAGGAATCAGTTGCATGCTAAACCCTTCCTGTTTCTTTTATGGCTCTGGAAATCTTAACTTAAATAAAATTTACAATGACAGATGTGAAAGCCTGCAGAATAATTGCTGTGAGGGTAAAAAGCTGGTAATGGATTTGATGATCCTGTGATTTTTCTGGGGACGGTTTTGCAAGCCTGACTGATATCCTATATCTATGTTTTCTGCAATTTTACATGTACTCATAGACGTTGAAATGGGCTTTGAAAAGAACAGTATCCTGTGAATGTTTAACAAGAAGGAATTTCTCTGCTGCTCAGGGAGGGCCTGGGGCCTCGTGCAGAGCTGGGCTGCAGCAGCGGGTGCAGGTCGTGGCCCCTCGACTGGGGATTCTGTGAACTCACAGGAGGGTGAGAAGCTACGAGGAGTGCATGTGACAGAGCTTCAGACCTTCTGTTCTCACTTTTTCTGCAAACACCCCCAGTGCACCAGCTGGTGGGCTTTTTGTTGATTCCATGCTCCAGGGGAAGAGTTCCATCTTTGCCCCAGAGTGAATCCTGTGGGAAGGGCTGCCACCATCTGTCCCACTCCTGGGCAGATGCTCTGCCAGGGCGTCTTGTCTATTTTCTCAAATCTTTGAAACCTCAGCATCCAAAGACGTAATGTATAAGAACAATATAGCAAAAATATAACAGATATGAGCATTAAGCAGAATGCTACTTTAAGGTAACATCCAGCAGCTGGACAGTCCCAAACAAATAAAAAACAAGATGGGCCCTGTGACTGAGCCAGGTGTTAGGTTGCTGTCAGGTTGCAGTTGCTGTGTTCCTCATCTCAGTGTGGTGTGGCTAGACTTGGTCATTCAGGTCCCAATGCTGAGTGACTTAAAACACTCAAGAGGTTATCTAAAGCACTGGGTGTGAAAAACATTTCTGCTCTGGTTTTTCCTCGAAGTAGGAACCAGAGAAACACCTGCTGCTTGCATGAACCTGTTGGTCCTTTGAGGCCTATGGACTTATGTTGCACACAAGTAACACATGCATGTTATTGAATTTGGTGAAATTGAGAAGTTTGGCCATATGTTCTGGCATGATTTATACAAAATTCCATTATAGTTCTTCTTAAGTTTTTTACCTTCATCTTACACTATTCTTTGTTATAGTCAATTGGTGGAAGGCCACAGTGAGCAATATGAATTAGCTGTGGTTTGCATCTGTAACAAGATTGGAGATGACTAAAGCAGTTTTCAGTGAGTCACTGGCATACCAGTGCTGTGGTGCATGTGGATGAGGGACTAACTGGGGCTGCACCAGCACTGGAGTTCTCTGGAGACAGCTGCTGTCCACCAGCTGCCGGGCTTCCCAGCCCAGCAAATTGATATTTGAATCTAACACACTGAAAAAGACTCAGGCAGCTCTTCTGTAAAGCCAGATCCCACAGACCCAGTCAGTCTGGGTTTAAGATACCCCACTGCTTCTGCAAAGTCAGGGACTGGGGACGGGATGGGATGGGATGGGATGGGATGGGACGGGATGGGATGGGATGGGACGGGATGGGAGCAGTTAGGAGCACTGCAGTGTGCAGGCATATACCATCTCTGAGAAAAAAAAACCAGCACCTGTGTGTTAAACATTCAAAGGCAGCTTCTTTGACCAATTTTTTGAAGAGGAGATCAAACTGTAGATGGTACACCCTGCGCCTTCTAAACTGCACTTCATTACATGACACTGTGTTAAATTTTAAAATCTGTTTTGACAACCGCTTTGTTTGGCTGCTTCAAACAATAAATAATTCAGCATTCCCCCCAAATGTTTTTTACAATGAATGAAATTGTGTTTATTACATTGAAATAAGATATTGATGACAGAGTGAGATGACTGTGTGTAACACAGCCATGAATCTCATTCACAGCTCTGCAATCTGTAGTTCAGCAATGCTTCTTTCACTGCCTCTTGTTAGTTGTGTTTGCAGACTGCTTTGACAATATCAAGGAAGCACAGAGCCATTCTCTGGGCCAGGACAGAGTGAGGGTTCTGATGCAGCCTTTGACCAGTGCCAAGCTGGTACTGGCCTTAGCAGAGCCAAAGGGCAGACTCTGGCTCCTGGGTGTGAAGTGCTACTTTCAGTGCATTGTATCCTGGGCTGAAGGAGATATTCCCCACCACCAGACCCTTTTTTCCCTCAGACATGGCTTCTGCTTGCCAGGAACTTGTGTGCTGCTGGATGGATGGCGTTTAGGAGGTGTAGAAAAGAACAATATTTTGAAAATATTTTGAAATTATTTTTTTACTGTGGTTTGTTTTTCCAAATGTAAGGAGTAATTAGGTTGTGGCTGTTGCTGAACATGGACCTTTCAAGAGGTTATTTACGTCACTCACCTTGTGGCTTGGTTTATGTACACTTTGCTTAACCCTGGTTCCCAGTGTGATGTTCAGCTGGCTCCCCCTCCTCACCCCAGGTAGCACAGGGGAAGTGGCCACATCCCATGGCTGCATGCACAGGTTCAAAAGAGCATTTCCCAGTGTGCAAAACTGAGTGCCTTTTTTAGGGGGCCCTTTGCAGAGGTGAGCTTTGATTTCAGCCACTTCTCCAAGACTGTCCTCACAGTGCATCTCACAGGTCACTCCTTGGGCTTGAGCTCCTGGGAACTATTTCAAAGAAATCTGCTGGCATCAGTCATAAAAAGGCAATGAGAACAAGGGAGATGGAATTTCTACCTTTCCTCTGGCACTGTATAGCTATTGGTTTTGCTTCCTAGGGATGGAGTGATGCATATTTATATGTTCCCCATGCTGTGATGGTTCCTTCTGTCGATTATAGGGTCCAGCACATAGGGAAGCAGAGCAGCTGGGCTTACAAATAAAGCCTGAATGCTGAAGTGAAGCATTCACAGCAGTTTTCCTGAGCAGTCCTTCTTTAAGGCTAACAGTATCTATAAATTCCTGCAGCATTTCCACTGTGTTGGTCTGTAGCATGTGATGCTTGGTCTTGACAGACTGGATGCAGTTTATCTGAAGTAAGGAGCAGTCTGTGTTTGTGCTCTAAAGGCCTGACTCAGCAATCTTTCAGTCTTCCCTTATCCTTGGCTTTATTGGGAAAGTGCTCTTCTTTTATCATTGTGAGCTGTGCTCTTGCTGTATTACCTAAACAAGGAGTGTGGTTTGCACTTCCCTTACCTGTCACTGGTTCTAGCAAAGGCAGTGGCTTTCTTGATCTTCCACCCTAGGCAGGCAGGTCCTTCCCATCAGCAGAGTATAAATGCAGCCAAGTTAAGCACTCAAAACACAGAGGTGCTAGGGTGGAAGTTTCTGTACAAAATAACCTCCATCCTGGCTCTAAATCCTGAGAATGCAGGTCTAGCAGTGAGGAATGCATCAATAGCCAAGGGAAAGAAAAGCCCAGGTTCAGCAACCAAAGAGATTTTCCAGTTATTGTAATAAAACAAAGAAACAAGTGTTCTTCTGTAGTTTAACCTACTAAGCCAACTGAGTTGCTATGGCCAAATTTCCAAAAGTAAAAAAAAAAAAAAAAAAAAAAAAAAAAAAAAAAAAAAAATTCATTAGGCTGATGAATTTCTCCTATTCTGTAAAATTTTAGCTTAGAATAGTGAGGAGAGGATGCTGCAGCAGGCAGTGCCAGGCAGCAGTGCTAACACACTGCTACTGTCCTCACATATGCTTCCTAAATAAGTTCATTTCAAAGATTTAATCCATGATGCAGTCGAGTGTCTCTGTGATTTATATTTTCATGATACATGTCATCTTGTATATCCTGGGTTTATCCTTAGTCCTCCATTGTTAATTCTCTGAGTGTGACTCTGAAGTTACCTTGGCACAGGGATGAGCTGTCACAGACACTCTGTTCCACCAGCAGTAAAACATTTCAGAATGAAGTGGCAGTGCACAACCCACTTTAAGAAAAGCCTCCCTTGTTTTCTCTGCCACTGTAGCTTCCATTGATTGATTTCACAGTGTTCATCATGTTTTAAAGAACAGGGCCATCAGACATGTATTTCAGGCTGTTCCAAGCACAGGGTGTATTTGTGGCAATCTGAACACAAACACGTTGCCAAAACATCCATCTGTCCTTCCATCCATCCATCCATCCATCCATCCATCCATCCATCCATCCATCCATCCCCACACACACGTGATGTAGCAAGATAAAATATGAAGAATATTATTTGTTGTAAGTGGGAGGGGTTTCAGATCTCTGAAGACATATCTGGAAGAAAACTACAGAGAAATTAAGGCATTATCGATTAAATCTAATTTCAAAGTGTTAATTGATAGTTGCTAGACATTAGGTAAATTTGATCATTTGTCAGTCAACCATAAAAGCAAAATATTGGCACAGTCGTACCGGATGTCCATTGTAGTTTACTGGGGGATTAAACACGAGAGGAATGCAGGTACAGTGGGTCCTCTGTCCTTATTTTCTTTCATTCTCTTTGCTTACACTCTCTGTTTACTTGCCTGCACAGAATGAATGGCTGTTAGTTGCTTTCTCTGCAGCACCTTGTCACCTTCCATTCAAAAACATTCCCTACAAAAGGGAAAGCAAAAGAATCAACGGGGAAAACCTGCAGAAAACTTTGTTTTTATTTCATAGACAAGACATATAGAAAAGATGATAACTGTGATATTTGCATTTAGAAGAATGTGAAAGAAAACTCAGACATAAGCAGATCTAATTTCTGCTGTTCTGCTGTTGCTGTTTTCTGTACATCTGTTCAACAAGAGGAATAGTGAAATAACAGAAGATTCCCCTCCAGCCTGTAAGCATGCCCAGGGCAGGGAATTCTGCTCAATCCCAACTAACATTGGTATCTCTTTTGGTAGAGTGATTGTAGTTTATTGCCTTAATTTCATTTTAGCTGCTGTTTGAGCCTAAAATTTCACTAGCAATGCAAAAACCCTTCTGGAAATCAGCCACATGCCTGGGTGCTTGCTCCATCCCTGGAGTGGCTGGGGCAGCATGTACCTTTGAGCCTTTGCCTGCCACAAGGCCAACATGAGGAAAAAGAAAGAAACAGATTGTTTTACTCTGTGTTATTTTTATTTCCCACTCTCAATGGTGAACAGATGTTTTGTCCTGCTGTCCATCTCTCCTATAAGTATTTCAGCTGTTCTGACTACATGAAATACTCCCGTTATCAATCCTCCTCTGAATACTCACCTTAAAAACAGGAGGGGGAAAAACCCCACTGCTGATTGTGGGTAGGTGTAGCCAAATCCCATTCCCACAGTGCTAAAAAATGCTCCATATTGTCTTCTCTATGCTTTATTCCCTCAGAAGCTGTAGTGCTGATACTGGTGCAAGCCCTGGTAATCCAGGTACCACAATGTTTGCCCAGCTGGGGCTGTCAGGAGCTCCACAGTGTAGGGGCAGAAGCTGTACTCAATAACTTGTTCTGTGCTGAGCTTACTGGTTAGAGTAAGCTTCTCTGATGGGAGTCTCAGTGCTTTATATTGCCCTGTGTTACACAGGATGAGTTGAGCTCCTGGCTAGCACATTATATATTAGTAGACTGACCTTTAGGGACTTGTTGGCAAATAAATTGCCTACAATCCCAGCAATTGGACTGCCTTCCTGCTCCTCAGAGCACAGCTTTCTGCTGACCAGGTGAAGCTTCTAAGGGACAGGTGCCCAAGCCTCACCACGGAGCCATGTCCTAGGAGCCATTGTAAAAGGCTCTGAGCAGGTACCAGAAGAGCTCAGGTGCTGGTGCTATGTGCTGCCTCCTCACCACTGGCTGCCCCACGGGGCTTGGCATGCTCAGGTACAGGTACAACAAATCAGAAAACACTTCTCAGGCAGTTGGGCAGGGATCTGCACTAGGGCAGGTTCTCCACCATCTATTTCTCTGGATTTACTCAGTTGTTCAGAAACGAATGCAATTGCCAAGTCTCTGGAGCTCAGGATTACACTTGCCAGTAGTTGGGCAACACAGGATTATGGTATAGTGTTATGGCTGTGTTCTTCTTGGCAAGAGAGTAAATATTAATGCTGTCGAATTTCTTTGAGAAAGGCAGCTGGCAAGTGTTGTATTAGACTGTTTTCCCTAATCTGCTGTGTGTCAGGAGCAGCCTCTGCAGTGGAGCCATGCTGAGGAATGGGGGGTGAGCAGGGCAGCTCTGGCAGCACTGGCCCATGCCTGGGCACAGCACTGCTGCACAGGACATTATCTTTCTCCCTGTTGGCACAGACATTGTCTGTTTTTTCCAGTGGCTATCACAATTAATACACTGTGTGCAATGTAATAAATTGCTGGCCAGATAGGATATTCTGGCAGTCACGCTGCCTAATATCACAGATGCTCTGAATTCAGTATCCAGAGATGATAAAACTGGGCTACTCTTGATTCACAGCCAGGACCTTCCCATACCTGTGGTGTTGTGTGGAATCTTTCAGTTGTTCACTGGCACTGCATTTGTTAAGATGATTTGGTAGAGGTAGTTCCCATCTCCTTCATCATGGGTTTTATGAGTAAGTGGGCACCAGGAGCATTGTACACTTCCTCCATGGCTGGATATATGCCTGCAGACAGAGTTTTATGGGAAACTCAAATACAGGCATTTACGTAGAAATTTGACTGAATTTTGAAAGAATTGTCCTATTTGATACGCAAAGTTTTTGTCTAAATCTGACATGTTTAGGGGAAATGAGGGCAAACACTTAGCAGTAAATAAATTAGATTCACAATAAACTAACTGTGTTTCATCAGCCAGAATTATTCATCACTAACATTTCATTAACATTACATGCTCATCAATAGGTTTACAAATTAAAGTGGTCTAACAACTTTCCAGTGATTCCAGGCAAGGCCCAAAGGCACAGGGAGCAGCTAGACAGCCTCTGCTGGATTGTCAGTGTGGCAAACAGCAGTGACTGTGCCAGTCTTGCAGACTCAGTGGACTTGTCCAGCAACTACCCCAGGGGATGCTGAAGTTGTTTTTCCTATGGAGTGAATCCATTTATACAGGTTTATTACTGGCTGTTTTTAAGGAAAATCCCAAATGAAGCTGTAAACCATATTTAACTGACATATTCTTTTCATTACTCCTTTTTGTTTGCGGGGCTGAGCTTTGGTAACAGAGGAGCAACAGGGATGGCTACTGTGAGAGGCTGCTGGAAACTATCTCCAGTCTGGCAGAGACAATCTCTAGCAGCTCCAAAGATGGACCTGCTGCTGGCCAAGGCTGGGCCAATTAGAAATAGTGGTAATGCCTCTGGGATAACAGATTTAAGGTATTTTAAACAAAACTTTTCCTTTTCAAAGATGTGCGTGGAAAACATCTAGGCAGCAGTTTTATGCAGTTTAATGCTATTTGGATATGAATGTGCCCTAGACTTAATATAATAGAAGATAGCTGGGCACTTTAGGATGCATGAAAAAGAATATGGCTTCACAAAAACATTAGGAGTGAATTGCAAGACCAGAGGGTTAGAACAACACTAAACTGCCAAAAATCCCAGGATAGTTATTTATTCATGGTGAAATGAAATCTAACAATTGAGTGGGGAAGTGTGGCTGTAATAAAAATCATGCCTGGAATATTTATAGAGAAGTTTATCAAACAGAGTTCAATGAAAAATATAGTATTAACCTTTATAGGCCTTTAAGACAATCTTCTAATTTCACTTTGATCTACATCATTTTGTGCAGCACCAAATTCATTGATGTTTCCTGGTATTCCCCTCATTCTGAGTCCTGGAGAGCCTACAGATCCCATAATCCTTGCCAGCCTGGAGAAGGTGGCTGGTCCAGATGGTCTGTCCTGAGGGCAGGCATGGCTGGCATAGCTTTGGGGAGAGCACAGACAGCCCAGAGGACCATGTGCTGTTTTGGATTCTGTTTTAAAACTTGGCAAAGTATTTCAGTGCTAGCACTGTGTGACAGCACAGGCAGCTGGTCCCCACTCCACATTACCAGCACAAGGAACAACAACTCCAGCAAAGCAGATGAGAACAAAAATGTACTGAGCCACATTGAGAGAAAATGTGCAGATCCACTCCAGCTATGGGAGGGCTAAACTGAAAGCCCTGAGATTGGGAGTCCCAAACAGAAAGTCAGAAACCCAAGAAAATCCTCCATGCCAGACACCTACCCAGCATCACAGGCAGTAGGGAGGCTCTGGGTTGCTGTTTGCAAATCTTTAGTACATCCCTTCTGCAGGGCCATTTTAAAAAAGCAACATGATGTGAAGTGACAGCAGGAGAGAATTTTTAGCTCAGATGTGGCTTCTGGAAACAGAGTACGCAATATAAAGCTGTGAGTCTTACTGTACCTGAGGGCACACAGCTCTAGGTGTTGTATTCAGCTCTTGGTTTTTAAAGTGTAGGCTTAACCAAGCAGTTCTACCCACAACAAAATAGCATGATAGTCATCTAAAATGACTAATTTTAGTTTTCTATGTCTTTTGTTACCATTATTGCAAATTTCAATCAAGATTATTTCACATCAATGAAGTTTGCTTAAGTTGTGTTATATGCATATTACATGGAAATCATGGAGCTCGAGCATGAAATGGTGTAAAAATAGTATGTGTTCCTTTCTTTCCACTCCTAAAATATCAAACTAGATAATTTTTTCTAGAATGCTGATATTCTTTACCAAGTCTCTGCCCCCTTTTCTCACTCCCTTTTTTGCGTTTTTTCTGTAAAGGTGTCAAAACAACCGAGTTTGCAGTGGTAACTGCTGGAATCAGACTGACAGGGAACCCAGCTAAAGCCTGGGCTAATTTGTACCTTATCACCAAATCTTTCAATTATTCCGTTTCTTCAGATGTCTGTGAGTTTTCCATGGAAGCTCTCCACAAGCTGTGGTTCTTCAGATTAGCCAGGCATTTGTCCTCCAGTGATGCTGATTGTGTTGAGATAAGCCTGACATTCAGGGTTGATGTTGAGCCTATGGCTCAGTAAGCCTAAGCCACACAAGCCAATTGCCCCTTTTATATCCTGCATAGTGTACATATTTTATAAAGCTGTTCTGTCTTTAAGGAAAACTGATCAAGGAAATAGCACTTTTGACAGCATTGCTGGCAGCATGGCACCAGCTGTAGGAACAAGACACCCAAGCTACTGCTCCTGCTCTGGACCAGGATGTAAGTGTAAGGTGGAAAAACTCATGAAAAGTAAAAAACATTGTCTGAAATGAAGACACACGGAATAGTCCTGGCAAGGCACAGCTGGACACAGCTGAGATGCTATTTTTCTCATTGCTTCGGTTACCAATACTTTAATGGGTCAAATTGTTCAGAAAAATGTGTCCTCTGTCGTTCAGGTTTGTGTGTAACAAACAGGGCTGTAGTTTTGCTTGTTTGTTCTTCTGTGCTCTCACTTGTTCTGTACTTCCATGGCTTTTTCATTTTTGTACAATTCTTTATGTTCCACACAGACTGCTTTTTGTTCTTTACACTTGTAGCAGATCTTAGCTTACTGTAAAGAACAGTTTTCCCAATCCATTTTTAGTTTTCCCTTTGTTAAGTACACCAGTCTTGTACAGCAATTCAGGAGGGCTTTTGCTTCATTTCATATTAAATTCTAATGGAATGGCAACACATTGTAAAAGAAAAACCTGGTGACCATCTATCAAATGTCTTCAGTGTTTTAATCTAGCAGTGTTTGACAGTGGGCTGATTGCAGGAGGGCTGTAGTGAGAGGTGCTTTCTCTCTCTTGTCACACATGCCATCAGCTGCCATCCTGCTGCTCCTGGGTGCAGGCTGCCCCTGGTCATTTTGGCAGAACTTGCATTTGCCTTCTGCCTCAGGTGTTTTCCCAGGTTGAACTCCATCACCAGAGCTGCTCCAATAACTCATTTTTCTCCCTGAGTTCCAGCACTAGGTGCTGCTGAGGATGCCGAGTTGCTGAGGGGCTTCCCAGATGCCCTCCCCTTCCCACTCCTGAGGCCCTGTCCTGCTCCTACCCATTGCACACCTGGGGCATTTCTCCTTCTTGCTCTTGTTTGGGCTGTGTAACTTGCCAGGCACTGCTGGGAGCTCACATAAAGAGTATAAAGACTCCAGGGCATTAAGAATTTACTTTCTTTACTATAAATCCCTGTGGGAAGCAAGAGCATGTTTTCAAATTCTGGCAGTGGCTGCTGGATGTTTCAGCTCACAGCCACATTAACTGTCCCCATATTAGAATAAATTTCTTGAATGAGAGATCTGAGGTTGGTATTAAACCTTGGTCTGAGCACTCCTAAAGCTAGAAGAGTCACGTACTGATTTTAGTCTTGAGCTGAATTTTCCAAACTGGATGAGGTCTGTGGGTGCTGGAGCTCTGTGGAGCTGTGCCAGGTGGTTGGGGCTTGGCCGCTCCCCTGGAGCTCCAGGCAGTCACTGCTTAGGGTAAATGGGTTGCCTGGCTGGCTGTGTGCTCTAGACAGCTTCTTCCTTGAGCAGAACCACCCCATTTTAGCACTGCACTCACAAAATGAGCTCTGCAAAACTTGCCAAACCCCTTAGTGAATGATGCAATTATCAATTATCTTTCCATTTTATTTTTCTCTTATTGACCTCAAAACAATCCTATTTAAACCTGCACTAGCTCTGTATTCTCCTGGATTTTCTCCCTCAAGTGAGAGATCATTGTTTCACAGAGATGATCACCAATAGGGGACAGGTGCCTGAGATGAGAATATTTTAATATTTGTTTTTAAATTATTCTTGTCAAATGGGTCTATATGTCAATTGTTTAGCTCATCAGCTCTTAAAAAATACACTCTGTGGAAAGTAAAGGGAAACTTGGTTTAGCTTGAAGGATGGTAGAGACGTGTGACTCATCCCACAGGGATAAAATTTTTCTTTTCAGTCAGGAATAGATTCACTGTAGGTCAGGCAGGAAGGTGAGTCAGAGAAGTACATGGCAAAAAGATTTAACTCAGAAGAATGTTCTTGTATTGACAGCATGAATTATATAAGCAATTTGTTTTTAATTAGTACTTTCTTTAAAGGAACTAACGGTTCAGGAAAATCTCTTTGGTTAGATGTTTTCCTATTTTATGAACAGATCTGCTTCTCTTTGCCAGTGTGTCATGCCACTCCCTCCAGCTAACACAGAAAGATGCTTGCAATTACAGGAGCTATCAGCTCCTTAATGATAAGGATTTTAATTTGGCTGCTTCTAAGACATGCGATGAATGAAAATCACAGGGTCCTCCACCCTTCTGCACAAATGGTAATTGCAAGTGAAACTTCAATCTAGGTCTTCTTTAAGATCCTGGGTGTATTCACTGGTGAGGCCTTGGAGAGATCTGCAGGGAGCTCTCTGGCAGGCTGAGGTTTCTCTGGCAGAAAGCCGTGGAAACGGAGCCCTCTGTGGCATGGCAGGGTCCAGCTGCGCTCCTGGAGCGGCTGCCCTGTGCAGAGCCCGAGGGGGCAGCGCTGTGCCCGAGCGCCGCTCTGCGGGACAGGGACGGGGACAGGGACAGGGACGGGGACAGGGACAGGGACAGGGACAGGGACAGGGACAGGAATAGGGACAGGGACAGGGATAGGGACAGGGACAGGGATAGGGATAGGATAGGGATAGGGACAGGGACAGGGAGAGGGACAGCGACAGGGACAGCGACGGGGACAGGGACAGGGACAGGGACAGGGACAGGATAGGGACAGGGACAGCGACGGGGACAGGGACAGGAATAGGGACAGGGATAGGGACAGGGATAGGGATAGGGACAGGGACAGGGATAGGGATAGGGATAGGGATATTGATAGGGATAGGGACAGGGACAGGGAGAGGGACAGCGACGGGGACAGCGACGGGGACAGGGACAGGGACAGGGACAGGGACAGGGATAGGGACAGGGACAGGGACAGGAATAGGGACAGGGACAGGGACAGGGACAGGGACAGGGACAGGGACAGGGATAGGGATAAGGATAGGGATAGGGACAAAAACAGGGACAGCCCAGCTCTGCTCTGCGGGACTGGGACAGGGATAGGGACAGGGATAGGGATAGCCCAGTTCTGCTCTGTGGGACTGGGACTGGGTCTGGGACTGGGACTGGGACAGGGACAGGGGGTAGGGACAGCCCAGCTCTGCTCTGTGGGACTGGGACTGGGATAGCAACAGGTACAGGGACAGGGACAGCCCAGCTCTGTAGGACAGGACTTCTCTTGCTGGCTTTTAGTCACTTAATTAAGACAAAAAGACATAAAATGTGAAATATCATCATCAAGCAAAAAACATCCTCGTCTGCAAATCAAGAATGGTCGATCCTTGTTATTTCTTTAACATTTGCCATTATAGTTTGATTTCATTCTGCAGCTGTTTACATAGAAATACAGGCTTTTTTTAAAGGAGCTCTATTTTTTTTCATCCTACAACAGGACCAAAGATGCATTCCCTCACTGCTAGACTGCAAGAGACTACTGTACTGCTACATCCAATAAATATTTTTAATATAGTTCCATCTCTTCCAGCCTTTCTGAAACAATTAAGAGCCCTATTTGGATTCTGAGCCATGCTTGTAAGATGGCATCAATCCCATGTCTTAATGAAAAAGGTTTAAGGGAGGAAATAAATTATATTTACTCTGATGGGGACTTCGTTTTGAAATGTCTTTTAAAGCAGCAACCTGTATCAAGAGCTTCATTTTGTACATGACCAGACTTCCCTGGGCTGCCAGTGCCGGTGGCTCTGGGAACAGCAGGGAAACACTGTGGCCCAGCTGGCTGCCACAATTAGCACAGGCACATGCTGCCTTCCCCTAATTACTGTGCACTCACTGTGGGCATGGTGTGATCCTTCAGCGTGTGCTCCATGTGCTGCAGACATGGAACATCCTTGCTCCCGTGGTCCTTCCTTCCACTCTGGGTGCCACAGATCAGTGAAACAGAAGCAGGTCTCAGTAAATAATTTAGATGACCAGGTTTTCAGTTTTCTGAATTTTCTGTTTTCACATCAGATTTCATACTGATTGTATCCTCCTTTGGTTGCAGATAGCTACGGGTAGCAATTATTACTAAGCAGATTTAAAGCAAACTCTCTTAGATTTTGGTATGGGGGAGTCGATTGATTTCAGTTGAGACACACCAAACCCAGATTTTCACAACCCTGAAAGCCTCTGGGCACTCTTGTGATCAACATGAGTTTGAGTGAGAGTTGCAGAACCCTCTCCATGGCCAGGGCTGCATTTAATGTGGCCTAAGATCTCCTACCAGCCCTACTTCTAGCTGCAAACTGATGCTCTGCATACAGTCACATATGGTGTGCACTTTGTCTTGAGAAAAGTCAATACTTACAGTCACCTACATGAGTGTTTGATACTACGTGCTCTCTGCCTGTCCTTCCCTCTTATTATTCATTAGTGAGTTACGAAAAATAAGCTGGTGGTGTAAATTCAATATCTACTGGAAAATGGATGTTGCATTTGTGCTTGGCGTCCTTCTTAGCAGAGGCAGTAATGACAGCAGGGGGAAAATTCATCTCCTCCCAGTTATGGCCTTCACAGCCACCAGGGGAGCATGAGGGTACATTGGACAGCAGGAACATGCTTGAGGGACATTAGTTGACCAGATTTCAGTAGCATGGCATTTATTTTATTAAAAAAATAGATAATACACTTTACAGTTTAAGATATAAAATTGTCATTCAGATAATTCCTGAACTTAAGAGGTTTCTTGCCAAAAGAGTTCCATTTAGAGAAGTGTCTCTTTTGGAGCCCCAGTTTCTTGATTTTTCCTGATCTTTCTTGTGTGACTCTATCCACAGCTGTAACTGCAAATGATACTGATCTATGCAAGAGTTAAACATAGAATGGGATTTAACTTCATGTGGTGAATGAGAAAATCTTATGCTGACCTTTATTTGAAGAATTCAAGTGCTGCCTCATGAGGGAGCCATCTCAAACCACCATTCAAGCTTCACAGATGAGCTTTCAAAAGCTTCTTCCTGAAATAGCCATGTGCACTGAGTGGTTTGCAGTTAAAACACCATGGCCCCCTATATGCTGCTGACTAGTTTCTGTTGCCTTCCTTCAGCTAATAAAAACTCCACTCACTCTTTGCTACTTCCAGCAACTGATGTTCCTTCCTCATCTACTTGTCCCTTTGCTTTCCCATCCTCAGGTGTAGGAGGAGGAGGAAAAGCAATATGCAATGGGAGTAAGAGAAGTAGAGTGCCACAAAGTTTTAGTGCTTGGATGCAAGGTTTATGCATGCTGCAGAGCATGGTTTTCTTGTCCTTCTCTGCACATTTTGTTATCCTGGGGTTTTTTCCCACCTCAGGGCTCCTGGGAGAGTTGCATCCCTGTCCAGACTTTCTGAGACACAGGATTTGCAGCCAGCCACCCTTTTAATGACTGTGAGATATGGAAAAAGGTACCTGCCGTAAAACTCTGGTAATCTGCCTGCTGCTGCTCTGGGCATACAGAGTTGACCACAGGGATGCAGGTGGGTGACAAGGGAAGCTCCTGTCTCTGGTGGAGCAGCTCTTGTGTGCTGCCTCACACTGATAAAACTCACCAAGTCAGGGCAAGCTGCAGAGTTCCCCTGCCCAGGTGAAACCTGGCCAAGTTTTCTCAGCAGACCTTAGCTCAGCTTTTTCCTAACTCTTGCAGACTCTCAAGGTGATGTTGGCATGGCCTGGTCCACCTCTTGCTACTGGGAGTCCACCTAGTCTGGCACTGAGGTAACTGTGCCTCATGCAATATCCAGCAGGATAGTCCAGCTACAGTGACAGCCTGTTGTGATTTAGTATTTGTTACTGCTTTTGTGCAGTGAACACAACCATTAGGTGTCCAGACACATGTGAGTGGATTTCTGTTGTGTGAAGGGAAAGAAAGTTCTCCAGGCGAGCATCTTCTCATTGGGGAAATACCTACATGTAGGGCTGAAATTGGATCTCTTATGTTAGGCTAAATTGGACTCTACCTGCCCTGAAATTCTCTTCAACCATGCCCTTTTCCAAAAGAAAAGAGACTAACAAATAACTAACAAATCTGACTACCAAAGCCCATAGCCCACCTGTAAATGAGCAGAACCTATTCTCTCTTCTAGGAGGAGGCAATTAGATATAATTATTTGTTGTGATCAAAGATTAGCAGAAAAGCCTGTCATGCTATTAGCCTTGCTGTATGCAGGGGAAGTTGGATATTAAAAGAAAAAAAAAAGAAAATGAGGAATGGGAGGAACTAGACTGAGCTGTGAGACCATGATGCTCTACTGCTGTATGTGCAAACACATTCCTTGTTTACAGCCCTCTTAGACTTTACAGATGATGCTGTCTCATAAATCAGATAGTTAAACAGTGCTTTATTATCTCTAGTTTGGGGAGATGCTGTGCAGTGCAGCTACAAGGCAAGCTCTGCCCCTCCTGTCCCTAGGGCAGGCTGAACCCTGGCTCTGCCTGCAGCTGCAGCAGCCCCAGAGCCTGCTGATGGGCTACTGCAGTGTGTAATCCTCCTTCCTCTGCCAGGTTTGCCCCATGCCCCAGTGGCCCCAGCGCTGTGCTCCCTCAGCTTCACCTGCCTGAGTCCAGCCAACGTGGAGAGTGGTCTCTGCACCTTCCAGCCATCCCTCCACGGGGGAGAACTGGCCTTTGCTATTAATTTCAGGAACCAAAAATAGCAAAGGCTTTACAAAGAAATAAGTAAAAGCTATTCTGTGCTTTAAAAGGTACTAAAGACTTGCTTTTTAGGTGTCAGCTCATTTTGCTAAGAGAAGTTTCACTTACTCCTTAGTCAAATCCCTTCTGAAAACCCATTTATTGTGAAGCTGACAAATACTAATCTGCATATATCATGTTGTTTCCTTTCCAGTTTACAGAGAATGTGATTTACATTGAGCTCTGAGATCTCCTGCTGTGTGGGTGTCTTCTCTGACAGTTTTTTTTTGCACTCTTTATTAGGTAAATGCAGGGAGGCAGAGTATCCTCTTCTCCCTCCTAAAGTGCCAGCCATATTGTCAGCAGGGAACTGCCAAACCCTTTTTATTTTACTGTTCCAGTGGTATTCCAGAACCTGCCCACCAGATATTTTTGTTTTCCACTGACATTTGAATAACCCACTCTGCATTTTCTTGCTTAATTCTTTGACTAATGCTTCAAAAGAAAATCCTCAAGACTGTGCAGCAGTTTGGCATCCTGTGCTTGGTGATAATACTTTCGATATGTCGCACTTGGTCTGAACAGCAGATAGCAGTATCCTTCAAAAGCAGCTGCTTGCCTCTAAAAAGGGTACATCTATGGCTTTATGCCATGGAAAAATAATGTACAGTAATTTTTTTTTTTAATTATTGTCAGGGGCATATACAAGTGTGAGCTTTGGGGAACAGAGAGGCACTTTGGGCTAAACATTTCTGTTCAACGGCATCATGGGAATCAGCAAAGGATGGGAGTTAGCATGATATGGGAACATAGTACGGGAAGGTGGAGAGATTCACTTTCATGTGACACCAGAGCAGGATGTGTTTTGTTATGCCAGATAGGCAGGATGGGAAGGTTTCTGCCTCATAGGGCAAATTATTTCTCCAAGGAGTAAATCTCAGCTCTGAGATGATGCTCTACAGGCAAGATTTTAGTAAACATTTTGAAAAGGATTTGAAGGTGCTTGGAGTCTGTTGGGAATGAAAAATCAGGAAAACCTTATAAATATGAGTGCTTAGCAAAAGATTTTGAGAATATAGAAACTATAAGCGAGATTGAAATAAAAGCCATCTTTGAGATACCAAACCTTAGTTACTGAATAACTAGAAGATAATAGGATGGCCAGCTGAAAGTAATCTCCTTTTGATAGGACAATGTCTTCTGCTGGAGAGCAGGTCCAAAGGTCAGAGAAGACCCTGCTAGGGTCCAAAGAGTAGTTTTTAGGGTTTAAAGTATAACACATTATGGCAATGTAGTGATTCTTATAGGCTGTATGTAAATGCTACAGGATTTGCATCTTGTGTTAGACTGGTCAGTGCAAATTAGAATATTCAACATAGAAGAAGATTTATTGTATTGTAAATGGGAAAATGACTCTCTTGCTCTTACTCTCTTACCCTCTTACTTCTATCTCTTACCTGCACTCTCTCTCCATCCTGCTCTGGGCTGCAGCTGGCAGATCACAGCAGTACCCTGTATACCCACACCCTTTACAATAAACTGCAAACGTCAATATCAGAATATAGAGAGTGTCTGAGTTTGTCCTGACGACCGACCCCCTGAAACACAAAGACTCTCACAGGAGTCTAAATTCTCATGGCAGATGTTACTCATTCTTTGCAGTCAGTCTTGTGCCATTTCTGTCTGCAGCCCCATGTAAAAGCTGACACTGCTAAAAGCATCTTTCAGCATGTACAGCAGTGGTCTGAGCTGCAAGGGCAGCCCAAGGCAGTGGCTGTGCTGGCACACTCAGGGACTCTGGGAGGCATTTGGCTTGGTGGATTTGGCTTGCCAGTGGGAAATTCAATCTGCTTTTGGAAAAGACAGGCATTGGGTGGGCTGGGGCCATAGAAAATCTGAGACTATGTGTTCTTGTGTGGCTCATAATTATCAGTCTGTGTTACTTTTGCTAACAGGAGGAACAGTAGGTGTGAATGGAAAACGCTTTTAAGACTATGCCTGATGATTTAAAATAATCAGGTTTGTAAGGCCCAACACAAACAACTCTTGAATTGCACTCAGCTGGTGAAATGCAAATACACATTGGAAAAATGTACAGCAGCTCTAACCCACTTTTCCTCTCAAACAACAGCAAAACCTGTGTTTCCCCTCACCAACAGCACCATACTGTAGCAGGATCAAAATCACAGAGAATTGCAATAAAATGAAGCTTTTTTAAGGGTGTTTAATGTGTGAGAATTACTGCCCTCCCACGTGGTCTGTGCTACAAGCTGCAGAGCTGTGCTTGCTGCAGCCCCAGTGTTGATGAGTCTGGATAATACAGAAGTGGTCTAAAATCTTCGAGATGAACTGGCAGCAGGGAGTTCCCGTTGTGTGGATGCCTTTGTGCCTCTCCTCATGGATGCAGCTGGAAGCTTGAGTGGCGCTGGGTGCTGCTGACCTCCTCTGGCAGAACACAGCAGACACCGAGGGAAGGTCTGGCTTCAGGAGGGAGGCTGAGTTTTTCTCACTGTGGGAGTTAACACTGATAAAACTGGTAAAAAAAAATCTGAGATTCCCAGAGCTCTTGGCAAAGTGAGCTGGTACTGAGAGGGTGCCCTGCCTTCTCTGGGAAAGGTGATGTTTTAAAAGGGATAAGGCTTTTCCTCGCATGAATGAGGCTATTCCCAATTTTCATGTAATTTTAAATGAAATGTCAGGATTTCTAGTTTCTTCTCAAGTTATCTCAATCAATTATTTTACCCTTCCTGGGAAGGAAATGTGTTTCAGCAACAGCCATGCATGCAACTTACAGAAAAGTAAATTACTGGAACAACTTCATGAAATAGTATGTGTGCCTAAGTATTTTTATACCTTTCTATTTTCTTTGCTTCCCTTCTGTGTGAGAAAGATGTTTATGTGTTAATTACATGCTTTTTTTTTTATTTTCATGTAAAAAATGTCACTTATTAACTACTCCAAGCCCTTCCTTGCCCCATAACTCAACTTCTAGTCTTGAAAATGAGGAAACTATGGTTCTTCTCATCCATGTCCAATTTAAGTTGACTTTACGTTGCCTATTGTGCTAAAGTTCATATCCATACAGCTCCCAGGTCAGAAAATCTACAGTACAGGTTTTCTACCCCATGAAAGAATAATCTCCATGGAAAGATGTGAAGATTCCAGTTGAACATGTTATTTTACCGTTTTGGTAATGTTTTGTCTTGGCTACAGTTTTTGCATATTTCTAATGTTAGAAATGGACAAAACCACTATTCTGCAGGAGTGAGGTCTCAGGATGCAGAGAGGAATCTGCCCCTGTGGAAGAGACCAGATCACCTGGTTTATTCTCACACTCTTTGTTACCAGTGTCTGTAGGTGATTCTGCACTGAAGTTTGCCATCAAGTTATCCACCTGTCAGTAATCTCCTTGTGTATTTTTTGCTGCAGTTAGCTAACAGAGAATAGAAAGATGGATATTCAGTGATTAATTTATTGCATTCTTTAAAGTCTTCTACCTCAAAACTCAAAATGCAGGCAATTAAAGTAATTTGTCACATAGAAAATTACTGCTTCACTTTTAGGCATCTCACTGCTGGACCTTAAGCAAACAACAGTATAAAAATGTGTTAAAAATATAATTAAATAAAAAGGTCGTTATCTCACATTCTTAACAAGTAAGACTCAATTGCAATTTCTATTTCTTCAATGGAAGTACATGCTAGTCCATCATCAGTAAATCTGTAGTTGTTTAATAGCTCAAATTCAATCAGCCCTGCAAGCCTCGTTTTCCATAAGTTTCTGCTGTAAGGGAGCTGTAATTTCACATTTAAATAAGCATTTTATTTCATGGATGATAACTTTAAAATAACAGGAGAGCCATAAGAGATCAAAGAACATAAAGCACAAGGAATACTCTGATACACTGTAAGCTGTAGTGCATTGGGAAAAACTTAACCTTAGCTTTAGGACATGCTTTCTATAGTTTTCGCATGATGCCAGTCAATACTGCCCAGTGCTTTATCCCAAAAGCCTGAGATGCTCTATGTAATCTGACCCCTGTACTTTAGGAACTTTTTTATTGTTGTGGAGGCTGCGAAATGAATGGATGTAGGCTTGCTACAGCTGTGGCCTGACATCTATAAGGTCAAAATAAGGGGTTTTGTTAGACATGCACATTGCTTAGGAAGTGAGAAGAGGAGGCAGTGTGACACAGGTTCTCAGCCCACTCAGTTGTCCAAGGAGCACTGCTGGTGTCAGGCCATGCTGTCAGGATATCCCATGTTTTAAGGAGCACAGCTTGGCACAGATTTAATGGTCCCATGCAGGGATGGGAGTCAAGTCCTGGGAATAATCCAAACCATGAGTTTTGTTCTCACTGCCCAGGCTGGGCCTCATGTTCTCCCTGCCACTGGAGCGAGACAACTCCAGTCTAATGTTTTAGGGATAAGGCCTCTATTTGGCCTCATGCTTCAGCTGCACAAGATCAGGAGTCAGAGAGAAACCCTCTGTGCCTGCTCTGGGAGCACCTTCCCTGCCTCTTCCTTGCCAGCAAGGCCACTGCTGTGTCCTGCTGCAGGACCATGCCCATGCATCACAACCTGGTAAAAGCTCCTGTTACAGGTGGGTCTTGCTTTCCTTTCCCAAGAGCCTGGCATTTGCCACAAGTGATCCTGTGGTAGGATGGAGACCAGGGATGTGTTTGGGAAGGATTGTTGGGCTTCTGAACCAGCCCATGTGCTGCCAGCCACCGGCAGAGCAATTAGAATTGCCTTCCTGTTATGGGGCACCTTCATTTGGGATTAAGGACATTTCTCTGCCTGACATTAATTGCTGTTGAAGCAATAATTTCACTTGCTTAAACTCTTGTCAAATTCCTGACATTAAAATTTTAAATTATAATCAAGAGGAAATAAAGAAATAGCATGATGCCTCTCATAGCCTCATTATTTCATGCTGGTTAATTTTGCTGCAAACATCTCATTGAAGCTGCTGAGCTGAGAGGAGCCAAGGTTAGGTCTTAACCTCTGTTCCTTGCTCCCCAGGAGCCTTCTGCCCTTCTCAGTATAAGAAATTGCATTTGATATTTCTGAAAAAATGTGGTTTAGTTTTGAACTTATTTTACATTCTCTGAACAATTCATCAACCCTCTCTATTCCCCCAGCCTGGCTTTGCCAAGGACGTGTCAGAGATGCCTCAACAAGGGGGAAATGGTGTAAGATGAAAAAATCTGCACATTAGTGTTCTTGATGGCCAGTTCTTCACATCCCTATAAATGTTTACAACTCCATAGCACAGCACAAGTGGAAATTGAATTTTTATCAGCTGATTGAGACATGAAAACAAATTGTGGCTACTGAGGTTTACTGTGTAAACCTGAGGAACATGAAATCGGAGATTAATGGGGTCTTGGCTTTGGCTTATTCAGCCTTTGCTGAGGGTTATAAATCTAGAGCTTATGGAAAGGAACTGTTTGCTAATAGGTAGACTTAAAATAATGCATACATAAAAAAAGATAAGTATTAAGAGTTCTATCTAGTGTTATCCATGTCTGAAGCTACACTGAGCATTTTTTGTTCTTGGAGGAAAACTTAAGTTTAGCCTGGATTATACAGCACTTTGCTGTCTGGTAATGGAGGTGGTATATTATGACACACTTCATTTTTTTTAATTGATGGCTTGAATTTACATTTGTTTACTGAGTTGCTAAAATGAAATGAGGATAGTAATTGAAAAAAATACTATAGCAGATTTGGTCAAAGCGGTTGGGTGGTGGGAATAGGTTTTGTGGCATTTAGATGAAACAACGATTTTTCTTCTTTTCATCAAATTTTTGATGCCTACAAAATGTCCCATTAGAATCCTCCCTTTTTATAACAGTAAGTGAAATTGCTTTTATATGTATTTCCCAACTGGATTTATTTTGCCTCAAGACATCACCATCACACTAGAAGTATCATGATGTAATTTTAACTCCAGGGCACTTGGTGTTAATGTATATCTTATTTCATTGCACCACACATAGAAAAACTTCTGCTTTAAGAAAAATCACAAAGAATTCTCACATATCAGCATCTGAAGATCTGGAGGATGTAATACGGAGATTGGAAAATTATTGTTAATTTGCTGATTCTGAGAAAATCTGTGAATTGATAAATAATCTTGTTAGGACAGCTCTTTAAAACATCATCATTATTGCTGCTCTCACAGACCTGGCCAATACTGGTCATGAATTCAGGAAGAGAGAGTGCCAGCCAGACAAACTGAACCTGGGCTCATTATGAGCCTCTGAGCCCTGCGTAGTTTAGTGTTGATACTGTGATGTCTTGCTGAGGCAGTCAAATCCTGCAAATAACATTCTCCTAAATTGCTCTGCAAATGTGAAATTGCTCTTGAGGTCTTGAAGGTTTTTGTGAAAGCTAAGCCATTCTTCATGGATCCTTGCTCTCCATAAATTAGGCTGCAGCTCAAGAGGGCACTTCATTAGTGCCTCAATCACACATTTTTCAAGTGGGATGTTTTCAGTGCAAATTTCATGGACTCAAAGAGTTGTGTTTGGTTAAGTTAGAGCAAAACTCTTCAGTGAGATTGCTGAAAATATGTGGTCTTAAAAATAGGCAGGCCCTGCTGGAAAGCTCTGTGCTTTCCATGTGCAAGAGGTGTTTCCCTCCTTTGTCCTTTCAGTCCTGGCACAATGAGGAACTGGATGTTGTCAGGTTCCCAGGCACTACCCAGAATCAAGATGGTAGCTTCCACAGAGAACTTGTGTTGTGAGCACCAGCAGTTTCCATTTTCAGAGGTGTGAGATGTTCTAGCATGTCACTCCTTTAAGACAGTAATTTCCCAAAGGGATGTTCTGTGAGTGTATGTGTGCACAGCTATAAAGCTGGACACATATGAGCTCCATCCCCTCCTAGCCATGTTCTGCAGCCCTGGTACTATCCTGGCAATGTTCCTCAAACTGAGAACCCTTGCTCTCCTCTGATGAGCTATCAGGAAATCTGTTCTCAGTATGGTTTTGATGGCCAGGGAAACAACCAATTTGGTTATCCCTTATGCTTCATATGCCTGTTAAATTCATCTTGGACAGATAACATCAGAGTTTGTAAAGGTGTGTCGTACCAAAAAAAAAAATCAAACCATTGAATATCTTCTTGATTTAGATTTGCAACACTCATCAGAAAACCCTCAGATCTGCTTTGATGCTGCAGGCAGATTTGCACAACTCTTTTGTTTCATTCTGGTTTTGCATACAGCATCAGAATCAAAGCCAAGCAGCTGTGTCCTGCAACCTGGCAGCACATGAGAGCATCCACAGACAGTCTTGGGCACTGTGCTATGTGGTGCTGACATCAATAACTTTCACCCCCCAAGGCATTGCAACATTTGACAAGATGTGAATCACAGGTACTTTTGCCAAACAAATCCATATTTCTCTTGGCTCTGGTGCTGTATTGAGAGACAATGCTTGGGAAGAGCTATTTATTCCAAGGCTTGGAAATGAAGCACAAGGTTTAGTAATGGCTGGTTGTGTTACTGTTAAATGTAGCCACTGTTCCACATCAGGGTTGAAGAGTAAACATGTTCCCTTCAAGAAAAGGCAGCTGTGGCTGCAACCCTGGGTAGAAGGTGTGAATGTGGAAGTAGCAAGATACAATTTCAAGAGAAATTGTTTTGTATTTATGTGGTGAACAGAAATTTAATGTTGCAGTGTTGCATGGGGAAAAATTCAGATTTTACCAGCTACTTGTTATCTTTTGGTAGACCTGCCAGCTGAAGTGAGATGTAAAGGGGCAGACACCAATGGGAATCTAACATGAACCCAGGAGTTTCTATGACCCTCTCTACTGCTGTAAGTTTAAGAAAGTGAGCCCAGCATGTTGGAGCTGGCTACTTTGCTCTGTTGGTCTTTTCCTTCATATAAAGGAGAGCTCCTCTAAAAAGGAAAGCTGCTTTGCAGCAAAGCGTAGTAACAAGTGTTTGAAATATTTTGAAAATACACACATACTCACTTTGAAATTTCAGATCAAAATGACAAAAGTAAAATGCATTGCACATTGAATAGATATTTTGCAGACAATAATTTAACAACATTCTCAGCTCAAAACGTTGAAGTCCATGACGTGTCAGGGAATAATGTCTTGGGACTGAAGACAATTTTGGTAATTGCTAACACAGTGATGATTTCTTGTCTAAAGTCAAGGTGGTCAATAACTCCAGTTAGAAAGAAAACCTTTTTGAAGAAAGAGAGCTTAAGTCAGAGGAACTCACTGGACTCTTTAAGTAACAATATTTTGTAGATCCAATAAACAAGTGTCCTGATTTGAAGGATAGGTATCTGCCAATAACGGCAGAAGCTGCTCTTTGAAATGGAGAATGTAAACCTCCTCCCTCCAAATTATTATAATTTTGACATTAAAGGGCTCTCAGGCAAAGATATAGGAATTAGGAATAACAGTTCTTTACTAGGAAAATTAAAATGGAAATACAGTATTACAAAGAACAATCCCAACCCTGCCAGAGTCAGAATCCAAGCTGACACCCGTTAGTCAGTCAGGGTGTTGGCACAGTCCCATTCAATGGTGGCTGCATCCTCCTGCAGTGGCAGATGTGGCTCAGCTGGAGCCGTGCTCCTGGAGAAGGTGCAGTTTCCTCTGAAGGTCCAGGGATGATGTGGAAAGGTCCAGCTTTTCCTCTGGAATCCAGTGGAGAGAAGGTAACTTGCTGTTCAAAATCTCAGTTTTTATCTGGGTAGGAAAGGCTTGGCTGCTCCCCTGGCTGGAGCATCTCCTAGTGGGATGATGTAATTTTATCAGTCATACAGTGGGACTCAATGGCCCAGCAGCAGATGATATCTTCTTGGAGTGAGGATGGGTTGTGGAAAAGATAATGATGATTGCCCCATATTGTCTTAAAGATTTCCCATTAGCAGATAGTATGTGCCACAGAGATAAGGAATCACTATCCCACCCGGTTTTAACAGATGGTGATAGAATACCCACTTCTGGCCACATCAACCCAACACAACAAGCTATTCCCAGTCCAGTAAACCAGCATTCCTCAACTATAGGTCAGGTAAGCAGAAATTAATTTGGCTCAGTATGTGTGTAGCTTACAGAATCATTCACAACATTACAGAATTATTTTGGCAACACTTCTCATTCCAGCCTGGCTCTCCACAGGGCAGTTCATAAAGGAGGATCACAGACTCACTGTTGCTACATAGAGTACTTTGGAAAACCTCAGGTAGAATTCATCCTGTGTGGTTGGATAGAATCATAGAGTCATTAGGTTGTAAAAGAACTGTAAAATCATGAAGTCCAGCCATTCTGCCAGCACTGCCAAGGCCATCAGTGAACCCAGTCCCCAAGTGCCACATTCACACCTCTTTTAAATCCCTCCAGGGATTGTGACTCCACCCCTGCCCTGATCAGCTGGTTCCAATGCCCAACCACCCTTTTAGTGGAGAAATTTTTCCCAATATGCAATCTAAGCCTTCTGTGGTGCAACTTGAGGCCTTTCCCTCTTGTCCAGTTCACTTATTAGTTGAGACAGGAGACTGAATGAGTCAAGACAGACAAAATCCTCAGTGGTTCCCTCATTCACTGGGTGGGTCCCCATGTCACAGGAGGAGATAAGGTTGGTCTAGCAGGACCTGCCTTTCATAAAGGCATGCTGACAGGTGTTGCCCTTCTGCATCAGCTGTAATGGGAGGATTTTATCCATCTCAGCAGATCAATGTCTATGTGAAATGCAATCATAAATGAGTATCACCTCCACCTGACTAAAGCCAATGTGAAGTGGCCAGACAAATCTGGTAGGTCAGCAAGTGGTTGGAGCAATGATATCATAGTCAGGGCTGGTAGTCAGACCGTGGGACTCGCTCTGCCAAGCCTGGTCTGCTCAGGCCTCAGGGGGTCTATCTGACAAAGAAGGGAATAAGTATCTTTGATCTAGGACTTGCCAAATGATTGAAGGGGCTTTAAACTAGGTTTAAACTGGGTTTGAGAAGATTTCTACATGTGCTTCTGTTCACTGTCCTCAAAGTAGGGAGCACTAGCCCGGAATTTCATTGACTGCCACTGGGAAAGATTCTCCTGCATTTGCTTTACCCAAGCAATCTCTAAAGCTTCAAAAATGGGTCATCTTGTTTTTTCCCTCTGATCTCACCATGCAAATATTGATCTGGAATCAACATAGGCCTAGCCCTGGTCCCACAGATCTTGCAGAATAATTTAGGAGACGTGCACATAACGGTTGTTTTGACTGCCTCTTTCTTAATGTGAAATGACAGTTCTGCTTAATGAGTGTTATCAAATCACTGGCTGTGCATAAAATATGTTACCCATATGGAGGGGTATTAATCTATGCCTAGCACCTGAAACAGGATTTTCAGTTTAAAAGCTGTATCCAGATCTCTATTTAGCTCTTCCTGTTTCAGAGATATTCAACTTGCAAATACATATGCCACTATTTTATATAAATCCTATTTCAGGTAATTGCATTTCAGATTTGTTGGACCTATGCAAAAGGCTCTGCATACTATAAGGCCACTTGGTTTGGAGACCTCCCACTGAAAAGTAAAAATGAAGTTCAATGAATGTTCCACAAAATGTACAAGAGGAGATCATGTCTTAGAGTGCCATTTTCCCACTGTGACTAATGCCCCATTCCAGCCCCCCCAGACATCCTTGCCAGTGCAGAACACTGTAATTCAAGCATGAAGCTATACCCACCGATAAGGATGCCAAGAACACTTGGCAACCTATGACTCAGTCCAGCAGATTAAGATAATGCATTATATCCATAAAGAAAAATATGCTTTTAGTGTGCTTCTAATGTTTTTCTTTCTGAAAGGGAAGGAATTTTCTGCACAGGCTTCTCCCCTCCTGCAGAGGAAATAGCAGAGATGATAACTCCAAGAGCCTGTACCCAGCCTAGCCAGTCCTCAGGGTCAATGAACTCAGACAAAGCCACTTCACTTCTTGCTCCTGCATGAGCCAGGGTGACCTCAGTTTAGCTGAAGAGTGCTCACCCATTCTTGATCACATGCAGTGGTGTTTCTTGCAGCAGGGCTGGTTTCTGTCTCTGATAGAGGAGGAGCACTTCTAACATTGCTGAGAAGCTGGGGGTGTCTGGGATGCTTCCTAATATTAATACAGCAGGGAGAATCTGCAGAGATCCTGCAAAAGGAAGGATGCTTGCATGGAAGCTACTGATCACTGTAATGCCTTTCTGGTCTGGGAAAACAAATGAATAGAGCTGCAGGTGAATCCCAAGGGAGCCTGAGGTACTTTATGGCCATAGTTTAGGGAAATCAGCACCCAAAGAACAATCAGGCAATCTGTCTCCTGGTTGCAAGGCCTTGTGATATGGCTGGACATGCTGTGGAACAGAAAAAGAGAGAAACAGGACACCTACTGCCAGCTGTCCTTCTAGCCCTAGAGAAGGAGAGAAGCCAGTCTCTGTTCTTTTCACAACCTGAAATGAGACAGGGCTGTTGGCTGAGGTTGTAGGGACACCTTGGAATATAAAACACTCTGATGCTGACCTGACAGTCTAGATCAGCAGAGTCCCATCAGCTTGGATAGGAGCCATAAAACCTATTCTTGTGGTAGATTTTTCCAATTTTACCTCTTTGTGAGGATCTTTCAGAGCTGGACGAGGAGAGGACTAGTGGGCTGTATGCCCTGGGGGAACAAAAGCCTGTTAAGGAGATTTCCCAGTCTGACTGATGAGACCCTCTGGCTCTCACACTTCCAATGCCAGAGACTTTTACTGCTGATACTGAGGCCCCTTCACAGCAGCGGCTCCACTGAGCCCCTGGGTGCCTTGCTCCTACACACCCCTCACATGCAGTCAGACCCGGTTTCCCATGACAGAGTCTCAGATGCCTCATTCCATAAAGCCGTTTATTCCTGATGTGGCTGTGGCAGGCACTGTGACATTCTTATCATCCCTTAGCAGACCATTGCCTGTTGTTACTTTTAAGGACAGAAATTCAATAATGCAAATAAGATAGAATGCTTATGACTATATTTGCATGTTTTGACACGCATTAACTTCATATCAATGAAAGTTACAAATGCTTAGACTTTAAGCCTGGCAAGGCTGTGGTGTCAAGCAAGCCTTAAAAAGCATGCCTTTGGCTGTCATGTCACTGAGCCACAGGTCAGCCAGCCTTGGCTGCTCCTGCTTGGTGGCACCCAGAACTATGTAGGGCTAAACTCTGCCATTTAGCTCTTTCCTGCCATTATCTGGGCTTGCATTGGCTGGGGACTTGGAAAAGAAATAAGACAAGTAAAAGTGAGACTCCTTGGATGCCTTTCCTGCTGTTTCTTTGGCTCTGGCTTTCCTATCCCTCTCTCTGGCTTCTGCCTGGTGTGACTGTGCCGAGCCCATCCCACACTTCTCTGTGCTGTCATCCACTGAGGCACACTGGTGTGTGTGTGTTGAGGACTGGGCCATAAGCACAAGTTTCTGTAGGAAGAAAGGCAAGGTTTTTCAAAGACTGTGTGTACAAAGACCGAAGATTATTTGTGCAGCAAAATAATGTTAATGTAGGGTTGCCTAAATAGTCCCTTTGAAATTTTGAGTGTTAATGTGCAAAGTCAGTAAAGCACAAATTGGGTTCATTTATGCAGCAGGAAAGGAGAATTCCTCGTAATCTAACCCAAACTCATACAGTGATGACCATTCTTTTCTTTCCTCACGTTGTTCTCATTCTCTGCAGCCGTGGGCTGCCAGGGCACGGTGTGTGGGCTCCTGTGTGGCACGGTGACAGCAGGTGGCAGCAGGATCCCACCGGCTCCCGGCACTAGCCCATCCCCAGGGCACGGGCTGGGAGCCCCGGCAGCCGGGGCAACTGCGGGAGGAGCTGTGAGAACTGCGGGGACGCCTGTGCTGCGCGGATCGTCCTTCCCTGGGGACACCGGGAATGTGCGGTGTTCCTACTGGGAGTGTGCAGTGTTCCAGCTGGGAATGTGCGGTGTTCCCGCTGGGAATGTGCGGTGTTCCAGCTGGGAATGTGCGGTGTTCCTACTGGGAGTGTGCAGTGTTCCAGCTGGGAATGTGCGGTGTTCCCGCTGGGAATGTGCAGTGTTCTCGCTTGGAATGTGCGGTGTTCCAGCTGGGAATGTGCGGTATTCCCGATGGGAATGTGCGGTGTTCCCGATGGGAATGTGCGGTGTTCCCGCTGGGAATGTGCAGTGTTCCCACTGGGAATGTGCGGTGTTCCCACTGGGAATGTGCGGTGTTCCCGCTGGGAATGTGCAGTGTTCCAGCTGGGAATGTGCGGTGTTCCCGATGGGAATGTGCGGTGTTCCCGCTGGGAATGTGTGGTGTTCCCGATGGGAATGTGCGGTGTTCCCGATGGGAATGTGCGGTGTTCCCGATGGGAATGTGCGGTGTTCCCGCTGGGAATGTGTGGTGTTCCCGATGGGAGTGTGCAGTGTTCCCACTGGGAATGTGTGGTGTTCCCGCTGGGAGTGTGCGGTGTTTCAGCTGGGAATGTTCGGTGTTCTCGATGGATATGTGTGGTGTTCCCGGTGGGAATGTGTGGT
The DNA here is from genome assembly GCF_029582105.1 of Oenanthe melanoleuca. Classification (NCBI taxonomy): domain Eukaryota; kingdom Metazoa; phylum Chordata; class Aves; order Passeriformes; family Muscicapidae; genus Oenanthe; species Oenanthe melanoleuca. Next base: position 689,538 of record NC_079347.1, read on the forward strand.
GTTCCCAGTGGGAGTGTGCAATGTTACTGCTGGGAATGTGCGATGTTCCCGCTGGGAGTGTGCAGTGTTCTCGATGGATATGTGTTGTGTTCCTGATGGGAATGTGCGGTGTTCCTGCTGGGAATGTGTGGTGTTCTCGATGGATATGTGTTGTGTTCCTGATGGGAATGTGCGGTGTTCCTGCTGGGAATGTGTGGTGTTCTCGATGGATATGTGTTGTGTTCCTGATGGGAATGTGCGGTGTTCCTGCTGGGAATGTGCGGTGTTCCCGCTGGGAATGTGCAGTGTTCCAGCTGGGAATGTGCGGTGTTCCCGATGGGAATGTGCGGTGTTCCCGCTGGGAATGTGTGGTGTTCCCGATGGGAATGTGCGGTGTTCCCGATGGGAATGTGCGGTGTTCCCGATGGGAGTGTGCAGTGTTCCCACTGGGAATGTGTGGTGTTCCCGCTGGGAGTGTGCGGTGTTTCAGCTGGGAATGTTCGGTGTTCTCGATGGATATGTGCGGTGTTCCCGGTGGGAATGTGCGGTGCTCCTGCTGGGAATGTACGGTGTTCCCAATGGATGCGTGGTGTTCCTGCTGGATGTGCTGCTTTCCCAGTGGGTGCACGGTGTTCCAGCTGGGAACGTGCAGCGTTCCTGCTGGACGTGCGGTTTTCCTGCTGGATGTGCGGTGTTCTCATTGGGCATGTGCAGTGTTCCCGCTGGATGTGCGGTTTTCCCAATGGATGCGCGGTGTTCTCTCTGGGCATGTGCAGTGTTCCCGCTGGATGTGCTGGACTCTGCCCGCTGTTGCTGTCGCGGCGCACGGTGACGGAGTTTGGAGCCAGTGGCACTGCCGGGCACAGCCTGGCTGCGGCTCTGTGCTTTTGTCACCTGCGAGGCACCGGTGCCACTAGGTGGGGATAAGAGCCTTCAGGCTGAAGGGAGATTAGTGCCACAAACAAGGGCAGTGATCTACTGGCTTTATTGTGTCACCTGCAGAGTAGAGAGGGGAGGGTCTGCTGAGGGTCTGGGACTGTTCCCTGGAGAGAGGAGAGGCTGTGAGTGGGACCGTTTGTCACACTGCCGCTCTGGGACTTGATGCAGAATCGTTCTGTGCTGTACAGTCTAACTCACCTCAGTGCATTGGGCAGGCAGTGGGGGTTAGAAATCTGGGAAACTCAGATATGATATTTCACTTGGAATGGCTGTCTGCCACCCAGCATGGGAAAGGGTCTTCTCGTGATGATTATCAAACCACCATTAATAAATTTACTGTCTTTTGGCAGATGGAAAAAATGCTTTACTCAAATATTTTTCACCCAAATCTCATTCTGTAATGAAAACTGCTGGGAGACTGATGTGAGGACTTTGTTATAAAAGCTCACCTGACTCCAGCTGATAGTTGGGATCCAGGTACTTGCTTCCGTGATAGGAACAGAAGTTCACCATGTGGATGGTGCCTTTTGACCTTTCTTCTACTTAAAATGTCATTGAGAAGTGTACAAACCCCATCTTTTCCAGTCTGCTCAGCCTTGCACTCCGTCATGCTGTTTTAAACAATGCCGAAATCTGTTGCATTGTAAAGCGGCTGTGCAAGGGAATGCTCGGGTTGGAGGAGAAGGCTTAATGAACAGACAAAACAATACTTTGTAATCAGAAAGACAACAGATATTTTTGCCCTTTGGCAGTGCAACCTTTTTGTAGTTAAATTATCAGGTTAAAATAAAGCTCTTTTAATTATTTAGGAACTAGGAGAAAAGTACAGTTAAATAAATTATTCATTATGCTACAAATAGTTATTTTAATTCTAAGTACTGTAACATTTTTCAGGGAACCATTATTCATTTGCACTCTTCAGTGAGAGTTTTATTAAGTTTGAAGTTGTAACCCCAGATTTGTATGTTGTTTTCTTGCAGGTAAGTCTGGATTGGTCTGTTTCAACTGTGCAGTTTGGGAATGTAAGTGAACAAAGTAAGCCTTCTTCAAGCTGTCCCAGCCTGTTAACAAGGTCAGAGTATTTTTCTTTTTTGAGATTGATACTGTAAGTTGCAGATTGCTATGGCTGTGAGACACAGAGGGATTTTTATGTCAGATGTGAATGTCACAGAACACAAATATGTTTACTGAGAACTATTATGCAGGCTGTCATTTCTCTGGTCCATCCTTTAACTAGGACTGGGTGGGAACAATATAAAATATATATGTTACAGACATTTTAGAGTATAATACAACGTTTTATGCTTTTTTTTTTGGTTGATCATTTAGATGGGTTCTCTAGTTATGACAATTTCCAAATATAAAATTTACAGTACCTTCACTTGAATAGGGCCAAATTAACAGGTCATAACCTGAAAAGCTTAATTTGTGGATCATTCAGAGCTGATTTTCTTTTATTAATCACCTGGCAGCAGGACCTTGCTAGAAGTCAATAAAATGCTGTAACTGGACTGGCATGCCATGCTTCCCACCTAACCCATGTTCTGTGGCAACTGCTGCTAGCAGCCAAAGTGCTTCCCTTGCAAGCTCCAAGCACTGGAATGAGGGGCTCCATTAAGACAGTGGTATGATTATTGTATCAAAGTTGAAAATTATTTCCTTTGAAATTTTCTTCTTCTTTTTTTTTGTCCTCCCATTATCTCCAGGAGCAATTACTTTCACATCCTGGTGTTGCCTCTCTAAATCAAACTGTGGCTTCTTTTGAAATCCATACTGTGAAGAATTTTTTTGTCCTGATCTTCTTGTCCTAATACTCCTGTGCACGTACAGTAACAAAAAAAATTTCAGCAATATTCCTGTACACCCATGTTGTGGTGTCTCTTCAGATCAGTGCTATTATAATGCAAATTGCAGGACAGGTATTGAAAATCAGTATACAGAAAAGGGTACACAAGGCATGTTGTCTTGCAGTCATTTGGGAATTTTAAAACTCTTCACTATCCAAATATATTTTTTTTTTCATATTTCAAGTAGACATAGCAAAAGCTATGCCTGCCTGTCCTCAAATTATTGATTAATTCTACACTACTCTAGATTTTGTGCATTTGGTTATGTTTCAGTTACTATTCAGATCTGCCAGCAAAATGTTATATGAATGCTGAGAAACTTCTTATGCTTCGCTTTTCCCATTTCCTATTTTCCTTCCCATTTTCTCCTTTTCCCTTTTCCTTTTCTCTTTCCCTTTCCCCTTCTGCTGACTGATGTTAGGATGATTTTTATCAACTGAGAAGTCATGTGTTCTTTGCAGCTGTATCACCCCTACCCTTTTGAGCATGGCATATCAAGGGACCATTTTCCCAGGCTAGACTGTACCTCCCTTCTGAAGTGAGTGAAGCTGATAGTTGAGGTCAGCAAGATGTATAACTGGATTCACATATGCTACATTTCTGTCTCTTACTTTTTTCTCCTGAAAGATGACAGTGGCTTTGGTCATGCTTACCTGTCTGTTTGGACATCCTAGACATAACAACCTCAATACACATTTACATCCACTTTTGAACAGTCTTTCACTTTTATAACCACTTTTATAACTCAGCTTGACTCCTACATTTGCTTCAGACCATAAAATTCAAGTTTTACTACTTTAAGGCTGTTCCTTTGAAGCTTTTTGATTCCAACTATGCTTTTTTGGCTTTTGAAATCAGTTTGGTTTCCAAAACCCATTTGAGCAAATTCTTTTCCTCTACAACACTTACCAGCCTCTAATACTTCTCTGTACCATTGACTCTGTCATGACATGTGTTACTTCTGTGCCTTTTTAAATGTGCTGTACTGAGCTCATGCCTTAGGTACCTGGCTGTGTTCCCCCTCCACATTCCTCACATTCATTCATCAGCCTTGGCTTGGAGAGTTTTGCACAAGGACCAGTTTCTACACTCCTTAAACAATTTATTCATTGTCTCCATGGGCAGTAAGCATCACTTGAACAAGGCACATTGCACTGTAATAAATATGCTGTAGTGTAACAAGGTTATGTGGTGTATTTTAAGGAATTCTGGAACTGCTGGTGTCAGAGGGGTTGAATGTGAAAATACCATTCATCATATCTCATTGCCATGAAAAGCAGACTTGTATTTCAGCATTTCTGTTTGAAATGTATGAATGCCTCTCTCAAAGGTTTTTAGATGTAAGTATGAATACTACCAAATAAAAACAAAGCCTTTAAAATAAACATCTAATGTAGCCAAAGTTATGAATGGTATTATGGAAAGAAGCTCCAGTTTAAAGAAACATATAAAAAATAACTTCCTGTAGATCCACTGGAGCTGAAATTGGTATTCAGTTCATATGGTCCTTCCATTGGGTGCAGAAAGGATGATGAGGATTGAGGAGAGAAATGAAGAGGGAATGCTTTTGAAAATGCTGGCTATTTATGGACAGTATCTGCCCCAGTATCTGTCTCAGAACTCTGCACCATGGAAGATTTCGTGAGGTTTTAGAATTTTATTTTTAATTACATTCTTACTGCATCCTTTTTTATGACCCCATTAGAGAAAAATTATATTGCTCTGTGTAAATTTTATTAATGGAATATATTGGCTCAAAATTAATCTTTATCAGCAATTGAGAAAATACTGAGAACATTAAAGAAAATTTTGAAAGAGCTGGAACTGACACATTTGCCTTAACAGAGCTGTATTTAAAAAGGATGTGCATACGAAGAATCCAAGGCATAATGAAGCCTCCTACACACACCATGGAATAAAATATTTATACTGTAATCATGCTATTAATAAAATGATGGCTCAGCCAGTGTCTGCTGCAACAAAACTCAACTGAGAGCCTGATTACTGTCTAGGTGGGGCAAAGCAATATAAGAACTGAAGAACAGAATCATATGGGCTAACTTGGGAATCTCTGTTCTGATTTTGCTGTCCAGTTGTGTAATACCTTGACTTTCAAAAAGCCTCCCATGGCAGCTAGCACTGTATTTTTCATTTTGGTGTGCAGTGAAGGGCTGGGGAGCAGCGGGAAGGTCTGCAGCCCTGCTGTGCTGCTGCCATCCCTGCTGGATCCTGTGAGTGCTAGGGAGGCTCTGCAGCCATCTCCTTGTTTCTAGTTGTTGTCAAAAGTAATTCTAAGGCCATCAGGAATGGTTGGGCTTGATCAGAGCAGGGCAATCTTGGAGGCTTTGCTGTCAGTTGCTACCCTTGTCAGAATGCTGCTGTGGTACCAAACTGGTCATCTTCTCCTCTTTGGGCTTGGTCCAGTTTCCAAGGTTTAAAGAAAGAGATAAAAACCCAGGAGGTTTTTGTAGGGGCAAAATGACAGGTAGAAATGAGAGGAACAGTTCATCTGCACTGTGAATGACACTGTGGGGCCAAATCTTGGATGTGCCCTTAATGGTAGCTGTACAGGAAAGTTTAACTAACAAATAGATACTGCTTGGTGCTTTTCCTCTTGCTATGATTCTCACTTTCTGATGCACGCGTGAGCTCACTTTGACATCTCTCCTTGTTTGCCAGGAGCAGAAGGGAGGTGTTGCTCACTAGGGAGGTGATGGCACTGGCATGAGCCATTTGTCTGTCTGCTCCTCAGCATTTTGCCCAGCACATTATGTGCTGGAGGCATCTTGATGCTGAGTTCTGCAACAGTTCAGACTTCATCCAGTGTCAGAGTATGCCAGGCACCCAGCCTTCCTCCTTGGACAGAGAGGAGGAATATGGGCAGCAGTGCCCCTCCTGCTCTGCATGTGCATGGCTGAATTGGATAGTGATAGGTGGATACTCTCCTCCCAGAACACTCCTGTGTTTCTTTGTTGACAGGAGTGGTTTCCTGCACAGTGGATTGCTCAGGCTCAAAAAAGAACAACTGAAAATTCTATTTAGAGTTTGTTACAAATATGATCTATTGCTGTGAGAAGGTTACAGCAGGAAACACAGCCTGCAGCTTTGTTCTGTCGGCTTACCCAGGCTAAATAAGTTTTGATTGGAGTTTATTGGAATAGGTTCTCTTTTCTCTCTCTCTCCCCCATCTCTCCCCAAAGACACTGTTACTGGTGGATTGGGCTGGTCAGGGAACAGCTGGGAAGTGCTCTAGGTTTAAAAAATTGCTCTTTTTTGCCTGAAAAAAGAGGAAACCTTATGTACCCTTCAGGAATTGGTGTGCAGAGCAACCAACAACTCAGTAACAGAAGTGCCATAAGGGGAAGGCAGTCTGTTGAAGTCCCTTGTTTGCTTTTCCAGGGTGGGAAAGGCCCCTGACTGGACCTGTGTGCAGAGCAAGGGCATTTCTCTGCTCCATGTGGGATAAAGCAGAACTTGGATTTTACCTCTCAAATCCACAGAGTCATAGAATTACAGAATGGTTTGGGCTGGATGGGGACTTTAAAGGGCATGTAGTTCCAGACTCCCTGCTGTGGGCAGGGACACCTCCCACTGTCCCAGGTGCTCCAACCCCAATGCCCAGCCTGACCTTGGACACTGCCAGGGATCCAGGGGCAGCCACAGCTTCTCTGGGCACCCTGTGCCAGGGCCTCCCACCCTCACAGGGAAGAATTTTTTCCTAATATCTAATCTAAACTCTCAATTTGAACTTATTCCCTCTTTGTCCTGTAACTCCAGGCTCTTGCAAACAGTTTTGCCCCATCTTTTGTGTAAATTCCCTTCAGGCACTGGAATGCCACAATTAGTTCTCTGAAGCCTTCTCTTTCCTAGGATGGACAATCCCAATTCTCTCAGTCTTTCCTCTTAGGAAAGGTGCTCCATCCCTCTGAGGAAGGGAAGATGCCTTGGTATGCAAAGAGCTGGGCTGCTCTGGAAATGCAGCTTTCTTTAAAAAAAGAAAAAAAAAATCCATTTCTGTGGAACATTTTATTTTCTACAAAACAGATCTCTTAACAAGAAAAAGAAACATGTATATTAATTGGTTATGTTGGTGGATCAGCTGAGAGCAGCAGTAAACCAGAAAAGAGGTACAAGTGAACTGGACTGTGAGAAATCCTCTTTCCCAAACAGGAATAAAATTAATTTTCAATGCTTATTGGCATCACCCAGCTCATTTCATTTTTAGTAGGAGCAGAGATTTTAAACCTGACCAAAATTAAGATTAAATTATTTTCTTCTTTTTACCCTCTGTCCCAGTCCATTTCCATCAGGTAGTGGTGTTTCTTTCTTTCTTTTGTTTTCTGTACTCAACCATTGTTTATTGCTCTAAATTCTAATAATTATATAATTATAATAAGTCTGGACTGTCCCAAAGGTGGATGGATTTCCATGGTAATTTGATTTCATATTTCAGTAAATTCTTACCCTCCTCTTAGGAGTGTTTAGGCTCAATGAGAATTTCCATCAGGGCTGTGAGATGCTCAAGTGAAGTTCAATAATGAAGAGAAATGTATAGGATTTATTTTTGGATGGGGGTACATGAGAAAAGCTGTGGATGCTAATTATATTGATAAGGAATTTATACTTCTAAAATATTAATAAATATTAACGTATTGGAATACTCATTCGGAGAACAGCTTCACTCAGGCCTTTAGGGACATCTCACTGCACAGCAAAGGTTTAGTGAAGTCATTACGAAAAGCATTTACAGCTTTCAGAAGAATCTGTGGGACCAATCCTTCTGTGAGCAGCAACACAGGGTCCAATGTGCAGCTCAGGAGAGTCCCCTTTCATCACACAGACAGCCTTGGACTCACAGCATCATCTCAGTGCTTAGTGTAGCTGGGCAAGAGTGTCCTGGGAGACCTCAACATAAAGCATCAGCTGAAGATAGAAGTACACAAACAGTTAAAAAAACAGTAACTGAAACAGCAAGCTGCATTTCAGGCTTTCAGAGGAGTTTTATTAATGCAGTTATTTAATAATTACAGTAGTAATGTATGTTCTTAGTTTTATATAGATCTATCTATCTATCTATCTATCTGTCTGTCTGTCTGTCTGTCTGTCTGTCTATATGTCTATCTGTCCATCATCTTTCCAGGTTTGATTGTCCCAAAATGAGTTAAAAGAATGATTAGTATAGTACTTGATGTTGTGCACAGAATTCTTAGTCATTACAGACCAAGTAATCACAATTTACCAGAACAAGTGGCCCTATTTTCCAAAGGATGCAGGGGAATGTTGTAATTCTGTGCACGTCTGGCTGCAAATCTGGAGAGCTAAGGGAAGGTAACTAGGAAGGACAGACAAGTCCTTGCAAATGACTGTTATTAGGTGGCTCTGAATAAGGTCCCTCAGAGAATCTGTTCCTGTCATGTCCAAGGGCTTGGAAGCAATTTCTAGTGTTTCTGGGCACTCGTGGAGGTGCCTCCTGAGCCAGGAGACTCAGCTGCATGCAGTGCTGGCCATGGCCATGCTGTGCCCTTGGTGCAGGTTGTTGGCTCTCCTTGCCCAGGACAGCTGTGGGAGCAGCAGCTGACCTGCACCAGGGGCAGATGTTCAACATCTGCACGAGCCCCCAGGGCTGTGCAGTGGGAAGGAATCCCACTTCCCATATGCTTCCCATAGACCCCTTGGACTTAATCAGATTTCCCTCTAACAAGCTGCTTCTAATAATATTTCAGATTTTACTAGGTTCCTGTGAATGTGTTTGCAGTTTTGGAAAAGAGGCTACTTGAAAAAATAGCTAATCTTTTGTAACTGTGTTCAAGTCAATAGCAAAATACAGAAATAGGGCATCTTTTTAATGAAATGATTTTGCTTTGAGTTTTCTGAACTTACTATCAGGCAAAGAGAAGTATTTGGACCTTTTCCTCTGTGTTATTTAAGATCCCTCTAAAGCTGTAATTCAGCGTGAAAAATTTTACTAGGTATCAAACAGATCTGGTGGATTTTGACTGTGACAGAGAGGAAATGCTAAACAAAGTGGTTACTGTATATTCTGTTGCCTTAGAGACTGAAACATCTGTATCCATGCAGGCAAGTGATGCAGACATGGTAAGATTTGACTCCTTACATTCCCGTGTTCGTCTGGCTGTCAATGGAAATGTTTTATGGTGGGAATATTCTGGGCTTCTTTAGCATTTTATTAATCTGGTTATGTGGCATGTCTTGGACTAGGAGGGCTTTTTAATTAAAGTCTAACTCTGAAGTCAGGACTCTCCCTAAGAAAAGATGCTTTTACATAAATAATTTTTCAAGATGAACTTGGAGGGACTTGAAATGATTGTTGTACTGGTGATAATAGTTGGATTTGTGAAGGTGCTTGAGAATATGGGACTCCTAGAAGACAACTTTGAAGGTAGGATATTAAGAAATGGAAAAAAATATTTATTCTGAAAGCCAGTTGCTGCAGAAGCTTTTACTTTAATCTGTATGTGCATGTGCAGTGTTTGAATATCTGGGGAACTGAAAGGTAGCTGAAATAACATTATATGTTTTCTTTGGGCAAATGAAATGTATTTAAATATCTATATAGTATTGTAGCTTTCATTGCAACTCTGAAAATAAATGTGACATAATCTTAAACCATTCTTTGTTTATGTTTAAGATTGTTTCAAGAACTTCAATACAGATTTATGTGCTTTAGTAAACTGCAGCTCACATCCCAAAGCTCTGAATGAAAGGTTTATATTTTAGTAAGTTTATCATTATATCCTCTCAATTTGTTCTAATTTCTAGAAATATCGTGGCTTATTTTTAGCTATTGGCTATTATTAACAGAAAATCCAAAAACCTTACCGAACTTATTTGGGTGAATGTTTCTGTCATAATCAATTTAGCCCTCTTTCAGAATATTTATTTTTAACAGATCTGCTTGGTCTTGCTCTCTATTCTCAAGTATGTTTTATGAAAACATTGCTGATTGAAATGTAAATATACTTTCTAGAATATCATTTGAAGGAGCTGTCTGCTAAAGATATCTTAATTCTTGTTACCTCTCTGTTTTTATAAACAATGTAATTCATGTAGAAGCATGCAAATATTAAATGTAAGCAGAAGGGATGAATTTTAGACAGTGAGCTCTATAAATCAAAGCATATCTGTGCAGACAGTCTCATTGTTTAATAGGAAGAGTATTTACAGTGTGCCTGAATATTCCTGAATATTGAACAGCTGCTTTTTTTAGAAACTTGGGAGTCATTTTTCATGGTAAGCAAGAAATATACGGTTGTTAAAATAACCTTCAGCTACCAGAGATAGAGAACAATTATTCCTTTCTGCTTCAGAGCTCATGACAAACTGGAAGAGGTGAGCTTGCTGACCTCTTATTAATTACCTGCCAACACTTCGTACAAGGTTTGAAGAATCTTGAAGATTATTAGCAAGTACTATAAATGGAGGGAAAAAGTTTTAGAATTTTTGGTTCATTGTCTTATGTGCTTTATTTTGGTTCTCGTGCATGTGTTTGCTTTTCCTACTTCCTGCTGCTTTGAGCATTTCTCCTAACTTTTGTGTTTGCACGAATTAAGAGGTACCTGGTGATGATTGATGCAAAGCATTTTGAAGTTGGGGCAGTAATGTAGATTGTGTAGCAAGTGCTTTACCTACCAGCTCTGACTGCCAGGGCTATTGAAATGATCAAATTGTGCAAGCAAGACAGAGTGACAGTAGAAAAATCCATGCATTCTGGCTTTGTGGGTCTTAAGATGGTACCTGATGTACAGGTAATATCCTGTCTCCAGCTCTAACAATGTCCATTATGAATTGGTCCATCTGGCCACCTGGATTTTTTTGAATCCTTTTATTGTCTGCCTGAATGCATCTAAGGGCAGATTCTATTTAACAATTTGGTTAAATAGAGCATTGAAGAAGGAAGCTTTAGGAGAGGGAGGTTCATAGGTTTGGGTAGCTGCTTCTTCCCAGTGCCCAGTCTCCTGTGTACCTGTGAGCTGTACTCATGTCATGAGGGAGGAGTGGCACATTGCTGACTCCTAAGGAGAGGGAAAGTTTGGGAATATTTGAATGATTTAGAACAAATTAGTCATAATGTCTAGTTGTATTTCTGATGAAATTTACATTAAAATACTGTGAATTATGCTGAAAAAGGGATGACGTTAACTTCACATTAATATGTTAGAACTTCAGGTGAAGCTGGCATTCCAACTGTGTAGTTTGAACCTGTACACTATTATGGTTTCATTACAGCTGCTTCTGCCATGTCCACCCTTTCTAAGAAATACAGCATACACTTACTTCATGAAGCTCTGGTCCTTATGAGATCTGCTGCTTGCTTTGCTGTAATGGTGAGATAAATGAGGTTGTCTCTTAATAATTTCCAGCAGGGACTATTGACTGTTTGTTACAATTTGTTAGTTCTTATCACTCACATGTCGGTTGTTAAACCAAGAAAATACACTTAATATTCTAGTGAGAAAAAAGTTGAGTTACTTTTAACTTCCAGTATTTTAATAGTACTGCATAATGCTATAGGATTTCTAGAGCATGATGCTCTGCAGGAATTTGCACTGTCAGTACACTGTAAATTCCACAAGTGTGTGTTATCTTAAGAAAAACCAAATTTCTGTTGTCAGACTTCATGAAGCTCTAAGAAGGGTGTGTGCTGAACTTCAAGCACAGCATATGGAGTGCTAGCCAGCAATAACTGGGACAGCTGGACCTTGCTTTGGGCCTGGGGAACTCCTAGCTGTAGCAGTTTCCCCAGACTGTTGTGGGTTTTGTTTATACTTAACAGCTTACAAAATTGAACTGATAGTAAACTGTGTGTTGAAAGCATTGTAATTATAATTCAAACTCATCAGTACTTTCTACAGAGAGACTTTCAAAGTGACCTACTACTATAGAATATAAAATCTATACATTTTTAAGCGAAGGAGGAGGACTCAAATTATCATGGGCAGAAACAGGCAAAAGTTCTTGAAATTCTGCACCCTTCCAGTTAGTCATAACCAGTGAGTAAAGAATGTGTTCTCTGGAAGATCATAGTCACTAAAAGGAGATGCTGGTGCTGGAATTCGAGTCCTTGACTTTTGCTGGCCTCTTGCTCTTACTCTAACATTTGTGGGCACCTGGACAGGTGAGCCAGCTGAGTCTTTGTGCTGCTGAGAAAGAGCCTCTGTCTAAATGTCACACAGAGTACTCAATCTGATAAACTTCTATGCAAAAGCATTAGCTCAAACCATCTGTCAGTAACTGAGCAGAGCGGAGTACATCAGATTTTTCCTAACTCTGCTTTTGTTTCTATCTGAAACCGGTTTTGAAAAATATACCAATATTCACAATAAATCCCAAATACTCCTATGCCATTTCCTGTCTCCTCCACTTCTACCAAAATACAGCAGAGAGCAATGTTCAACACTGGACATTCCTAGGGAAAACTGCCGTCTTTCGGCTTCAGCCTGTGATATACAAGTTGTGGGATAAAGGAAAAGAGTGAAGTTTCTCACAGGATAAAAGCAAAATGATGAGACAGTTCTTTTGACAACTACAATTCAAATGTTCATATGCAACTCATAGTCTTAGTTTGTGTTTGAACACCTATGTATTCCTATATAAGTGGCCCGTGGCACATATATAGGCGTGGCAGCACCAGCAGGGCTTCTCAGACTTCAGTGCCACTTCTGCACTGCAAAACACAAGAGCACTGCTAGAAATATGTGGTCACAGAACAGGTTGAAAGGCCCACACTCATGTTTCTCTCTTTGCTACTGCTCTTTCTGGCCCATTTGTGACTGATGTTTTTTTAAAAATCAATCATACCAATACCCTGGAATGATCTCAGAGAGCTGTCCTTGAGTATAGAGAACTGGCTCTGGGTAGATTGAACCAAAACAGCAGCTTCCAGAGTGACAATGAAGACAGCTCTGTGTATGCATTTATCTTTGTGAGCTTTGAGAGACAGCTGCTGTCCTGGAGAAGGTGACAGAGCTGACTGGCTGTCACACACTTGCTGGCTGAAAGGAAGTCATTATCAGAACTGTAATATTTTCTCTGTGCTCCCACAGCAGTCACAGCATGGCTGTGTGTTGTGTCTCTGCTCATCAGTATTGGTGCTTGGTGCACACTGACATGTGTGCCCACAACACAACCCACAATGTGCCTGCAGGAGAGCCTCCAGCTCGTGGTCAGCATCTCTGCTTTGGGCTGTAGCAAGTTATCACAACTAACCTGGTACTGGGAAGTTTCAGAACATATTTTGAGGTGTCTGCTTCAACGTGGACTCAGGATGAGCAAGTACTCAGCTTCCTGTTCCAGCTTTGGAATTTTTATGTTCTTGCACTTTCTTGGGTTTTTTTGAGTGGCTGATGAACTCAATAGAAAGCATTTATACCTACAGATGAGCTCTGGCCTACAAATCACTTCTGTGCACTCATGTGAGCCACTAGGACTGTGCCACTTTTGTGAGCACAGAATAACGAAGGGACAGGGACCTTCTGAACAGAAATAAACTTCTTTGCTACCATCTGGCATGGTTTTCTACATTCTAACAGTGATAGGGGTGTGCAAGAGGTTCTCCTCTCGCTTCTTCAGGATGGTGCTCAGACAGATGGAATATCTCTTTCTCTACATACTCAATTTATGCACAACTAAAATGGAGTTAAAAATGATGACTAGATCAATTTTCCTCCAAGCTTAACCTTGACCATAAAACACTTGGAACTTTTACATGGAAAGGTTCTAAATCAGCAGGCTGTAAACTGTAAGAATCTGCTAGCAGTGTGTGCTCTTATGTACTGCTGTGCATGTAATAAACTTCTGCCTTCGTTCTGCCACTGCTGACAGGCTTATCATACTGATCATCTAATTCACACCTTAGAAGCTGGATGAGAGATCATAACAGGAGACTTGGTGGGTGTAATGCAGAATTAAAACCCTAATTTCTTTCCACTAATCTTACATGACTCTTAGTTTGTAATATCAGCTGGATATTTTACATCTCTGCTTGTCACCTACACTTGAAAATCTTTCCACTGAAAGTGCTTGATGCTTTCCAGGTGAATATAGTGCTGCACTTTTCTTGCATTCAGTGCATTCGTCAGACACACACACTTACTTCAGATGTGGAAGTGACAAAGTAAGATTCTGTCTTAGTATATAATTCCTAATAAGCTGTCAAGATGAGAAAGGCAGAAAACCAGGTTGGGCAGAAGAATGTACCTGTTCTTTCAGGTGGGGAGGAGTATGTGCTAATTGTAGAATCATAGAATTGCAGAATGGTTTGAATTGGAAGGGACCTTAAATATCATCCAGTTCCAAGCTCCCTGCCTATCCACTAGATCAGGTTGTTCAAAGTGGCTCCACAACATTATGAGACTTCTTTTCTCAGGTAGGAACTGGTAGTGTTTGTGTCCCCAGGGAAATTGTATCAGCACAAACAAGGGTGAGCCCTGATGCTGCTGTGTTAGTGAAGGGAGCTGCTGTTCCTGTGTCAGTCATGGTGTCCTTGCAGGGTGTACAACCATTCACAAATGGTGGTTCTGAAAATTCCTGCCGGGGGAATTGGATGCAAGACTTAATGACCCAATAGGAGAGTCACTCTATTTACAGTTTCATCATCTCAGATCTTTTTGAAAGGTTAGGGGAGCTTATGTGACCTCATGTTTCCCACAGATCCCACTGTGGTGGACATAACCTCTCTGGGGCACTCCCTGGATTCTACTTACTAATCCTAAGTCCATATGGACAGAATGTCAATTTTATTTTTGTACCTCAAAACCATCTAGCTTTGGGCTTCTTATTTAATCCAAGTTTGCTGTACTGTGAAGTGGAAAAACACTTTTTGCTTTAATCTGTGGTTTTCCATTAAACACCTGACCCACTTTTGTCCTAACTGGAATATTTCTGTGCTTAAAATTGCTTCCTAGTTAACTTGTCTTGGATTCAAAGGATTTTACCAGTTGTCGAAACTGTCCCTCTTTTTGGCTTTTGTCCCGACCTCTGAATTGTTACTATTCTTAAAAAATTTCTTCTATTGCGTCATTTGAAAAATAGTAGAAAAATATGAATTCAATAAACATCCTTTCAATATTGAGATGACCTAATTCTTACATGCTCTGAGAGGTGGGATTTTTCCCTGGTTCATTCTTGTGAAAATTCTGCTGTACAATATGCATATTTTAGGAGGGGAAAAAGAAGAGATAAACCATAAAAATGTGATGCATCTTAATTTTCATTTATCATATAGTTCAAAATATTATGCTTTCTATAGCACATTTTTCAATTCTTTGAGCACACACCATCTTACATACAGTCACCAATTTGTAATGTCTTGGTTAATACACTCTGAATTGATGTATTTCATTGAAAAAGTAGAGGAATCATGTTCCTGTACATCAGTGGTGACATACTGTGGTTCTGCTAGAGGCCAGTGTTATATACCATGGAGAATCTGAGTTGTCTTTTGAGGGTGGAAGATTGTTGCCTTGTATGAACCAAGGGTGAAGAGATAGCCCAGAAAAGAGCACAGGAGGAGGGCCTTGAGGATCCCACTTCAGTTGGTGTCTTCCTACATCAGAAAAAAGAAGAAAGCCTCCAGGAGTGAAATAGTCTGAATAAAAAGCACTTCTACAGCATCTCAACAGGTTAAAGAAAGCCTTGTGAATGGACAGGTCAAGGTTCAG